>NC_083343.1:88756844-89090594 GCF_019175385.1 Lycium barbarum
GGCCCGGGATGAGTAGATCTATCAAGGCTCTGGCCTGAAAACCGTGGAGGTGCACTGGTCATAGAATAGCCCGAATGTATAGGGAACTGTCAACTCTCAAACGTCAACAATACATTCACAATAATACAATAATAGTCATTATTCATCCACATAATCCATATCCTAGACTCACTTTTCAATCATCCATATCCATGGCCATAACACACGACTATGTCCATTCACGTACATTGCTCATCTCATGTTCTCAACATCATTTGTAACACATTTACATTACAATACATCAAGACTCATAACTCAATTCAAACTATTTCTCAAAATGGCACTATTCCACATTCATGACCCATTTTGCCATACCTCTCTACAATCCAAGTATTTCAACTCTTAAATACCTTAAACAACATAGAAACATCATAAATCTTACCTTAGATGTCGTAGGAACAAGCCTTGGTTGATAATACTCCACTTGAGCAAAACCCTAGTTTATCTCCAATGAGATTTCTTGACTTGTATGATCCTTAATGGGTTTTCTTATACTTGATTCACTTAGTTTATGTTGTTGTTCACTAATAATCCTTGAATCCTTGTGGAGTAAATGTAGAGAGAGGTTTTAGAGAGAAGGGGGTGTCATGTGGAAATGAAATAATGAACTTGGTCTCTTATTAATAACCCAAAATCTGATCTTAAATGAACAGTCGTCGAAAGTGCACAGTGGTCGTAAACACAGTTTACGGTTCGTATTCCAGTTTACGGACTGTATTTCGTGGTCGTATTTAAGGATGACAGAAATAGAAAGTCAGGCTGAGGACATGGTGGTTTACGACTCAGTTTACGGGCCGTATTTCAGTTTACGGTCCGTATTCCAAGTCGTCTTTAACCATTCCAGCATTTGACAGAAAGTTGAAGTTTTTGGAAGCTGAAATACGCCATGGCAGTTTACGGACCGTATACCACTTTACGGTCCGTATTTCATTTTACGACCAACTGGCTAGAATGCAAACCTGCAACTTTTCACATTTCCAAAACCTACAATTAGTCATTGTGGAGCATAACCTACCTTTCATTGCAATTGCCTTTGAAATCTTACTTAGGGTCGTCAAACGTCATTCCCTTCTTATTAAAACATCATATTCTCGTATTCTTCGTTAGTCTATTCACTGTACGTTCACGGGGGAATTCCCGAGGTGTAACAGGGACGCACTTCCATCTCGTACTTCTCAGTGATTTAACCCAGCTATTGGAATTTTCATTCCAGGTACGGGCCATACTTCAAGGTACAGGACGTACTTTGCGCCCGTACATCTCCCGCTTCACTGAACAGTATAAATTTGAGACTTCGGTTTTATTTCTCACTTTTCACATTCCTAAGCCCTAGCACGAAGTTCTTTTCTCCCAACCTTCAAGATAATCTAAGGTAATCCTATTCCAATCATTCCGGGTCAAATTCTAACATGTATTCATATAATCTAAATAAGAAAATCGTTGTTCTTAACCTAGGGTTTCAAGAAAACTCAATTAGAGGGATTCAAGATTTTAGCTTTGGGATTCTTATTCAAAGTTCAGATTTTTATTGCAAGTTTGGAGCATACAAAGTATGTAGGGTTTCTATCTACTAGTGAAAACATCATTGTTCTTTCCCACGCCTTGTTCTTCCATGATTATACAAGAGTTCACCAAAACTAGAGTTTTAGCCATGTTTATGATAACCCTAAGTTCATGTACCATGATATACCATGTTTGTATGATTACTTCGTTATTGTGTTCTTAATATTCCCTTTTGGATATTGAGAATCTGTCTGTATTCCATGAAAACCCATACTTTGCATTCCATGGGTCCTTACATGCAAGATATGAACTATTATGCTTATTTTCATGAAACTCCTACATGTCTCTATGTTTTCATACAAGTCATATTATATATTATTTTCATGTTGTAATACAAGTAAGAATCATGTTTACAAGCAAGTTATATCATTCATGGGCTACTAATCCAACTATATCCATGTTCATGTTTTGGGAGTAGTATAGATTACCAAGAAGGCTCAGACAGCCTGAAACTACATATGTCAGCGTAGGATAAGGATCACTCTGCCCAGTTAGGACGATACCTTCATGTTTACCCATTTGTGGTTATTGGATCCATTCATGTTTATGTTCATGTCTTGTACCCCCACAAGGTACGAGATGGCTTAGCTAGTCGGGCAGAGACCAGATGCCACGTGCTTACGTGGTGGTTACATGTTGGTTATAATAATGCTCTCATACAAATATCTTTATAGACTTAGAATATTTTACTCATGTTATACTTATATATTCACGTTAGATGATATTCATGTTCATGATTCAGCTTACAGTTTCAGTTTCGGTTCTATTACTTTATGTGCCATGCTTTACTTCATTCAGTTGCTTTACATACCAGTACAATTAAAGTGTACTGATGTCCCCTTTATTTGCCTGGGGGCCTGCATTTCACAATGCAGATTTACAGGATGACGGATCAGCACCTTAGGACTCATCATGTATCAGCTTTTGGTGAGCCCCATTCTATTCGGGGTTTTAGCTTCATTTATGTTATTTCAGTTATGCACTTAAGGTATGCCGGGGGCCTTGTCACGATAAACAATTTAGTAATTAGATTCATGTCAGAGGTTTCATAGACTAGTCAGTTATGTTATGTCAGATATTTCAGAGTCATTTAGACGTTTTGGCTCATTATTATTATGTTCATTCAGACTATTCCGCATTATGATATATTCATTCAGACTATTCCGCATTATGATATTATGACATTTTTAGATTTATGATTTACGGTCCCACGCTTTACTTCACTTATGCATTATTATGATTTATTCCGCATCAGTTCATGTCCAGGTTGAGTCAGCAAGCCATGTGGTTCTCTCGGTCACATGCAGTCAGGCATCGAGTGTCGTTTTATGCCCAGGCTATAGTTCGGAGCGTGAAAAAGCTTGCTATCAGAGCACTAGGTTCAAGTATCTTAGGGAGTCAGTCCAGTGGAGTAACTTTTATATGTGTGAGGGCCCCACACATATAAATAGTTGACCACCAAGACATTGAGGATTGTCTCACTTCTTTCATACTCTAGATCGTGCAGTTAGAACAATATTTTCAGGAATTCTTCTCACTCATGCGAATTGCTTATTTAAAAAATGGCTCCAAAAAAAAGTACAATAAGAGAAATACAACTACTAGCTAGAGGGCTTCCGCTGATGCAGCTCAAGAAGAAACCGTTCAGACTCAGACAACTGCTACAGGCCCAGCAGCCCCAACCGCTCCTACAACTACACCTTCTAATGCTTCAGACATGGATGTTAGAGGAGATATCTAGTTGCTTACCCAGGTTGTTGCTAATCAGGCTCAATGTTAGGAAATGGCTTCTAGCTCAGGTACTAGTGGTTGGTCAACCAGTTATAGAACCCAAGAGTTTCTTCGCATGAAGCCTCCAGTGGTCACGGGGTCTAAGAAGGAGGAAGATCTGCAGAATTACATTGATGGGCTGCAGAAGGTGATCTGTGTTATGCATGCCACGGAAACAGAGGCAACAGAGTTTGGAGCCTATCAGTTACAGGATGTGGCTCACATTTGGTATGAAACTTGAGAACAGTCCCGAAGGAACAATGCACTTCCCGCCATTTGGGATGAATGTCACGACCCAAATAGCGGGCCATGACGGGTACCCAAAGCTGACCACCGAGCACCACCCATCATGCTATCTACCATACTCAACCTGGACATGCATCAACCTCAACACAAGACTTATCATGAACAATCTCCAAATATCTCCCAAAACATATATATGTGCATAAGCCCACGAGGCTATAAAAATGATGTACAGAATATACAATGAAGGGGTCACATAGCATCTACAACCCACACATATGTATCTACGAGCCTCTAGATAGAGTACTGAAAATATAAGGTCGGGACAGGACCCCGCCATGCCCCAATATATACACAAAAGCATATAACAATAAACTGCACCTCCGGGGCAGTGGGGTGCTCCTGTAAACCGCTGAGTAAGCTCCTAAGCGTCTGCACCGTTTCCCTGTCTACCTGTGGGCATGAACATGACGTCCATAAAGAAAGGACGTCAGTACGAACAATGTACAGAGTATGCAAGGCATGTACAACAGCATGATAAGGAAATAAAGGAGCATAAGATGAAGAGCAAACCTGTAACTGATTGCCTCTTAAGGCAAAGTCATGCCTGCTAACTTTTATAATAAAAATAATATCATATCATACATATATAAGCTTCCCGATCATATAGGTACAGTGTGATCATCATTAGCCCGCTTCCAGGCCTCCCGCGTCCGGGGCGTTAGCTGCCCACTGCAGTGGTGTGTCTGTCCGTCCATGTAGGCACGGTGTGATCATACATGAAAATAACATAAAGCATGCACGAGAGCCCAAATGAAAGCTATGACTCTATTGGAGTGACGTAAGGTCAGTAACCTCTGATTACATTATGAAATAATCATCGTCGCTAAGTACCTTGAAGGAACTAGTGTCATGAGGTGAGGCAGCAATAAGAAACAACATCGATGAAATCATATAGATAGGATTATCAAGCTCATATTAGCATCATTATCATCATCATCATGGAACATATCTCATCTATATTTCATAAGAAATTCTTGAGGATCATGAAATTTCCACTCTTAGGACATAATAAGATCATGGAATGTAGGAAAGAAATCATAGCATAGAAGTCATGCCTTTGAAAGAAGGAGACTAGCCTTATACCTTTATGTCTCTTTAACTCTATCGACTAAATGGTTTCCTTCCAAGCTCACGATTATACATTCAAGAGAAATCGTACCATGGTTAAGCCATTGGAAACACGCCTAAGTTAAAGCTAAAGCGACTAAAAAGCTAACGAAAATTGGGCAGCATTTCTTTTATTTCTACAACTTTCCCCATATAATAAAATAGCTCCCAAAAGTCACAGCAATAACACCCACAATATCATGATCAATAAACCTCTTCAAGTTAAGCATCATTCAATTCTTACAATTCCCTTTCAAGGGTATCCATAACCATAATTACAACATAACGTCATATTCATGCACATATAATGCTTCTTCAAAATCCTTAATGTCATTCATAACAAGATTATACTCATCTTATGCTAAGAATCATGATTCAAGTGAATTTACTACTCACAATACCCTTACTTCCATATTTTGGGCTCATATCCTACTTTCTTCTCTAATCCATGTCTTTCAACCACTCAATACCTTTAATAACATGGAATAAGCAAAAAACTCACCTTTGATTATGTAGGAATGGGCTTGGGATGAAAACACTTCACTTGGAGAAAACCCCAACTTCAATTCCAAAGGAATTCCTAGCTTTCCTCAACCCTAGTTAGCAGCCTTGCACTTGATTCCTCTAATTTACGGTATTTGGTCTTTGATCTCCCTTGAATTTGTGTTAATAAGATGTATAGAGTGTTCCAGAGGCTTCAAGAGGTGTGGAGGAAATGAGAAATGAAAGTAAGAACTTTGGGTTCTTATATTTATAAAATGGACAAAGCTTCCCGCTATGAATTATACGGACACTTATGCGGTCCGTATAAGTCTTTCAGTGGTGACGCCTCACTGTAACTATTATACAGACCATTATAAAGTTATACGGACCATATAAATGGTCGTATAACCCACCTTTTTCCAAAGTTGTTCTCGTCGATTCGTTTGATCTCCAATCCTTATAGAACCTTCTTAGCACTTGTCTAACACTTCATCAACAATATAAAGAACCTTATAACTCATCCTCAAGATCTTACTAACTAACCGTTAGCTCAACAATTTCAAAACCTTTTCCCCAAACATGACTTATACCTTACTTTCCTTTGACGAACTCTCTTCCCTTGCATCAAATGTCTTTGGGATCTTAATTAGAATTATTAAATATCCCTTCTTGCTTATAGGGACTTCATGCACACCTTAACTTGTGCTAGTCTTATCACCGCACGATGAAGCGAAATGCTGAGGTGTAACATTCTCCCCCCCCCCCCCCCCCCCCCCCCCCCCTCTCCCTAAGAACATTCATCCTCGAATGTTAAGTTCTCGGGAATTCTATAAAAATTTCACCAGAGTTTCCCCTATAATATAGCATTACCGTCCTGTCATAGCACGCAAAATAATATCGCCTCACAGGTCTATAATAACAACAACAAGAAAACATAGCCACACACGATCTAAAATCAATAAGAGAAGCATTTCATACCTGGGGATAATGGTGTCTCATCTTGAATCTCTTCCGGGGGTGGAAATATATGTGGATATCTAATCTTCATATCCTCTTCTGCTTGCCAATTCATCTTTTCTCTGTTGTTGTTCTTCCACAGAACCTTAACCGAGGCGACATATTTAGTTCTGAGTCTTCGCACTTGCCTATCTAGTATAGCCCTAGGCACTTTTTCATAAGCCAACTTTTCAGTGATTTGGACATCATCGAGAGGTATGACTCTGGAAGGATCTCCAATACATTTTCAGAGCATTGACACATGGAAAACTGGATGAACTGATTCAAGTTCTGGAGGCAGATCTAACTCGTAAGCCACTTGGCCTACTTTGCGTACAACCTTGTAAGGCCCCATATACCAAGGACTGAGTTTACCATTTTTTGCCGAATCTCATTACACCTTTCATAGGCGACACCTTCAGGAATACCCAATCATTAACTTGAAATTCCAAATTTCGTCAACGATTATCCACATAAGATTTCTGACGACTCTAGGCTGTTAATAATCAGTCTCGAATAAGTTTTATCTTTTCCACCGCTTACTGAATCAGTTCTGGACCTATTAGTTGTGTTTTTCCCACTTCAAACCATCTGATTGGTGATCTACATTTCCTTCCATATAGAGCTTCATACGGGGCCATCCGGATGCTGGAATAATAACTGTTGTTGTAGGAAAATTCAATAAGTGGCAAATGATCATCCCAATTGCCTCCGAAATCTAATACACATGCCCGCAACATATCTTCTAAGGTCTAAATAGTGCGTTCAGCTTGTCCATCAGTCTGTGGACGAAATGCAGTGTTAAGCCTCACTTGAGTTCCCAAACCTTCTTGAAAGGATTTCCAGAATTTAGCAGTAAATTGTGCTCCTCTATATGTGATAATAGACACTGGGACACCATGAAGTCGCACTATTTCTTTAAGATACAACCTTGCATAGTCTTCTGCGGAATATGTGATTTTGACCGGAAGAAAATGGGCTGATTTCGTGAGTCTATCAACAATTAACCATATGGAATCATACTTACGCCGAGAACTAGGAAAACCTACAATAAAATCCATGTTGATCACCTCCCATTTCCATGTTGGAATTTCCATGGCTTGCAACAATCCTCCTGGCTTTTGATGCTCAATTTTCACTTATTGGCAATTCGGGCATTGAGCTACAAACTCCGCTATATCCTTCTTCATTCCATCCGACCAATATATTGACTTAAGATCATCATACATCTTTGTTGCTCCTGGATGAATAGAATAACGAGAGTAATGAGCTTCTTCCAGAATTTGACTACGTAGTCCTGCAACATCTGGAACGTATAGCCTGCCTCGGTAGCTGAGAATCCCATCTACGGAAATCTCAATTGGTGACTCCTCTTTCTAGGGAAGTGTATCTCTATAGTAGCTCAACTGGGGATCTTCATATTGGCGCCTTTTTACTTCCATATCTAAGGATGAAATAGCTGGGTTATGAATAGCGACTTTTGCATTGCCCAAATCGATTAGACGAAGTCCTAGGCTAGCTAGCTGGTGAAGCTCACGGACTAATTCTTTCTTTTTTAGTCGAACGTCGCACAGACTGCCCATGGATTTACGGCTAAGAGCGTCGGCCACCACATTTGCTTTCCCGGGATGATATAAGATACTCACATCATAATCCTTTAATAGCTCCAACCATTGCCTCTGCCTGAGATTCAACTCCTTTTGCTTGAAAATATATTGAAGGCTCTTGTGATCTGTATAGATATCAACATGAACACCGTACAGATAGTGTCTTCACATCTTTAGTGCATGAATAACCGCAGCTAATTCAAGATCATGGGTCGGATAATTCTTCTCATGTTTCCTCAACTGTCTGGAAGCATAGGCTATAACCTTCCCATATTGCATCAACACACAGCCCAACCTAACACCGGAGGCATCACAATAAACAACATAACCTTCTGATCCTTCTGGAAGCATCAGGACTGGGGCTGAAGTCAATCTATCTTTCAATTCCTGAAAACTGCGCTCACAAGCATCGGTCCATTGAAATTTTGTTGATTTCTGAGTTAGCTTCGTTAATGGTGCCGAAATAGAAAACAATCCTTCCACAAATCTTCTATAATAACCTGCTAAACCCAAAAAACTACGGACCTCTGTAGGTGTTGTAGGCCTTGGCCAAGTCTTCACAGCTTTAATTTTCTGAGTATCGACCCGAATGCCGCCAGCTGAGATAATATGGCCCAGAAAAGTTACAGAATTTAACCAGAACTCACATTTTGAAAATTTGGCATATAACTCACGAGTCCGAAGAATTCCAAGGACAATACGCAAGTAGTCTGCATGCTCTGTTTCTGATCAAGAATATACCAAAATGTCATCGATGAACACGATCACGAATAGATCTAGAAAAGGACTGAATACATTATTCATCAAATTCATAAACACTGTCGGAGCGTTAGTCAGCTAAAATGACATCACCCGAAATTCATAATGGCCATACCTAATCTTGAAAGCTGTTTTCGGAATGTCCTTTTTTTTTACTCTCACTTGGTGATATCCTGATCTCAGATCAATCTTGGAAAACCACGTAGCATGCTGCAGTTGATCAAACAAATCATCGATTCTTGGAAGCGGATATTTATTCTTTATCGGCACCATGTTCAACTGCCTATAGTCAATGCAAATTCATAAAGAACCATCTTTCATTGTTACGAATAAGACAGGTGCTCCCCATGGAGATGAATTGGGTGTAATGAATCCCTTCTCGAGCAAATCTTTCAGTTGTGCCTTTAGCTCTTTCAATTTCGCAGGAGCCATTGTGTAAAGAGGAATAGATATAGGTTCGGTGTCCTGCAACACATTGATAGAAAAATCAATTTCTCATTCTGGTGGAAGGCCTGGAAGTTCATTTGGAAATACATCCAAAAACTCATTTACTACCGAGACGGATTGAAGAGTTGGCGGCTTTACTTCGGTGTCATGAACCCGGACCAAATGATAAATATAGCCTTTTGTAATTATCTTCCTCGCTTTGAGATAGGAAATAAACCTGCCTCTTGGAGATGCTATGTTACCTTTCCATTCAAGCACTAGCTCTCCGGGGAATTAGAATCGAACCATATTTTTCCTGCAATCTGCATTAGCGTAACAAGAGGCCAACCAATCCATGCCCATAATCACATCAAAATCTAACATATCCAGCTTAATCAAATCAGCTATGGTCTGACGATCACATACCACAATCACACAATTTTTATACACTTGTCTAACTATTACCGGGTCACCAACAAGAGTAGACACCTTAAAAGGTTTAATTGACTCAGGTTTCACCCGAATACGATCAGCAATATACGGAGTAATATAGGACAAAGTAGAACCCGAATCAATCAATGCATAGACATCATAAGAGAATACTGATAGGATACCTGCAATAACGTCAGGGGAGGACTCAAGATCCTGACGTCCGGCTAAAGCATGAATACGGGGCTGGGAGCCACCTGAACTGGATGCTCCCCCTCTGCCCCTGTCACAGCTTGCTGAAATCTGGGGAGTCTGCCCTACGGGGCGCAAGGATAAAGAAGAATCTGCTACCAGTGCTGTAGGCTGAGCCCTATCTCTACCACTCATCGAGGGACAATCACGCATCATGTGCCCTATCTGACCACAGACATAACAAGCATCGGAGCCTTGGCAACATGGACCCGAGTAAAACCTACCACACTAGCTGCATCGTGGTAACGGTGGTCTCATCTGACTGGGATCACCTCCAAACTGGGAACCCGAAACTCTAAAACTCTGACCTAGTCCAGAATAAACGGGGCGATCAAATCTCCTGCCCGCAAATCGATGAGGTACACTAGCTGCAAAATGGCCTGAATATCTGGAGTACTGTTGTCGCTGACCCCCTCTATACTCACTACTAGCACCGGCCGATCTGGCTCTCTAGCTCTGCCCTCTATCAATATTACGCTCACCTCGGGGCGGCTGCTGCTACTCTTCTGGATTCTGGGCGTGGGCCTGAATACAAAAAATGTCCATCCCATCTTGAAGTGAAGCTGTCAAGCAATCTTTGATCAAATGTGGTCCTAAGCCACTCACAAATCTATGCACCCGGTCTCCCATATCGGCCACCATGGTCGAAGCATACCGGGCCAATGAATTGAAATGAAGACTATACTCCCGAGCACTCATACTTCTTTGCTTTAGATTCAAAAACCTGTCAGCTCAGGCCCGATGGACCTCGGGTGACAAATAATAACGGATGAAAGCATTTAGGTACTCTTGCCAAACCGAGGGAGGTGTATTTTCCCGTTTTGAAAAATTCAATTATTATACCATAGAACGGCGACATCTCGCAACCTATAAGACGCTAACTCCACTGACTCAGTATCGGAAACATGTATAATCCTCAGCGTCCTCAACATCTCGTCTATAAAACCCTATGGGTCTTTATCTGGCTTCGACCTGAAAAATTCTGGCAGGTTCAAATTCATAAAATCACGGGCTCTGGCACTAATGGCTCTATCACCCGGGCCCACACTCTGCCGCTGAGACTGGGCAGCAACTAGCTAAGTCAATAGCTGAATAGCCTCGGTCATCTGCTGACCCAAAGCACCCGGTGGAGGGACTGGAGGCACGTGAGTTGGGACTGAGGCCCCTTCATGCTCCTCTAGAATAGGCGGAGTGTGAGAGGTATGAGGTGGAGCCTCATTATGGGACTCACCCTCCTCTATATGTACCAGTGGCTCCTGTTCAACCCGCCTCCCTGTCACAATCTTTCCCTTCTGGGCGACTGTTGCTTTCCTCTTTACCGGCATCGCTGAAATCATAACGCACAATTAGGAAAAAAAGAAAATCTTATAACACAGATCTGTCGCATGATCTATAAAGAAGAAAGACGGTCATTATTCCTAAATACCCCGCAGCGTCTTGTTTATAAGTGTGGCGCGCTTCACACCCATAAATAAGACTCTACTGGACACGGCTCGTAGACTCACCTTAGGATGGAACTGCTCTGATACCACTTTTGTCACGGACCAACTAGTGGGCCATGACGGGTACCCGGAGCTGACCACCGAGCACTACCCATCATGCTATCTATTATACTCAACCTGGACATGCATCAACCTCAGCACCAGACTTATCATGAACAATCTCCAAATATCTCCCAAAACATATATATGTGCATAAGCCCACGAGGCTACAAAAATGATGTACAGAATATACAATGAAGGGGTCACATAGCATCTACAACCCACAAATATGTATCTACAAGCCTCTAGCTAGAGTACTGAAAACATAAGGTCGGGACAGGACCCCGCCATTCGCCAATATATTCACAAAATAATATAACAATAGACTGTACCTCCGAGGTAGAGGGGGGCTCTTCTAAACCGCTGAGTAAGCTTCTAAGCATCTGCACCATTTCCCTGTCTACTCGTGGGCATGAACACAGCGTCCATAAAGAAAGGACGTCAGTACAAAAAATGTACTGACTATGCAAGGCATGTACAACAACTGTTACACCTCGAAAAATTTCCCGTTGATACGTAAGTGAACGAACTAGTGATGTGTGCGAGGAGTGCGAGAGTATAATGTTTCATGAGCAATGTGCGTAAATGGACGAGAATGATTAGAATGAAAAGTTGAGAAATTTGAAAAGTTGAAAGTTGGCAAAACTGCCCAGTGGTCGTAAAGTGCAAAATACGGACCGTAAACTGGTATACGGTCCGTAAACTGGAAGGTCGTAAACTGCCATGCAAGGCTTCGACTTTCTGCCCTGTGGAGAAATGGTAAAATACGACCAGGAGGACGGACCGTAAAGTGATTTACGGCCCATAAACCATGGTCGTAAATCACCATGCATACAGCCTAAAGTTTCTAGCGCTGCTTAAGGTTAAAGACGACCACGAGGGACGGTCCGTAAACTAAAATACGGACCGTAAACCTCCATGGACGACCACTGTTCACCCCAGTACAGATTTTCAGTTCATTAAATATAAGGACCAAGACTTGTTTTATTTCATTTCTACACTACACCACTTCTCTCTAGAATCATCTCTCTACATTTATTTCATAGGTTTTCAAGGACTATAAGCCACCAACAACATAAAAAAGTGAATCAAGTGTAAGCAAGCCATTAAATACCATTCAAGTCAAGAAATGCAAATGGAGAAAAACTAGGGTTTTGCTCAAAGTGGAGTATTATTAACCAAAGCTTGTTCCTACAACTTCTAAGGTAAGATTCATGATTTTTACATGATGTTTAAGGTATTGAAGAGTTGAAATACATGGATTGTATAAAATATGGTCAAGTAGGTCATAAATGATGAATAGTGGCATTTTGAGGAATAGTTTGAATTGAATCATGAATGTTGTTGTGTTATGATATGAATGCATTATAAATGTTACTAAGATCATGAACTAGACACTTTAGACGAATGGACGAAGTTGGATGTTATGACCATGAATATGGGTGAATTAGAGGCAAATTAAAGAGTCTAAATAATGTGGATAACATGAATGACTAATGGCCATTGTTATGATACTAATGAAGGTATAGATGCTAGCATTGGAAGGAAGCGTGCAAGTGTAGAATAGTCCGACGAAAAGGTATGTAAGGCTAACCCTTCTTTCATAAGGCATGGTTCCTTGGCCAAACTCTTAAATCCTCTATATGAGTATGTTGTATTCAAGTGATTGACACTCCGAGCTCATAAGCTCACGACCCTCGATACGTGCTACGAATGTACTACGCACCCCATTGACGAGTAAGCATAAGATAGAGATGTAGTGAAAACGATGATGATAGTGATGACGATGATAATAATAATGATGCTAAAGGTGCCTACGGGATATTATATTCACATGTGCCTATGAAGGGCTATAATGACACCCCGAGCTTATAATGCCGGGTAGAATATATGTATATGGATGTATATATATATGTATGTATATGATTACGTAACGCACGCACACATCTGCAGATGGTACAGATAACCCTGAAGCCTTGGTAGGGCCAGGTAGAAATAACATTGAGCCTTGGTTGGCCAAGTACGTACGAAACACCGAACCTTGTGGTCGGGTACGCTATGTATGTATATAAGTGTATGGCTATGTATATAATATGAATATGAATGTGAAAAGACTATGTATATGAATACGAGCCCTATTATAAAATACGCATGAGAAATAGAAAGTTCCTATGAAAGGCAGGTAAGTGCCATGATGATGATATTATTGTCTTCCCTCCTATGCCACTTCATATATTGTCTATGATGCATCTACATTGATGTTGATCATGTTTTACATACTCAGTACATTCTTCGTACTGACGTCCTTTTGTTTGTGGACGCTGCGTCATGCCCGCAGGTGCACAAGGAGACAGACTTGATCCATAGCTGCTTATTCAGAGATTACATAGCGGAGCTCCATTTCCTTCGGAGCCATAGCTTTTGGGTACTTATTCTTTTGTGTATATAATTATGGCATAGCGGGGTCATGTCCAGCTCATGTGATGTGTTATACTCTTCCTAGTGGCTCGTAGTCATGTGTATATGGTTAGACAGGTCCGGCCTTGTCGGCCTATGTTTTGTATATCATTTTGTCGGCCATGTTGGCCCACGTACATTGATGTGGCATAGATGCCTATGGTGATATAAATGTACTGTTGTCCAATTGGGACTAGTTGACGAATGAATGGAAATGTATGTATAATTATGTGGCTCACCTAGATGTAAGTATAATAGTAAGCTAAGAGGGTGCTCGGGTGGGCTAGCACCGGGTGCTCGTCGCGGCCCCGAGTCGGGTCGTGAAAAAAGTGGTATCAGAGCAGTTCAGTCCTAGGGTGTGTCTACGAGCCGTGTCTAGTAGAGTCTTGGTTATGGGTGTGTTGCGCGCCACACTTATAAACAAGGAGCTGCAGACATTTTAGGAATATATGACCTTCTTTCTTCATAAGAATCGTGCGATAGAGCTATGATGTAGGAAATTCTTGCTCCTAAATCGTGTGTTGTGTATTTCAGAGATGCCTACAAAGAAAAAGGCTAGAGTAGCCCAAAAGGGCAAGACGATGGCAGAAAAGCAGGCTAAAAGAGCACCGCCACCGGTAGCAGAGGAAAGTGAGTCCCAGAGTGCGGCTCAATCTCAGCCCTCCCAGACAGTGCCTATTACAAAGGAGCGTGAAGGAGCCTTAGCCCCAGCTCCAGCACCTCCAGCTCCAACACCTCCAGCTCCTCCACCAGATGCTTCGGGCCAAGATGTGAGAGAGGCCATTAATTTGTTGACTCAGTTGGTTGCGGCCCAGACTCAGAGGCAAAGCTCGGGGCAAGGCGACAGGGCTGTTAGTGCAAGGGCCCGTGACTTCATTACTTTGAAACCCCCGGAATTCTTTGGGTCGAGACCGGAGGAGGATCCTCAAGACTTCATAGATGGTATGTTGAGGACGCTCCGATTTATACATGCTTCAGACACTGAGTTGGTAGAGCTAGCGTCATATAGGTTGAGGGATGTCTCAATCCAGTGGTATACGGTTTGGATGGCTTCACGGGGAGCCAATGCACCTCCCTCGGTCTGGCAAGAGTTTGTTGAAGCTTTTTTCCGTCACTATATGCCTCTAGAAGTTCGGCAAGCAAGGGTCGATAAATTCTTGAATTTGAGGTAAGGTAGCATGAGTGCTATAGAGTATAGTCTCCGCTTCAACTCCTTGGCCAGGTATGCTTCGGCCATGGTAGCGGATATAGGCGATCGGGTGCACCGGTTCGTGAAAGGCCTAGGGCCACACTTAATGGATAAATCCTTGACTGCGTCCCTTCAGGATGGCATGGATATTGCACGCATTCAGGCACATGCTCAGGAATTAGAGGAACACCTACAGCAACGGAGAAATGAACGTGAGCAAGACAGGGGACATAGCAAGAGGGCTAGACCTTCGGGTTCGATAAGTGAGTCTAGGGGCGGGCACAGACAACAGTTCCCCAGGCATTCAGGCTATCCTACGACCAGTACACCTCCACAGTTTACGGGGCAGAGAATTGACAGATCTACTCATTCCGGGCCGAGTCAAGGCCACTTGTACCACGATGTTCCAAGTGTGGGAAGTTGCATTAGGGTCGATGCCGATTGGGCTCGGATGGTTGCTATTCATGTGGTCAACCAGTCCATATCATGCGTGATTGCCCCTCAGTACAGGGTAGAGGTAGGACCCAGCCAGCAGGGTCGGCAGCTAGATCATCAGCATCTGTACGCCCTACGGGGCCAGGTTCACATGCGCCAGTCGGCCATGGTAGAGGTAGAGGCAGAGCTCCCAGTACTAGAGGTCCTCAGCACCGTATTTATGCATTGGCTGGACGCCAAGGTCTTGAGTCTTCTCCTGACGTAGTCACAGGTATATTATCGGTATTCTCTCATGATGTATATGCTTTGATTGATATGGGCTCCACATTCTCTTATGTTACTCCATATATTGCGGGTCGATTTATAGTCGAGCCGGAGCCGATCAAACCTTTTGAGGTGTCTACGCCCGTTGGCGAATCGGTGACAACTAGCCGAGTGTATAGGGATTGTGTAGTCGTGATATGTGACCGCCGTACTATAGCTGACTTGCATGAACTAAATATGGTAGATTTTTATGTCATTATGGGCATGGATTGGTTGGCTTCTTGCTACGCCAATGTCGATTGTAGAATGAAAATGGTTCGCTTCCAGTTTCCGGGAGAACCAGTTTTAGAGTGGAAAGGAAATACGGCGTCACCAAAAGGTAGGTTTATTTCCTATCTGAAGGCAAGTAAGATGATCACAAAAGGGTGTATCTATCACTTAGTGCGAGTTCAAGATGTTGAAGCTGAGTCGCCGACTCTTCAGTCAGTTCCAGTAGTGAGTGAATTTCCGGATGTGTTCCCGGAAGAGCTTCCAGGCCTTCCTCCCGAGCGGGAGATTGATTTTGCGATTGATGTGTTGCCAGACACTAAACCCATATCTATTCCTCCCTATAGAATGGCGCCCGCAAAACTGAAAGATTTGAAGGAGCAATTGAAAGACTTGCTTGATAAAGGCTTCATTAGGCCCAGTTCATCCCCGTGGGGAGCCCCTGTATTGTTTGTCCGAAAGAAGGATGGCTCCTTGAGAATGTGCATTGATTATCGACAATTAAATAAGGTGACGATTAAGAACAAATATCCTCTTCCGAGGATTGATGATCTATTTGATCAATTGCAAGGTGCCAAGTGGTTTTCAAAGATCGATTTTAGGTCCGGGTATCACCAAGTAAGAGTTAGGGAGAAAGATATCCCTAAGACAGCTTTCAGAACAAGATACGGTCATTTTGAGTTCCGAGTGATGTCGTTTGGGTTAACTAATGCACCGGCAGTGTTTATGGACTTAATGAACAATGTATTCAGGCCTTTTCTGGATCTATTTGTGATTGTATTCATCAATGATATCCTAGTGTATTCTAGATCCGAGGCAGAACATGCGGATCACTTGCGTATTGTCCTTGGAGTTCTTCGAACTCGAGAGTTATTCGCGAAGTTTTCCAAATGCGAGTTTTGGTTTAACTCAGTGGCATTTCTAAGCCACATAGTTGCAGATGACGGTATTCGAGTGGATAGCCAAAAGATTGAGGCAGTGAAGACTTGGCCAAGGCCCACGACCCCTACGGAGGTTCGTAGCTTTTTGGGCTTAGCAGGTTATTACAGAAGATTTGTTGAGGGTTTCTCTTCTATTTCTGCACCGCTTACAAAGTTGACTCAGAAGTCAGCCAAGTTTTAATGGACAGACGCTTGCGAACGTAGTTTCCAAGAGTTAAAGGGTCGATTGAATTCTGCCCCAGTTCTGACACTTCCAGAGGGATTGGAAGGATCCGTTGTTTATTGCGATGCTTCAGGTGTTGGGATAGGCTGTGTATTGATGCAACATGGCAAGGTGGTTGCGTATGCTTCCAGGCAGTTACGGAAACATGAGCAGAATTATCCTACCCATGACTTAGAATTGGCCGCGGTGGTCCATGCATTAAAGATATGGAGGCATTACTTATATGGTGTCCACGTGGATATTTATACAGATCATAAGAGTCTCCAGTACATCTTCAAGCAGAAAGAGTTGAATTTGCGGCAACGACGATGGCTAGAGTTGCTAAAAGACTATGATGTTGAAATCCTGTACCACCCCGGAAAGGCAAATGTTATGGCTGATGCTCTTAGCCGTAGGTCGATGGGAAGTCTAAGTGATGTACGACCAGAAAAGAAAGAGATGGCCCGTGATCTTCAGCAGTTAGCTAGCCTAGGAGTCCGAGTGGTGGACTCAGGTAGCAACGGAGCTGCTATTCATAATTCAGCAGTTTCATCGCTAGTAGCGGAAGTAAAAGAGCGACAGTATGAGGATCCCATGCTAATGCAGTACAGAGATGCACTCCCTCAGAAAGAGGAGTCATCGTTTGATATTTCAGGAGATGGAGTTCTCCGATGCCGGGGCAGATTATGTGTTCCCAATGTGGCAGGTCTACGCCACCAGATTTTGAGGGAAGCTCATTGTTCCCATTACTCCATTCACCCTGGAGCGACGAAAATGTATCATGATCTTAAGTCCGTATATTGATGGAATGGTATGAAGAAAGATATAGCGGAATTCGTGGCTCAATGTCCTAATTGTCAACAGGTGAAAATCGAGCACCAAAAGCCGAGTGGATTATTGCAAGCTATAGAAATCCCGACGTGGAAGTGGGAAGTGATTAATATGGATTTCATTTCAGGTTTACCCCGTTCTCGACGTAAATATGATTCCATATGGGTGATCGTGGATAGACTCACTAAATCAGCTCATTTCTTACCGGTCAGGACGACCTATGTGGCTGAAGATTACGCAAAGCTTTATCTTAAAGAGATAGTGAGACTCCACGGTGTTCCAGTATCTATTATCTCCGATAGGGGAACTCATTTTACAGCCAAGTTTTGGAGGTCTTTCCAAGAGGGTTTAGGGACCCAAGTGCGCCTTAGCACGGCATTTCACCCCCAGACCGATGGGCAAGCTGAACGTACTATTTAGACTCTTCAAGATATGTTACGGGCATGTATGATAGATTTTGGAGGAAATTGGGATGACCATTTGCCACTCATTGAGTTTGCTTACAATAACAATTATCATTCTAGCATTCAAATGGCACCGTATGAGGCTTTATATGGGCGAAAGTGTAGATCCCCGATTGGGTGGTTTGAAACTGGAGAGGCCAAGTTGATAGGGCCAGATTTGGTCCAGCAAGCTATAGAGAAAGTCAAGCTCATACAAGATCGGTTGTTAGCGGCTCAAAGTCGCCAAAAGTCCTATGCGGATAATCGCCGAAGAGACTTGGAGTTTGAAGTGAAAGATCGAGTATTCTTGAAAGTGTCGCCAATGAAAGGCGTTATGAGATTTGAAAAAAAGGGGAAGCTTAGTCCCCGGTATATAGGGCCTTACGAGATTGTGCGCAAAGTAGGCAAAGTGTCCTATGAGCTAGATCTACCTCCAGATTTGGAGTCAGTTCATCCAGTATTCCATGTCTCGATGCTTCGGAAGTGTGTTGGAGATCCTACGAAGGTCGTCCCAGTGAATGATATTCAAGTGACAGAAAAGTTAACTTATGATGAAATACCCATTGCCATATTAGATAGGCAAGTACGAAGGCTTAGAAACAAAGAAGTGGCCTCAATTAAAGTTCTGTGGAGAAATAACAATCGAGAGGAAATGACATGGGAAGCGGAAGAGAATATGCGATCCAAATACCCACATTTATTTCAGCCATTGGGAGAAGTCCAAGATGAGACGTCGAGATCATGAGGTATGTATGATTCCCTTTTATACATTCAGGTCGTGTGTGGCCAAATTTCTAGTGTTGTTGTATTATTGCCCTGTGAGGCATTGTTATTGTGGGTTGCTGCGACAGGGTGGTAGTGCCACATTACAGAGGAAACTCTGGCGAAATTTTTATAGAATTCCCCAAGCCTTTAACATTCAAGGACGAATGTTCCTAAGGGGGGTAGAATGTTACACCTCGGAAAATTTCCCGTTAATACGCAAGTGACCGAACTAGTGATGTGTGCGAGGGGTGCGAGAGTATAATGTTTCATGAGCAATGTGCGTAAATGGACGAGAATGATTAGAATGAAAAGTCGAGAAATTTGAAAAGTTGAAAGTTGGCAAAACTGCCCAGTTGTCGTAAAGTGCAAAATATGGACCGTAAACTGGTATACGGTCCGTAAACTGGAAGGTCGTAAACTGCCATGCAAGGCTTCGACTTTCTGCCTAGTGGAGAAATGGTAAAATACGACCAGGAGGACGGACCGTAAAGTGATTTACGACCCGTAAACCATGGTCGTAAATCACCATGCATGCAGCCTAAAGTTTCTAGCGCTGCTTAAGGTTAAAGACGACCACGAGGGACGGTCCGTAAACTGAAATACGGACCGTAAACCTCCATAGACGACCACTGTTCACCCCAGTACAGATTTTCAGTTCATTAAATATAAGGACCAAGACTTGTTTTATTTCATTTCTACACTACACCACTTCTCTCTAGAATCATATCTCTACATTTATTTCATAGGTTTTCAAGGACTATAAGCCACCAACAACATAAACAAGTGAATCAAGTGTAAGCAAGCCATTAAATACCATTCAAGTCAAGAAATGTAAATGGAGAAAAACTAGGGTTTTGCTCAAAGTGGAGTATTATTAACCGAAGCTTGTTCCTACAACTTCTAAGGTAGGATTCATGATTTTTACATGATGTTTAAGGTATTGAAGAGTTGAAATACATGGATTGTAGAAAATATGGTCAAGTAGGTCATGAATGATGAATAGTGGCATTTTGAGGAATAGTTTGAATTGAATCATGAATGTTGTTGTGTTGTGATATGAATGCATTATAAATGTTACTGTTATAACCCGTGTTTTCACACGTTTGGAAAGACTTGAATTATATTGGATCCTTGAGATATAAGGTCAAATTTGATATTTTGTTGAACATAGGAGTTATGCATGAAAGAATAGAGTCATGAAAGTGTGATACAAGGCTAAGGGCAATTTTGGAATTTTGGAAATTAGTTTCGGGAATTACAAAACGTGGACTATAAGTCATTGGGCCAAAAATAATGGAATAGAATTTAAGGCCCAATGCACTTGGAGTGGCCGGCCATGGTATGGCCCAAGCCCAAAATGTGTATTAAATTTTCATGGGATTAATTAACTTGAGGCCTTGATCCAAGCCCAATTAATTAGTCATGTGCATGGTCATGTGACAATTAATATAAGATGCCTAAAGTCTTCATTATATGCATTAGAACATTCAAGAAAACTAAGTAAGAAAGAAGTCAAGAACAAGAGCAAAAACCAAGAGGGTTTCGGGTTTGGCTAGGGAAAATAGGTACCAAAAATCTTGTTCCAAAAATTCATGTCTTGTGGTTTTCCTACTAAGATAAGGTTCCTTTGTAACTTGGTATAGTTGGATTGGAGTGGGGAGAATTAGAATCATCAAAGTGACTACATCTCCAAGTGAAGTAGACTTGAAGAAAAGGTAAGAATTTCTACCTTTTTATTGTGTTATGAAGTTTTGATTGTGCTGTAGTATATAGAAATGTGTTGATTGTATGGAAAAATGGAAGTTTGCAATGTGGGTTTGGTATATGGCTTGTAGCCGTGTGTATATACATGTTGTATAGCCAAAAATGTATAGAATTCATGTTGTATTCTAGTTGTGAATGTGATGGAATTTATGTTGAGAATGAAAGTGGAATAAATTTGATTGAATGGATAAAAATAGCATATGGCCGTGTGGTGTATTTGGCTTGGGAATGAAATGGATTAAGTTTGTTTAGAGTATTGGAGTGTTGTTGTAATGCTTGATATGTAAATGAAGTTAGAATGATATAAGTTTGTATTGAATTGGAATGTAGAAACTTATGTCGTTTTAGTATGATTTTCCGACATTAAGGAAATGAAGTCGTTTGGTTGTGAATTATGATGATCATTGATGAATTTGGAAGTTGGAAACTTGTTATGAAATTGTATGCCAAAGATTTGATGTTTTGCATAAGTTAAGACTTTGGCGGAAAGTGGTATATTATGTATATCGAGTGTATATCTTAAGGAAAATGAAATGAAATGTCCCTAAATCTATATTGTGATGATCTTGAGTGATAATGGATGTGAAATTATTGATATTAGTTGAAAGTTTGGGTTGAATTGAAGATTATGTCAACTTGTGAGAAAAATGACTAGTTGAAGGATATTTGTGTTTTTAATGTTTATTGTTGATATTGATGTTGTCGTTTGGGTTGTTGTTGATGAATTATAGCCGAGTTGAATTCTCGGGGTGCTATATGTATAGGAGAAGTGCTGCCGAAATTTCGGTAGCCAAATATGCATTAAGTTGGAACTTTGGTATCCATAGCTTACAATTGGTAAACTTGACCAATTGCAGTTTTTCGATGAAACGGGAAGTGAGTTTGGAAAGGCTTAAGGAGCGTGAAAGGTATGTAAAGCAACCCCAATTCTTCCCTTGGCATGCCCATAGTGTGTTAGGGTCGGATCCGGGCCTCGAAGGACCTCTTGGCCCTCGGAATCCGTAAAACAAAATTTCAGTTTTTCCTTCAGTAGAATTGAACCATTTTGATACGTTTTTTTATGAAATTATGCAATTTTGCTCTAAATTATTCAGAAAGTCATACAATGTCTGTATAACCTTTTTAGGTGATACTATATGCTTAGAGGGCACAATTTGAGCCCGCCGCCTTGTTTGTCCCAAGGCGGGCCCGCTATTTACGGTTTTGCCCCTAATATGCTAAAGCTTCCTTTTTAAGCGATTTTTGAAAGAAATGTTTTAATTACCCTACTAATCGCTTAACGAATATTATTTTAAATATTCTGTTAAATATTATAAATTATTTTGACACTCGGAATGACTTCGGGAAAGTTATACTTCTGTAATTTATTACGATATCCGAAATACATTTATTATGATTCCGTCCGACTCCATTTGATTTGTTTGTCTTTGCTACGCTTCATCGAGTCTTTGAAAACACTTATGATATTTTTAAATTGCATTAGTCTCTCACTACTCCATTCGTGGATGTCCCAATGTTTCCCACACTGAGCCCGGGCCAGGATATGTTGTCAAGCGTAATTCTCTGCATTGTTCGCCGCGTCCCGATGTGAGGGGGCAGGTATACGCGTACATGGGTTTGTGGAGTATGATGTGCCATGTCCGCCTATTCTGATCTGATCTGTTATGGCCATTTTGATATGACATATTATGATACGGGGCCACGCCCCTTTTTCTGATTCCTCTGTATAGTGGCACCAGCGTCGGGAGGGTGGCCACATTCTGTCTGCCGAGTCCCGTGGCAGGGACCGGATATGATATGATATGACATATGTTTCTGTACACATTCTGTCGGTTTTGGAAATATGCATTTGACACTCTGGATTTTGTACTCATTTTTCTGTAATCATTATGATTGCCTTCTGTGATTCCGCTTTGCATATTCAGTACATATTTCGTACTGACCCCTCTTCCTTCGGGGGCTGCGTTTTCATGCCGCGCAGGTACAGACGACAGGTTCGCTGATCCATCTGTTTAGGATCCTACTTCTGCTATTTTGGGGCGCCCTCTTCTACAGAGCCCATCTTTTGGTACAGTCTGTCACTGCTATCTGGATATGTACTTTGTTCAGGGTATGACGGGGCCCTGTCCCGTCTTATGATTATGATATGTTCTGTAGAGGTCTGTGGATACATCTGTGTGGGTTCTGTACATATGTTTGGGATGTTTTGTTTTATGATAGCCTTATCGGCTTCTGTGTGCCAAGTCTGCTCTTCTGCTAAATTCTGTAGCATCCACTAATGTTATTATTATATTATTATTCTGATAATATGCTAATTTGGGTATCGGGTACGTATAGGTGCCCAGCTAGGGTACTGGTCGCGGCCCACGAGGTTGGGTCGTGACAGTTACTAAGATCATGAACTAGACACTTTAGACGAATGGACGAAGTTGGATGTTATGACCATGAATATGGGTGAATTAGAGGCAAATTAAGGAGTCTAAATAATGTGGATAACGTGAATGACTAATGGCCAGTGTTATGATACTAATGAAGGTATAGACGCTAGCATTGGAAGGAAGCGTGCAAGTGTAGAATAGTCCGACGAAAAGGTATGTAAGGATAACCTTTCTTTCATAAGGCATGGCTCCTTGGCCAAACTCTTAAATCCTCTATATGAGTATGTTGTATTCAAGTGATTGACACTCCGAACTCATAAGCTCACGACCCTCGATACGTGCTACGAATGTACTACGCACCCCATTGACGAGTAAGCATAAGATAGAGATGTAGCGAAAACGATGATGATAGTGATGAAGATGATAATAATAATGATGCTAAAGGTGCCTACGGGCTATTATATTCACATGTGCCTATGAAGGGCTATAATGACACCCCGAGCTTATAATGCCGGGTAGAATATATGTATATGGATGTATATATATATATATATGTATGTATATGATTATGTAACGCGCGCATACATCTGCAGATGGTACGGATAACCCTGAAGCCTTGGTAGGGCCAGGTAGAAATAACATTGAGCCTTGGTTGGCCAAGTACGTACGAAACACCGAACCTTATGGTCGGGTACTCTATGTATGTATATAAGTGTATGGCTATGTACATAATATGAATATGAATGTGAAAAGACTATGTATACGAATACGAGCCCTATTATGAAATACGCATGAGAAATGGAAAGTTCCTATGAAAGGCAGGTAAGTGCCATGATGATGATATTATTGTCTTCCCTCCTATGCCACTTCATATATTGTCTATGATGCTTCTACATTGATGTTGATCATGTTTTACATACTCAGTACATTCTTCGTACTGACGTCCTTTTGTTTGTGGACGCTGCGTCATGCCCGCAGGTGCACAGGGAGACAGACTTGATCCATAGCTGCTTATTCAGAGATTACATAGCGGAGCTCCATTTCCTTCGGAGCCATAGCTTTTGGGTACTTATTCTTTTGTGTATATAATTATGGGCATAGCGGGGTCCTGTCCCGCTCATGTGATGTGTTATACTCTTCCTAGAGGCTCGTAGTCATGTGTATATGGCTAGACAGGTCCGGCCTTGTCGGCCTATGTTTTATATATCATTTTGTCGGCCACGTTGGCCTACGTACATTGATGTGGCATAGATGCCTAAGGTGATATAAATGTATTGTTGTCCAATTGGGACTAGTTGACGAATGAATGGAAATGTATGTATAATTATGTGGCTCACCTAGATGTAAGTATAAGAGGGTGCTCGGGTGGGCTAGCACCGGGTGCTCGTCGCGGCCCCGAGTCGGGTCGTGACAACAACATGATAAGGAAATAAAGGAGCATAAGATAAAGAGCAAACCTGTAACTGATTGCCTCTTAAGGCAGAGTCATGCATGCTAACTTTTATAATAAAAATAATATCAGATCATATATATATAAGTTGCCCGACCATATAGGTATATACATATATAAGCTTCCCGACCATATAGGTACAGTGTGATCATCATTAGCCCGCGTCCGGGCCTCCCGCTTCTGGGGCGTAAACTGCCCACTGCAGTGGTGTGTCTGCCCAACCATGTAGGCACGGTGTGATCATACATGAAAATAACATAAAGCATGCACGAGAGCCCAAATGAAAGCTATGACTCTATCAGAGTGACATAAGGTCGGTAACCTCCGATTACATTATGAAATAATCATCGTTGCTACGTCTCACCTTGAAGGAACTAGTGTCATGAGGTAAGGCAGCAATAAGAAACAACATCAATGAAATCATAAAGATAGGATTATCAAGTTCATATTAGCATCATCATCATCATGGAACATATCTCATCTTTATTTCATAAGAAATTCTTGAGAATCATGAACTTTCCACTCTTAGGACGTAATAAGATCATGGAATATATGAAAGAAATCATAGCATAGAAGTCATGCCTTTGAAAGAAGGAGACTAGTCTTACATACCTTTATGTCTCTTTAACTTTATCGGCTAAATGGTTTCCTTCCAAGCTCGTGATTCTACATTCAAGAGAAATCATACCATGGTTAAGCCATTGGAAACACGCCTAAGTTAAAGCTAAAGCGACTAACAAGCTAACGAAAATTGGGCGGTATTTTCTTTGTTTCTACAACTTTCCCCAGATAATAAAACATCTCCCAAACATCATAGCAATAACACCCACAGTATCATAATCAATAAACCTCTTCAAGTTAAGCATCATTCAATTTTCACAATTCCCCTTCAAGGGTATCCATAACCATAATTAAACCACAACGTCATATTCATTCATATATAATGCTTCTTCAACATCTTTAATGTCATTCATAATAATATTATACTCATCTTATGCTAAGAATCACGATTCAAGTGAATTTACTACTCACAATACCTTTACTTTCATATTTTGGGCTTATATCCTACTTTCTTCTCTAATCTAAGTCTTTCAACCACTCAATACCTTTAATAACATGGAATAAGCAAAAAACTCACCTTTGATTATGTAGGAATGGGCTTGGGATGAAAATACTTCACTTGGAGAAAACCCCAACTTCAATTCCAAAGGAATTCATAGCTTTCCTCAACCCTAGTTAGCATCCTTGCACTTGATTCCACTAATTTATGGTATTTGATCTTTG
This sequence comes from Lycium barbarum, assembly GCF_019175385.1. Classification (NCBI taxonomy): domain Eukaryota; kingdom Viridiplantae; phylum Streptophyta; class Magnoliopsida; order Solanales; family Solanaceae; genus Lycium; species Lycium barbarum. The sequence goes on from NC_083343.1 coordinate 88,782,793, forward strand.
ATCTCCCTTGAATTTGTGTTAATAAGATGTATAGAGTGTTCTAAAGGCTTCAAGAGGTGTGGAGGAAATGAGAAATGAAAATAAGAACTTTGGGGTCTTATATTTATAAAATGGACAAAGCTGCCCGCTATGAATTATACTGACACTTATACGGTCCGTATTTTTTATACGGTCCGTATAAGTCTTCCAGTGATGACCCCTCACTGTAACTATTATACGGACCATTATACGGACCGTCTAAATGGTCATATAACCCACATTTTTCCAAAGTTGTTCTCGTCGATTCGTTTGATCTCCAATCTTTATAGAACATTCTTAGCACTTGTCTAACACCTCATCAACAATCTAAAGAACCTTATAACTCAGCCTCAAGATCTTACTAACCAACCGTTAGCTCGAAAATTTCAAAACCTTTTCCCAAACATGACTTATACCTCACTTTCCTTTGATGAACTCTCTTCCCTTGCCTCAAATGTCTTTGGAATCTTAATTATAATTATTAAATATCCCTTCTCGCTTATAGGGACTTCATGCACACCTTAACTTGTGCTAGTTTAATCACCGCACGACAACGCGAAATGCCGAGGTGTAACAATGAATTTGTTGATGCCTTCATTGACGACTTCATGCCAATTGAGGTCAAGGAAGCAAAAGCTATGGAGTTTGAGAGGCTAAGGCAGAGTAACATGACTATTCAGTAATATTATCTCAAATTTGTGTCATTGTCCAGACATGCTCCCCACATGGTACTCGATATGAGAGTCGTGGTTAGAAGGTTTGTGCTCGGGCTTAAACCCAAATTGTACAGGAAAGCTGATACAGCTACTCAAAATGACTATTTCTAAGTTAGTGGCAATTGTGCAAGGTAATGAGGAGAAACTAAAGGAAAAGGAGGCACTGCAAAAGCAGAAGGATAGGGAATTCACCAAGAGGGCTAAGTCTTTAGGTAACTTTAACCAGAGTGGAGGTCAACGGTTCTTTAAGAACAGGTCAGCAGGACCCGCTCCATCCGCAGCAAGTGCCCCAGTACAAAAGTTCAGGAATGATCAGAAGAGACAGAATTTCAGACCAGCAGGTTCCTACTCTCAGGCTAGTGTGGGTCAGCAGACTTATGATAATCTGATTTACGGCAAGTGTGGTAGAAGGCACCCAGGGGAGTGTCGTATGGGTATGGATATATGCTATGGGTGTGGCTAGCTGGCCCATTTCAAAAATATTGCCCATCAGCCTGGTAGGGTACCGGTGGTAAGGTGGCCCAGTCCACAAATTTAGCAGCTCCTCGTAATTCTCAAGCCTAGTCATGGCATGGTACAGTGTTACACCTCGAAAAATTTCCCGTTGATGCTCAGTGAATAGACTAGCGGAGGACACGAAGTATACGATGTTTCAATAAGTAAGAAATAGCATTTGATGACCCTAATCGAGATTTCAAAGACATTCGAGGTAAGACAAGAAAGTTGCCAAGGAAGGCAAGGTATACATTATGTATCGGGAGAGATTTGCGAGTAACAAGTTAATGATGACTTAATGATGTTTTGGAGAAGAGTTATAACGTCCCTTATATTGTTAGTGAGGTGATAAACAAGTGTCAAGAAGGTTCCATAAGGATTGGAGATCGAACGAAATGACGAAAACCATTTCAGGGAAGTGGAGTTATACGACCACTTATACGGTCCGTATAACTTTATGTGGTCCATATAAGGGGTCCGTATAAGTCCCAACAGGGAGATGATTTTTAGGGTGGTTAACTACGACAACTTATACGGACCGTACAATACTATACGGACCGTATAAGTGTCCGCATAGTACCGGACTGGCTGATTTTTTAGTTTTTGTATAAATAGATGCCTTGGGTTCTTTTACTTCATTTTTCATCTTCTACAAGTATTGAGAGCTCAAAACCCTTCTCTAAGCACATTCCACTCAATTCCAAGAATAACACAAAGATCAAAAGACTAGAATCAAGTGTTCATGTGTTATAAACCTTCCTAGGGTTAGAGGACTACAAGAAATACATGTGCATTGTAGCTAGGGTTTTACACAAAGTTGATAGCCTCTCCAAAGCTTGTTTTTATGGAATGAAAAGGTTAGTTTCCATGCTTATTTCATGTTGTTGAGAATGTTTGGTTGTAGCAAAACTTGGGTGGAAGGAGAAAGTATAAAATGAAGTCCAAATATGGTTTTCATGATGTTTATAAGTAGTAATCTATAGTGAATCATCGTTCTTAGTATGATATGGATATAATCATATTATGGAAGGTAATAATGGTGATGAAGAAGTGTTATATGAAAAATGTGCTAAATGGGTATGGAGTTGTTGGCATAAGTTGAACATAATGATGAGTGTTGGAAGCCTAATGTAATGTGATTACGTCATTATGCTGCCATGAGTGTATTGTAGATGTTATTGTGGTTGTTGGGAGTTGTTTGGTTATATGATGGAAGTTGACGAAATAGGGGAGATGCTACCCAATTTTCATTAGACTATGAATTATTCTAGTTTGAATTTAAGAGAATCATTAAGGCTTAACCATGGTACGAATCCTTCTAAATGTAGATTATTCAAGCTTCAACGGTGAACGTTGGGTAACTGAGGAGATGAAGAGGTATGTAAGGCTAACACTTCTTTCAATAAGGCATGGTTTCTTGACCATATATCTATTCCTTCATGAGCCTATGATGTCCTCCAAATTATTCTATCTTTCAAGCTACTAAAGCTCATGATTCTCGCTGTGTTTATGATTCTACTAAATTCCTTATACGATGAGTGATCCTCTAAGGATAGATGCAATAAAACGACGATAGTAATGATGTCAAAGATGCTTATGAGCTCCTATGTATATGTGTCTATGTATGATTATTATGTAACCCCGAGCTTATATGGCCGGGTATGATATGTATTACGCGCGCACCACTGAAGTTGGGTACCGATAACCCTGAGCCTTAGTGGGGCCAGGTATGTATAATCACCGAGCCTTGTCATGGCCGGGTATGTGAAACACCAATCCTTCATGGTCGGGTATGCTATGAATATGAATATGATTATGAATATAAATATGGGTATGAAAATGTAAATGAGTACAAATACGAATACGGATACGGATATGGTTGTATGTACACAATCACGCATTAGAAATGGAATGTCCCTATGAAAAGCAAGTAAGTGTTTATGACGATGGTTCTTCTACCTCCCATCTTATGCTATTTCTTATGTTGTTTATTATGCTTCTATAATGATGTTTATCATGTTTTACATACTCAGTACATTCTTCGTACTGACGTCCTTTTATTTGTGGACGCTGCGTCATGCCCGCAGGTGGCTAGGGAGACAGGCTTGATCCATAGCTTTATTACTCAGGGACTACGTAGCGGAGCTCCATTTCATTCGAAGCTACAGCTTTTGGTATCTATTCTTTTGTGTACATACTTATAGGCATGGCGGGGTCCTGTCCCGCCTATATGATGTGACATACTCTCCTTAGAGGCTCGTAGACATGTATATATATAGTTATATGTATTTGGCCTTGTCGGCCTATATTTTGGATATCATTTTGTTAGCCTCATCAGCTTATGTACATTGTTTTAGGCACATTTGTTGATGATGATATAAATGTATTGTTGCCCAATGGAAATAGTATGAATGAGGGATAAAAGTATAATTTAGCTATGTGGCTCACCTAGATGTAAATGTGTATGCACGTTAAGAGGTACCTGGGTGGGTTAGCACCGGGTACCCATCATGGCCCTGCGGTTGGGTCGTGACATACAGCTAAGCCTGGAAATGCAAGCGGAGATCGAAACCACTTGTATGCTTTAGCAGGGCGTCGGGATATAGAGGCAGGTGCAAATGTTGTCACCGGTACACTAACGGTCTTCACTTTCGACGTTTATGCCCTTACTTACCCAGGATGCACCTTATCTTATGTAATCCCATTTGTTGCAAAGAAATTTAAGTTTGAACCAAAAAAGTTGCATGAACCCTTTGAGGTGTCCACACCACTTGGGGAATCAGTTATAGCTAGACATATTTATAGGGCTTGCTCAATTTTAGGCTATCACCACAGAACCATAGCTGATTTAGCAGAATTAGAAATGATAGACTTTGATGTAATCATGAGCATGGATTAGTTATCTTCACGCTATGCTACAGTGGGTTGTTGAACCAAAATTGTAAGATTTGAATTTCCTAACGAACCAGTCATAGAGTGGAAATGTAATTCTGTAGTACCTAAGGGTAGATTTATTTCATATCTTAAGGTCAGAAAGATGATTTCCAAGGGATATATCTATCACTTAGTTCGAGTCAGGGATTCAGATACCTAAACCCCAACTCTCCAGTCCTTACCAGTAGTTAATGAATTTCCAGAAGATCTTCCCGGAGTTCCTTCTGATAAGGAGATAGACTTTGGAACTTCCCAGCACTGAGCCAATATCTATTCCGCCATATTGAATGGCTCCAGCAGAGTTGAAAGAATTAAAAGTTCAGTTGAAAGATATTCTTAATAAGGGATTTATTATATCAACTGTCTCGCCTTGGGGCGCACCAGTCTTATTCGTCCGAAAGAAAAATGGTTCTCTATGCATGTGTATTGACTACCGCCAGTTCAATAAAGTCACCATTAAGAACAAGTATCCTCTCCCCATAATCGATGATTTATTTGACCAAATTCAGGGTGCTCAGTGTTATTTCAAAATTTACCTTAGATCAGGCTACCATCAGTTAAAGGTTAAGGAAGTTGATATTCCGAAGACCGCTTTCAGAACCCGTTATGGTCACTTTGAATTTCTTGTTATGTCTTTTGGGTTGACAAACACACCAACTGCTTTCATGGATCTTATGAATAGGGTCTTTAAGCCTTATCCTGATATATTCTTTATTATCTTCATTGATGATATTTTACTGTATTCCTGTAATGCGGCTGAACATGCAGAACATCTTAGAATAGTGCTGCAGACACTTTAGGATCGTGAGCTTTATGCTAAATTCTCAAAGTGTGAATTTTGGTTCAAGTCAGTAGCGTTTGTAGGCCACGTAATTTTAGGTGAAGGTGTGAAGGTTGACTCTCAAAAGATAGATGCTGTAAAGAATAGGCCCAAACCCACTTTAGTTTCTGATATAAGAAGTTTCTTGGGTCTGACAGGTTATTATAGATGCCGTAAATAAGTGGCCCAAACCCACTTCATTTGTTTTGGATGCCGAACTATTTGGCTTCTTCGTTTTTTGTAATGGTAGTTGGTTTCGTAGTAGTGACCTGAGTGGTTCTTGCCCTTGTCGGGCTGTTTTTATGTGACTGTTATTGGTAGACCTTTGTTGTGTTTCTGTTTTTGGTTAAATTCAAGGCGGGGAGCAAAATGGAAATAGGGGAAGGATCAGGCCTCTGATCCCAGGCATGATGTAACGGCGGCCTCTGAGACAACTATAGCGGTCCCGCTTCGACGGAGTAGGGACCGCAACAACGGTCATGAGGGCATTTATCCGCTACAACGGTGGATAATCCGCCATAGCGGTGCCGACACAGTGGCTTAAGGACCGTTGTGGCAGTACCACTGAACAGAAATGTCCGACATTTTCAACAACTGCACATACGTAACAATACAGATCGGCCTACAACATAACACCTTCTTCTGCGTAGATACCAATTCGGACCGTTTAGGTACCAATTGGATCCACCGAGATACCAATTTGACCGAAGTAGCACGATTGGAAAGAAAGAAGAAGAGTTTCCTAAATGCCCTATAGCCTTCCGTGGACGGGTACGGACGTCTACATACCATTCCACGAGACTCTACTAGACATTGTTCTAGTACTCGTGAGACTGGTAACCTAGGCTCTGATACCAACTTGTCACGACCCAATTCGGGACCGCGCTGACACCTACCTTTCCCACCTCGGTAGGCGAACCCTCTCATTTAATAATACATTAATTAAACAACGATTCATTCAAACCATTAGATATTTAGAAGTACAGCGGAACTCCATAATATATTCAATAAACTCAAGTGTTTATATGATTACATCAGTACATGATTGCAGACTCGATACAATTTCCCATGACCTGGTCTAGACTAGTACAAGAGCGACTAATGACTTCAGATTTCTACTACATTCTAAGATTCAACCTCCGACTCGGAATAAAGTGGGTGGAGGCCTTCCAGATAGGCTCCGCACAATTACGCTTCGTGTCAAATCAAATACCTGAAACAATCTACACCCAAAAAGGGTGTAGCAAGTGCAGTATCAGTACAAGCCACGCGTACTGAGTAAGTATCATAGGCCGACAATGGTTAGTAACACATATTGGTAAAATAATTCACAAAAAACCATGATAATCACTAAATCAAGTCATATATTTAACCACGGCACATCATAACATCAATACCTTTAGATCACAACTGCTCCCTAATAACTACAAGTTAAATATCACCAGTGCCAACTCTCAATACATAAATCCTCAAATCGTTCATTTTAGTCTAGGAGACAACTCATCATTATCACGCCTTGTATCCTACGTCACTCAGAAACAATCAAATAACTAATTATATGGAGGGTAATTCAGGATAATCTAGCAGGCAAAAATCAACAAGTATAATCAATTATAATCGAATCTAGATACCCGTCATCGCTTAAGTAAAGCCTCTAATCCCAAAGGAGCCCAATCTGAATATGTCCAATCCAATCCAGCATCATAATACAACACCAAACATCTCAATCAAGTCATAATGCAATGCAATGCAATAATGGTATGAATGCAATGCCATGCCATGAAATGCGGTGTACACATGTACTCCAGATGGAAATATTGACGTCTCGGTAGCACAGCCCAGCTTAACTCGCGAAGTTTAAGTGCCACCCGTCCCTGATAGTTACCCAATAGACATACAGGACCCCAGATCTTTACCCATGGGGGGATCTCACGGGCACCACCCTAGGGGACCCGCGGAGTCCATGCACTAACAATGATTCCGAAACTAACATCGCATATCGAACATGCAATTCCGAAATTGATCATCGGCTATCTCACGTCGCTCAAGTAAAAAAGTTTTACCAAGTATCAGTTTCACTCAATCAACGATTCCGGGATAAGCATCGGACATCAGCCATCTCACGTCACTCAAGTAAAAGAGTTTTATCAAGTAAAACTGAGCCCTGTTCATCAAGTGTTTCATCAAATACCATTAATATCTCAATAGTGTATCATGAAAATGAGAGTGCGTGCAATGCATGAATCACATCAATAATCATGCTCAATATCACAAGTACCAACAATGGGTACGCCAACAATATATCTAAGTACAATGACCAACAATGGGTATGCCAATTATATCACAATCAAGATGATAAAACAGAATCCAATATCTACCAACAACTCATGACATCAAGCCGGCATAATAGAAAAATCAAATCACACATAACGGGGTGGCTAGCCCCAACACATAACAAGTTAAGCAAGTCGGTACACACTATTACCTCTTCCCTTAACTCAGCCTAATAGCTTAGAACAAGTATTTTCACCACCTGCTAACAGTCATTCCTCGCACTTAGTCTAGAACTTGGTCACAATCTTTGGTACTTTTATCCTTCTATTTATCAACTAGGTTCGTTACTAATTGGTATAACCCAATTTACCACATATTACGTAATTACCTATCGTAAGGCATAAATAAACTATGTACCATCCACCACTCCCAAGTCACATAAATCCACCAATATACAAGAAACCAAACCAAACAACCTAAGGAGTCTACAGGCCACAAGCCCGAACGCACAAATCGCATATCAATACCATCCAAAAGTTCCATCCCAAGTCTCCAACTCCTATACATGCATTCTCCGTTCCTTCTAATACACGAACATACGCAACTAACCGGAGTCTACCGAAAAGGGAAGCCATGACGTACCTCATAGTCGAGCGGGTGCCGCAAACATCCATTGATTCTTTCAATCGATCACCACATCACAATTCACACGAAATAGTTTGGAGACAACCATAATACCCAAGATTAACAATTTCCCTTTAAACCCTTCATAAGAGATTTGGATTAACAGGAAGGTTGGGGATCTCAACCCACTTCTAGCTTCCATCTAGAACATTGCTAAGTGATTTACCCATATTCAAGCTTCTATGGGGAAGAACCCATTTCCAAGGCCCATGGAAGAATTTATTATAAAGCAAAAGGAGTGTAAGGCTCTAGGTTATTTAACTCATTTCAGGTGAAGAACATGGGAGATGGCTTAAAGGGAATTATGTGGAAACGTTGCAAACCCATCATTCCTCAAACCCTAAATTACTTGAAACACCCACTTGATAATTTTCTAGGTGAATATGTTTAGGAGTAAGTTACTAGGTGGAAGGAGAGTTGGAGGGTGTTAGGAAGGATTACTAAGACTAAGAATCTCATTTTTAGGCTTTCCCACCGAACTGGGCAGCTAGAAATTAGGGTTATCAAAAATGGGACAATTCCCAAAATGATTCTTTAAATAGGGAACTTCACTGTACGATACCGCCCCAGCAGTCAGTTCAGCGCTACAGCGGTGCTGATAGGGCAGCTAAGAGGCCGCTATGGCGGCTATGTGGCCATGTGCTCTTACAGCTATGGCGGTTGGTAGACCATTGTAGCGACAATACAACCGCTATTGCGGTTTAATTGGGCCTGGTGGCCCATGCTTCTATTCCTTAAGCGATGCGTACAACGATTTTGGTTGACTTAACTTGTTTCCAGGATATAACTAGGCGGAGACACTATTAAGGAGCCATAGTTGTCGTCTTCCTTTGAAATTCACAGTAAAGATGAAACGGGTCATTACAGCGGCCATTATTGGTCGTTATAGTCTTTTCGGCATTTCTACATTTTTCAAGCATTGACTAGCGCATTTTGACCAGAAGTTGACTTCTGGGTAAACGGACCTTTTTTGAAAATCTGTCGATTCCGAGAGGTTCGAATGGTTGTTTGTGACTTGTGTGTATATTTGGTTCAATTACCAATGCATTTAGATGCATTTTGGGACTTGGGTTGGAAATTAGAACTAAGGCGTTGGGCGTTGACACGGTCAACGAAGCCTCCATTGGAAATTTCGAGGCCACGAGCGCGTTCGTAGCATATTTTTGTGTGGGACTGTGTGTAGGGTTTGTGAGCAGATGGCCTCGGGAGTGGCCCAGGATTTTGATTGAAGACTTAGAAAAATCGAAGGGATTCTGGTACCTGGTGCCCGCTATGGCGGCACCAGTGCTGTCCCAGCGGCACCGCTGTTGTGGTGTGTTAGCCGCTACGGCGGCCATGTGTATTATTGGCCAGATCGCGATGGCGGCCTTATGGGCGCTATAGTGGCGCCGCTATGGCGGCCCCGTTACTGTCGTGGCGGTGATAAGTGTGATTTAAATAAGCCTTTAGACCCTCATTATTTCCCATTTTGAAATTAGAGCTTTGGGGAACAGTTCTTGAAGATAATTTGGAGACATTCTTGGAGGTAAATCTTGCCTATTCCTTTACTATTCCTTAATCACAATCATCCTAGATTTCCCGCTTCCCTTTAATAATCCCTTAGTGATGGAAGTTCAAAGAGGGTTTTGATGAACTTTTCCTTATGCTCATGTATGAGGAAATTGATGATGTTTTTGTTAGATTTTGACTAATCTTTGCTTATTAATCATATATCTTCCACTTCTAGTGTTGAATTTCGGAATCAAAGACTTAGGGTTTATGCCCAATTTAGGGGTTTTTCTTGAAATCAGGAATTAGGCCAATCTTTGAGTTGAATCTGCAATTAGTGATTGGGTTATGATCACCTAGTGCTTAATTTGATATTTTGCTTATGAATTTCACGTTTTGCCCTTGTGGGCCCGTTTTCCCAATTTGTAGGGTTGGAATTGACCTAATTGAAATAGTATCAATATTAGTATCATTATTCATGATTTCTAATCAAGAATTTGATTATGCTTAGACTACTTTGGTTCTGAGGTTCAGCGGAAAGGCAAGGCAAAGAAGTGAGTTGTTGGTGTTGCAATTCGGCTATCCAGGTAGGTTATGGCTTACCTTTGGTGAGACTTCGTATAGCAAATGTCACGACCCGTCTAGGGGCCATGACGGGTACCCGGGGCTAACCACCGAGCACCGATCATTCTGCTACTCATTATACTCAATAGGCCTTATATTATCAAATACATACTCAAATCATGAGAAAATCATTTTTCCATTTGAGAACATAAATACTTTTATATACATAAGCCTCTCGGCTATCCAAATGATAATATACACATATATACATATATACAGTAGTGACCTTGTGAGACCATATAACCCACACTGCGTATCTACGAGGCTCTACTGGAGTGCAAGACATAAGGACGGGCCAGGACCCCGTCGTGCCCAAAATATGCATATATATACACAAAAGAATAATCACATGCACCTCCGGAACAATGGAGTGCTCTCAAATCAGCTGCTAGCTCCTACAAGTCTGGATCAAGATCACCTCCCTGTCTACCTGTGGGCATGAGCACAGCGTCCAAAGAAAACAGACGTCAGTACGAACATTGTACTGAGTATGAGAGGCATAAGTAATGAAAATACGTTAATGAGATAAAGAAAGCATCAATAAGGAGCAACTGTATATGACTGTCACTAATAAAAGAAATGACATATGCTGACTTACTCATAATCATCATCATATTATATATGCAATAATGTATAAGCTGCCCGTCCATATAGGTACGATGTGATAATGTATAAGTTGCCCGTCTATATAGGTACGGTGTGATAATAATTAACCTGCGTCCAGGCCTCTCGCGTCCAGGGTATAAGCTGCCCACTATAGTGGTGTGTGTCTGCCCGTCCATATAGGTATAGTATAATATCATCAACATATACTCATCATAATGCATGTATAATAACTCAAAGATAGCTATACTTTATCGAGGTGACATAAGGTCGTGAACCCCCGATTCCATTATGGACATCTATAAGTATTCTGCCCCACCTTGAAAGAAATAGTATATAAGGTGAGTCTATACAATAATGAGATCATTAGCTCAATAGTATTCTGCCTCACCTTGAAGGAAATAGTACATAAGGTGAGTGTGTACAACAAACAACATCATTAACTTTATAGGAACATCATATCACGAGCTCTAGCATCTATATACTTAACTCATCATCATCATTATTGGACACATAATGTATCTCTTATCTCATATAGCTATTCATGAACATAGGCTATTAGTTTTCTTGAAGATAGGAAATTCTTGAAGAAGAAGGAAATTCATACCATAAGATTCATGCCTTAGAAAGAAAGGACTAGCCTCACATACCTTTGTCGTTTAACTACTCTATTGCTTGCTCAGTCTCCTTTAATGTTCACATCTTTACCTTCAAAAGAATTCACATTAACATTAGCTAAGCGATTATAAGAACGTGCTTACTAAAGCTAGAGAAAATTGGGCAGCATTTCCTTTGTTTATATGACTTCCTCCATATTCCATATCAACTCCCAAACATCCGTAACATCATTCATAATATCATAAATAACAAACATCATCTATCTGCATTATCCACATTTCACAATTTCACTTCAGTTTCCCCATAATCATGGTCGTAATTCATTATTACGTTCTTTCACATATCATACTCATTCCATGTTCTAAATCTCATTCATAACCTACTTACAATCACAACATATCCATATTCATGATTCATTCCAAACTACTACTCAACAATAGCACTATTCCCACATTTATGACCCATTCTCTATATTCTTCTACAATCCAAGTGTTTCAACTTCTCAATATCTTAAACTTCATGAAAATATCATAAAACTTACCTTAGATATTGTAGGAACAAGCCTTGAGTGGTATTACTCTTCTTGCACCAAAACCCTAGTTCACTTCTCTTGAAATTTCTTGGCTTAGATGACTTTAATGTGCTTCACACTCTTGATATTTGTTGGTTTGATGAAGTTGATCATCAATTTCCTTTGGTTTCTAGTGGATGAAGAGTGGAGAATATTCTATAGAGTTCTTGACTTGTGTAGGAGAGAAATGAAATAAAATGAACTTGGGTCTCCTTTTAATAACTTAAAATCTGATCCCGTCGGACAATTATACGGACACTTATACAATCAGTATAACTGACCGTGAAATGGACCCTTTAGTTTCTCTTCTCTGTGACCATTATACGGTCTGTTTAAATTTATACGGTCTGTATAAGTGACCGTACAATCCCACCAGTGAGGGACCTTCACTGTGATGGTTTTGTGGTCTACTACACGGATTGTATAACATTATACAGACCGTACAATCGACCGTATAACCCATCAGTTCGCTGAATCTTATTTTTTGCCACTTCGTTTGATCTCTGATCCTTATGGAACCTTCTTAACACTTGTTTAGAACTTCATTAAAAATCTAAGGGTCATTATAAATCTTCTCCAAAATGTCTTTAAACTCTCATTAATTCGATACTCGGAATTCTTGCCTGACGCACAATATATAACCTGCTTTCCGTAACAACTTTCTTCCCTTACCTTAAATGTCTTTCAAATATCGATTAGGGTTATCAAATGCCATTCCTTACTTGTCAAAAAATCGTATATGTCATACCCTTCGTTGGCCTATTCACTGTACGCTGATGGGAAATTTTCCGAGGTGTAACATTCTTCCCCCCTTTTGGAACATTCGTCCTCGAATGTTAAACACTCGTGAATTCTACAAAAAAAATTCCAGAGTTTTCCCTATAATATGGCACTACCATCCTGTCACAACAACCCATAATAACATTGCCTCACAGGACCACAACACAATAGCAATATAAATTGGGCACACACGACCCATATGCATAAAAAGGAAATGTACATACCTCATAATCTCGATGTCTCATCATGGATCTCTTCCGGGGACTGAAATAAGTGCGGATATATGGACTTCATCTTCTCTTCCGCCTCCCAAGTCATCTCTTCCCGGTTGTTATTTCGCCATAAGACCTTAACTGAGGCCACTTCCTTGTTTCGAAGTCTCCGTACTTGCTTGTCTAAGATGGCAATAGGCACTTTTTCGTATGTTAGATTTTCTGTCACCTGAACATCATCAATCAGAACGATTCTCGTAGGATCTCCAACACACTTGCGGAGCATTGAGACATGAAAGACTGGATGATTCAGGCTCTGAAGGCAAGTCCAATTCGTACGCTACTTGACCCACCTTGCGGATAATTTTATAAGGTCCAATGTATCGTGGACTTAACTTCCCTTTCTTACCAAATCTCATCACCCCTTTCATTGGCGACACTTTCAAAAATACCCAATCATCAACCTGAAATTCCAAGTCTCACCGACGGTTGTCCGCATAAGATTTTTGGCGACTTTGGGCTGTCAACAATCGATCTCGGATCACCTTGACTTTTTCCACCGCTTGTTGGATCAATTAAGGACCTATTAATTGTACTTCTCCAATTTCAAACCATCCAATTAGAGACCTGCACTTTCTTCCATATAAAGCTTCATATAGAGCCATTTGGATACTGGAATGGTAGCTATTGTTATATGCGAACTCAATCAGAGATAAGTGATCATCCCAACTACCACCAAATTCCAGTACACAAGGTCGTAGCATATCTTCCAAAGTCTAAATAGTACGTTCGGCTTGGCCATCTGTCTGCGGATGAAATGCCGTGCTAAGCTTCACTTGAGTACCTAGACCCTCTTGAAAAGACTTCCAGAACTTGGCTGTAAATAGGGCTCCTCTATCTGTGATAATGGATATCGATATACCGTGGAGTCGCACAATTTCATTGAGATATAACCTTGCATAGTCTTCCGCTAAGTATGTGGTTCTGACTGGAAGAAAATGAGCTGCTTTTGTTAATCTATCCACAATTACCCATATAGAATCATACTTTCCTCGGGAACGAGGTAACCCCACAATAAAATCCATGTTGATCACTTCCCATTTCCACGTAGGGATTTCCATTGCTTGCAATAATCCCCCTGGCTTTTGATGTTCGATCTTTACTTGCTGGCAGTTTGGGCATTGAGCTACAAATTCCGCTATGTCTCTCTTCATGCCATCCCACCAATATATCAACTTGATATCATGATACATCTTTTTCGTTCCTAGATGGATAGAATATCGAGAATAATGGGCTTCCTATAGGATTCGACGACGCAATTCTGCAACATTAGGAACACATAGCCTGCCTCGATATCAAAAAATTCCATCTATAGAGGTTTCAAATGGAGACTTTTCTTTTTCATGAGATGCGTCTCTATAATGGCTCAACTGAGGATCTTCATATTGCCGCTCTTTCACTTCCATATCCAAGGACGAAACTGTGGGATTATTAACACTGACTCCTGCATTACCTGAATCAACCAAACGTAGTCCAAGATTAGCTAGTTGGTGGAGCTCATGAATCAATTCTTTCTTCTCCGAAGGAACTTCACATAGACTGCCCATTGACCGGCGGCTAAGCGTATCAGCTACTACGTTTGCCTTTCCGGGGTAGTATAAAATATTCACATCATAATCTTTCAATAATTCTAAGCACCGCCTTTGCCGTAGATTCAACTCCTTCTGTTTGAAAATGTATTGGAGACTCTTGTGATCTGTATAGATATCAACATGCACACCATACAGGTAATGTCTCCACATTTTTAATGCATGAATAACTGCAGCCAATTCGAGATCATGAGTTGGGTAGTTCTTTTCATGTTTTCATAGCTGTCTCGAAGCATAAGCAATAACTCTATTATGTTGCATCAATACACAGCCTAACCTAACGCCAGAAGCATCACAATACACGACATAACCATCTGGCCCTTCTGGGAGTGTCAAGACTGGAGCTGAGGTTAATCTGTCCTTCAACTCCTGGAAACTACACTCACAAGCATCATTCCACTGAAATTTAGCTGACTTCTGGGTTAGCTTTGTCAATGGGGCGGAAATAGATGAGAAGCCCTCTACGAATCTTGTATAATAACCTGCCAATCCCAGAAAACTATGAACTTTTGTAGGCATCGTAGGCCTTGGCCAAGTCTTAACAGCTTCAATTTTCTGAGTGTTGACTCGAATGCCATCATCCGAAATAACATAGCCCAGAAATTTTACAAAATTCAGCCAAAACTCGCACTTTGAAAATTTTGCATATAATTCTCGGGTTCGAAGAATTCCAAGAACGATTCGTAAATGATCTGCATGTTCTGATTCTGTACGAAAGTACACCAAAATATCATCAATAAATACTATCACAAATAAATCCACAAGTGGCCTGAATACATTATTCATCAAATCCATAAACACTGCCGGGGCATTAGTCAACCCAAACGACATCACCCGGAATTCATAATGGTCATATCTCGTTCTGAAGGTTGTTTTGGGAATATCTTCTTCTCTAACTCTCACTTGATGGTAACCCGACCTCAAATCTATTTTTGAGAACCACTTGGCACCTTGCAATTGATCAAACAAATCATCAATCCTTGGGAGAGGATATTTGTTCTTTATCGTCACCTTATTCAACTGCCTATAATCGATGCACATTCGTAGGGAACCGTCTTTCGTTCTTCCAAATAAGACAGGTGCTCCCCACAGTGATGAACTGGGTCTAATAAACCCCTTCTCAAGCAAATCTTTCAGCTGTGCCTTTAACTCCTTCAATTCTGCCGGAGCCATTCGATAAGGAGGGATAGAAATAGGATTGGTATCCGGCAACACATCAATGGCGAAATCAAATTTTCTCTCTGGAGGAAGGCCTGGAAATTCATTCACTACCGGAACAAACTGGAAAGTTGGTGACTTTGCTTCGGTATCATGAACTCGGACTAGGTGATAAATATAGCCCTTAGCGATCATCTTTCTTGCCTTAAGGTAGGAAATAAACCTATCTCTTGGAGTTGTCGTATTACCTTTCCATTCAAGCACGGGCTCTCCCAGAAATTAAAATCGAACTACTTTGAATCGGCAATCAACATTAGCATAGCACGAGGCCAACCAATCCATACCCATTATTACATCGAAATCTAACATTTCTAGCTCAACTAAATCAGCTTTAGTTTGGCGGTCACATATCACAATTACACAATCTTTGTGCACTTGTCTTGCTATCACGGGATCACCAACCGGAGTAGATACCTCAAAAGGTTTAATTGGCTCGGGTTTCACCCCAGTACGACCAGCAACATATGGAGTAATATAAGATAGGGTAGAACCCGGATCTATTAATGCATACACATCATGAGAAAACACGGACAATGTACCTGTAACCACATCTGGGGAGGACTCAACATCCTGTCGTCCGGATAAAGCATAAATGCGGGGCTGAGTGGCACCTGAAGTAGATGCTCCCCCTCAGCCTCTACCTCAGCCTGCTGGAATCTGAGAAGTCTGCCCTACCGGGCGCACTGAAGAAGAACCAGCCGCTGATCTTGTAGGCTGAATCCCAACTTTACCACTCATCGACGGGCAATCTCTCATCATGTGCCCAACCTGGCCACAGGCATAGCAAGCTTCTGAACCCTCGCGACACTGTCCGGAATGTAATCTACCGCACTGACTGCATCGCGGTGCTGGAGGTCTTCTCTGGCTATAATCTCCCCCAAACTGTGAACCTGAGGCCCTCGAACTCTGACCCTGTCCTGAGCGGAAGGAGCGATCAAATCTCGTACATACAAATCGGGGAGGTGCACTAGTCACCGACTGGCCTGAATCTGGCCCTCTTGCTTTGCCCTCTATCAATATCACAATCACCCCTTTCCGGATGTTGTTGTCCTTCTAGATTCTGGGCATGGGCATGGATGCGGGAAATATCCATCCCATCTTGCAACGAAGCCGTCAAACAATCTTTGAACAAATGTGGCCCTAAGCCACTCACAAATCTATGTACCCGATCTCCCATGTCGGCCACCATAGTCGGGGCATGTCTAGCCAAAGAATTAAATTGCAGGATATACTCTCGGGCACTCATATTTCCTTGCTTCAAATTTAGAAATCTATCCACTCTAGCTCGGCGGACCTCGGGTGGCAAATAGTAACGGATGAAAGCATCTACAAATTCTTGCCACACGGGAGGAGGCGCATTTTCTTGTCTTGATGCTAGCCAATTATTGTACCACAATACCGCCACATCTCGGAGTCTATACGATGCCAACTCCACAGATTCAGTCTCGGAGGCATGAATAATCTTCAATGTCCTCAACATCTCATCAATGAAACCTTACGGGTCTTCATTCGGCTTTGACCCGAAAAACTCCGGAGGGTTCAAACTCACAAAATCACGGGCTCGGGTACTAGCTGACCGATCACTTGGGCTCGCATTCTGCCGCTGTGCCTGGGCAGCAACCAACTGTGTCAATAAGTGAATAGCTTCGGTCATTTGCTGACCCGAAGTAGCCGGTGGAGGAATTGGAGGCATGGGAGCTGGAGCTGAAGCCCCTTCTTGTTCTTCGGTAATAGGTGGAGTAGAAGAAGCATTAGATGGAGCCTCATTATGTGATTCACCCTCATCTACATTCATTGGCGGCTCTCTTTCTGCCCACCTTTTCATCGTAATCTTGCCCTTCTGGGCGGCTTTAGCCTTTCCCTTTGGCGGCATTTTGAAATCATAACACACTATTAAGAAGGGAAAATCTTATAACACAGCTCTATCGCATGATTTATTAAGATGAAAGATGGTCATTTTTCCTAAATGCCCTGTAGCCTCTTATTTGTTAGCGTGGCGCGCAACTCACCATAAACAAGACTCTACTAGACACGGCTCGTAGACACTTCCTAGGATAGAACTGCTCTGATACCACTTTTGTCACGACCCGTCTATGGGCCATGACGGGTACCCGGGGCTAACCACCGAGCACCGCTCGTTCTGCTACTCATTATAGTTAATAGGCCTTCTATTATCAAATTCAGACTCAAATCATGAGAAAATCATTTTTCCATTTGAGAACATAAATACTTTTATATACATAAGCCTCTCGGCTATCAAAATGATAATATACACATATATACATATATACAGTAGTGACCTTGTGAGACCATATAACCCACACTGCGTATCTACGAGCCTCTACTGGAGTGCTAGACATAAGGACGGGACAGGACCCCGTCGTGCCCAAAATATGCATATATATACACAAAAGAATAATCACAGGGACCTCCGGAATAATGGAGTGCTCTCAAATTAGCTACTAGCTCCTACAAGTCTAGATCAAGATCACCTCCCTGTCTACCTATGGGCATGAACATAGCGTCCAAAGAAAACGGACGTCAATACGAACATTGTACTGAGTATGAGAGGCATAAGTAATGAAAATACGTCGATGAGATAAAGAAAGCATCAATAATAAGCAACTGTATATGACTGTCACTTATAAAAGAAATGGTATATGCTGACTTACTCATAATCATCATCATATTATATATGCAATAATGTATAAGCTGCCTGTCCATATAGGTACGGTGTGATAATGTATAAGTTGCCCGTCCATATAGGTACGGTGTGATAATAATTAACCTGAGTCCAGGCCTCTCGCGTCCAGGGTATAAGCTGCCCACTATAGTGGTGTGTGTCTGCCCGTCCATATAGGTACAGTATAATATCATCAACATATACTCATCATAATGCATGTATAATAACTCAAAGATAGCTATACTTTATCGAGGTGACATAAGGTCGTGAACCCCCGATTCCATTATGGACATCTATAAGTATTCTGCCCCACCTTGAAAGAAATAGTATATCAGGTGCGTGTATACAATAATGAGATCATTAGCTCAATAGTATTCTGCCTCACCTTGAACGAAATAGTACATAAGGTGAGTGTGTACAACAAACAACATCATTAACTTTATAGGAACATCATATCATGAGCTCTAGAATCTATATACTTAACTCATCATCATCATTATTTGACTCATAATGTATCTCTCATCTCATATAGCTATTCATGAACATAGGCTATTAGTTTTCTTGAAGATAGGAAATTCTTGAAGAAGAAGGAAATTCATACCATAAGATTCATGCCTTAGAAAGAAAGGACTAGCCTCACATACCTTTGTCGTTTAACTACTCTATTGCTTGCTCAGTCTCCTTTAATGTTCACGTCTTTACCTTCAAAAGAATTCACATTAACATTAGCTAAGCGATTATAAGAACGTGCTTACTAAAGCTAGAGAAAATTGGGCAACATTTCCTCTGTTTATATGACTTCCTCCATATTCCATATCAACTCCCAAACATCCGTAACATCATTCATAATATCATAAATAACAATCATCATCTATCTGCATTATCCACATTTCACAATTTCACTTCAGTTTCCCCATAATCATGGTCGTAATTCACTATTACGTTCTTTCACATATCATACTCATTCCATGTTCTAAATCTCATTCATAACCTACTTACAATCACAACATATCCATATTCATGATTCATTCCAAACTACTACTCAACAATAGCACTATTCCCACATTTATGACCCATTCTCTATATTCTTCTACAATCCAAGTGTTTCAACTTCTCAATATCTTAAACTTCATGAAAATATCATAAAACTTACCTTAGATATTGTAGGAACAAGCCTTGAGTGGTATTACTCTTCTTGCACCAAAACCCTAGTTCACTTCTCTTGAAATTTCTTGGCTTAGATGACTTTAATGTGCTTCACACTCTTGATTTTTGTTGGTTTGATGAAGTGGATCATCAATTTCCTTTGGTTTCTAGTGGATGAAGAGTGGATAATATTCTATAGAGTTCTTGACTTGTGTAGGAGAGAAATGAAATAAAATGAACTTGGGTCTCCTTTTAATAACTTAAAATCTGATCCCGTCGGACAATTATACGGACACTTATACGGTCCGTATAAACTTATACGGTCCATATAAGTGACCGTGAAATGGACCCTTCAGTTTCTCTTCTCTGTGACCATTATACGGCACATTATAAAGTCCGCATAAATGTATACGGTCTGTATAAATTTATACGGTCCGTATAAGTGACCGTATAATCCTACTAGTGAGGGACCTTCACTGTGATGGTTCTGCGGTCTATTATACGGACCGTATAACATTATACGGACCGTATAATCAACCGTATAACCCATCAGTTCACTGAATCTTATTTTCGCCACTTCGTTTGATCTCCGATCCTTATGGAACCTTCTTAACACTTGTTTAGCACTTCATTAACAATCTAAGGGTCGTTATAACTATCTCCAAAACGTCTTTAAACTCTCATTAATTCGATACTCAGAATTCTTGCCCAACGCACAACATATAACCTGCTTTCCTTAACAACTTTCTTCCCTTACCTTAAATGTCTTTCAAATCTTGATTAGGGTCATCAAATGCTATTCCTTACTTGTCAAAACATCGTATACGTCATACCCTTCGTTTTCCTATTCACTATACGCTGATGGGAAATTTTCTGAGGTGTAACAGCGAAGCACATATTTAGATTATATTGTTAGAGACAGCATGTGAACCTTCGGATATGAAGTCGGGTTGGATATTGCCTTAGGTTGGGCCCTGTTGCGTGTTGGGGCTAGTCACCCTGTTATGTGTGATTTGATTATTCTATTGTGCCGGCTTGATGCCATGAGTCGTTGGTAGATATTGGATTCTGTTTTATCATCTTGATTATGATATAGTTGGCATACCCATTATTGGTATTTGTACTTGGATACATTGTTAGCGTACCCACTGTTGGTACTTGTGATTTTGTTATATTATTGGCATACCCATTCGTTGGTACTGGTGATTCGGTTATATTATTGGCATACCCACTGTTGGTATTTGTGATTCGAATGTATTGTGGCTTACCCATTGTTGGTACTTGTGATATTGAGCATGATTATCGATGTTGATCTATGCATTGCATGCACTCTTATTTTCATGATACACTACTGCATGGCCGATATCCGAGGTTCATCCCGGAATCGTTGTCTAAGTGAAATTGATACTTGATAAAACTCTTTTACTTGAGTGACGTGAGGTGTCCGATATCCGATGTTCATCCCTGAATCATTGATTGTGTGAAATGGATACTTGATGAAACTCTTTTACTTGAGTGATGATAGAGGCCGATGTCCGATGATCAATTCCAGAATTGTTGTTGCATGGCCAATATCCGATGTTAGTTCCGGAATCATTATTAGTGCATGGACTCTGCGGGTCTCCCAGGGTGGTGCTGGTGAGAACCCCCTGTGGGCAAAGATCCGGGGTCCCGTCTGTCTGTTGGGCAAAGATACAGGACGGGTGGCACTTAGACTTCGCTAGTCACGCTGGGTTGTGCTATCGAGACGTCGATATTTCTGTCCGGAGTACATGTGTACACCGCATCTGCATGACATTGCATTGCATTCATCCCATCATTGCATTGCATTGCATTATGACTTGATTGAGATGCTTGATGTTGTATTGTGATGACGGATTGGATTGGATACATTTAGATTTGAAACATTTGGGATTAGATGCTTTATATAGGTGATGACGGATATTTGGAATTGATTGTATTGTCTTATAATTGTTGGTTTAATTGCATACGTGCCTTATTATCTGAAGTGTGTTACCTATGCTTAGTCAGCCGATGATGCCTACCAAGTATTGCTGTTTGTACTGACCTGCACTTGCTGCATTCTTTTATGAATACAGAGTATCAGGTCGGATCCACTTCCGTGACGCGTGGCTGATCGTCGCTTCAGCCTTCTGTTGGGTTTTCAGGGTGAGGATGACCGTCCGCTGCCTTGAAGACTTTCTATCTTTATGTCATATTCTATTCGGAGACATAGACAATTAATGTATTAGTATCCCAGATTGTATTATTTCCCTTTAGATGCTCTTGTATTATTCAGACTAGACCCTGGAGGTGTTGTTATTATTCAGCACTATTCTACTACTTCTATATATATATATCGTGAGACTTACACATTTATTCTATTCCGTTGCGTAAATTCATTCTGTTGTGTATTTATTCATGTGTTGGGTTGAGGGTTCGCTTACCGCGGAGGGAAGGTAAGTGCTCGCACAACTTAGGCAAAATAGGTCGTGAGAAGTTATTTGTATGGGGTGCATGTTGATAAAAGCATGCAGTATGTCTTTAAGCAAAGGTAGTTGAATCTTAGGCAGAGAAGATGACTCGAATTGCTTAAGGACTATAATGTGCATATTCTCTATCATCCAGGGAAATCTAATGTTGTAGCCGATGCCCTTAGTCGGCGTTCCATGGGAAGTTTAGCCCACGTTGAGGCACATAAGAGAACTATGATAAAAGAAGTTCGGTGTTTGGCCAGTCTTAGAGTTCGACTTTTGGACTCGGAGGATGGTGTTGTTGTTGTTCAGAACAGAGCTCATTCCTCTTTAGTGGTTAAAGTCAAAGAGAAGCAGTTTAGTGATCCCTACTTGTTACAGCTGAAAGAGGGGATCCACAGGCATAAGACAATGGCTTTTGAACAAGGCAGAGATGATGGTACCGAGGTCGATTACGTATTCCGGATGTAGATGGGCTCAGAGAGAGAATCATGTCACAAGCTCACAATTCCAGGTATTCCAGCCATCCAAGTTCCACTAAGATGTATCATGATCTTAAGGAGATTTATTAGTGGAACGACATGAAAAAGAATGTAGCAGATTTTGTAGCTAAGTGTCCGAATTGCAAGCAAGTGAAAGCCGAATACCAGAGATCTGGTACTTGGCACAAAATATTGATATTCTTGTCTGGAAATGGGAGATGATAATTATGGACTTTATAACAGGTCTACCTAGTTCATCCCGCAGACATGATTCGATTTGAGTGATTGTAGACCGACTTACTAAGTCAGCACACTTTTTTTCAGTTAAGACCACAGATTCAACAGAAGATTATGCTAAGTTGTATATTCGGGAGGTTGTCAGATTGCATGGGACCCCAGTGTCTATCATTTCAGATCGTGGTGCTCAGTTCACAGTGAACTTTTGGAGATCCTTTGAGAAAGGATTGGGTACTAAGGTAAACCTCAGCATAGTTTTCCATCCTCAGACAGATGGCCAGGCAGAGCGCACTATTCAAACTCTTGAGGACATGCTGAGAGCATGTGTCCTAGACTTCAAAGGTAATTGGGATGACCACATGCCTCTAATTTAATTTGCTTATAATAACAGTTATCATGCTAGTATTAAGATGGCCCCGTTTGAAGCCTTGTATGGGCGAAGGTGTAGATCACCTATTGGTTGGTTTAAAGTGGGTGAAGCAGAATTGCTAGGACCAGATTTGATCTACCAGGCTATGAAGAAAGTCAAGTCAATTCAGGAGCATTTGAAAACGACTCAGAGTCGCCGGAAGTCTTAGAGTTTCAAGTTGATGATTGGGTGCTTCTTAAAGTTTCACCTATGAAGGGTGTTATCAGGTTTAAAGAAGGGAAAGCTCAGTCCCAGATATATTGAACCTTATAGGATCCTGCGAAGGGTTGGTCAAGTAGCTTATGAGCTTGAATTGCCACAAAAGTTGGCTGCTATGTTAAGGAAGTATGTGGGAGACCCGTCGTTGGTTGTTCCTACTGATACTATAACAATTAAGGATGTTTTGACTTACGAAGAGATCCCTATAGCCATCCTTGATCGTCAGGTTCACAAGTTGAGAACTAAAGTGGTTGCCTCAGTAAAAGTGCTATGGAGGAGTCAGAGAGTCGAAGAGGCTAAATGGGAAGCCAAAGAGGACATGAAATCCAGGTATCCCCATTTGTTTGAAGAGCAAGCAAAGAACGCTCAAGGTAACCTTCCATAGTCCATGTCATGTATCATGTTTCACGCTCATGTCATGTATCCAGTGCCCATGTTCCATGTCTCAATATTCATGTTTCTATGTAACAATGTCATGTTAATTCAATATCCATGTTTCATGTCGTGTTTCCTTCACGTTCATGCACTCAAGCCATGTCCAGTTCCATTCTTAACCATGACCTATCATTTAAGGACGAATGATCCCAAGGGGGAGATATTGTAACACCTCTTACCATTAAACTAGGCTATGATTCAGGATTTGGGACTTAGAATATCAGACAAAAGTGTTGAAACTTGAAATTTGAATTTCGACGGTCAATATGAGGGTCGTACTTCCAAGTACAGTCCGTACTTTTAAGCCGCACTTGGCATGGAGAAAAATGGAGTTTCTGGAAATTGCTATCAAAGTACGGGCACAATGTGCGGGCTGCACTTTGAAGTTCAGGACACACTTTCCTCTCATACTTCACAGTGATTTTAACCCAGCTACTGGAATTTGCATTCCAGGTATGGGCCACAAGGTACAGGACGTACTTTGCGCTTGTACATCTCCCGCTTCAGTGAACAGTATAAATTCGAGACTTCGGTTTTATTTCTCACTTTTCACATTCCCAAGCCCTAGCACGAAGTTCTTTTCTCCCAACCTTCAAGGTACTCTAAGGTAAGCCTATTCCAATCATTCCAGGTCAAATTCTATCATGTATTCATATATCTAAACAAGAAAACCGTTGTTCTTAACCTAGGGTTTCAAGAAAACCCAATTAGAGGGATTTAAGATTTAAGCTTTGGGATTCTTATTCAAAGTTCAGATTTTTATTGAAAGTTTGGAGCATACCTGGTATGTAGGGTTTCTATCTACATGTAGAAACATCATTGTCTTCCCCACGCCTTGTTCCTCTATGATTATATAAAAGTTCGCCAAAACTAGGGTTTTCTCCATGTTCATGATAACCCTAAGTTCATGTACCATGATATACCATGTTTGTATGATTACTTCGTTATTGTGTTCTTACTAGTCCCTTTTAGTTATTGAGAATCTACCTGTAATTAATGAAAACCCATACTTTGCATTCCACGGATCCTTACTTGCAAGATATGAACTATTATGCTTATTTTCATGAAACTCCTACATGTCTCTATGTTTTCATACAAGTCATATAATATATTATTTTCATGTTGTAATACAAGCAAGAATCATGTTTACAAGCAAGTTATATCATTCATGGGCTACTAAGCCAACTATATCCATGTTCATATTTTGGGAGTAGTACAGATTACCGAGAAGGCTCAAACAACCTGAAACTACGTATGCCAGTGTAGGATAAGGATCACTCCACCCAGTTAGGATGATACCTTCATGTTTACCTATTTGTGGTTATTGGATCCATTCATGTTTATGTTCATGTCTTATACCCCCGCAAGGTACGAGGTGGCTTAGCTGATCGGGCAGAGAACAGATGCCATGTGCTTATGTGGTGGTTACATGTCGGTTATAATAATGCTCTCACACAGATTTCTTTACAGACTTAGAATATTTTACTCATGTCATACTTACATATTCATGTCAGGTGATATTCATGTTCATGGTTCAGCTTACAGTTTCTGTTTCTGTTTCAGTTCTATTACTTCATGTGCCATGCTTTACTTCATTCAGTTGCTTTACATACCAGTGCAATTCAAGTGTACTGACGTCCCCTTTATTTGCCTGGGGGCCTGCATTTCACGATGCAGATTTACAGGACGACAGATCAGCACCTTAGGACTCAACACGTATTAGCTTTTGGTCCCTATTCTATTCAGGGTTTTAGCTTCATTTATGTTATTTCAGTTATGCAATTAAGTTATGCCAGGGGCCTTGTCCCGATAAACAGTTTAGTAGTCAGATTCATGTCAGAGGTTTCATAGACTAGTCAGTTATGTTATGTCAGATATTTCAGAGTCGTCTAGTCATTTTAGCTCATTATTATTATGTTCATTCAGACTATTCCACATTATGATATTTTCAGATTTATGATTTATGGTCCTACGCTTTACTTAATTATGCATGATTAGGGTTTATTCCGCATCAGTTCATGTCTAGGTTGAGTCAGCAAGCCATGTGGTTCACTCGGTCACATGTAGTTAGGCATCGAGAGTCGTGTTACGCCCAGGCCATGGTTTGGGGTGTGACAACAAGTCTCTGTAGATTCGACACTTGATTCTCAATCACTTTATTATTTGTACGTACGACTGCGTATACTTGCGTGTGTGTTTGGGAGCTACATTATTGTTGTTGTTTTGATAATAAATATGAAAATTCCTATACACGTATTGAAAACATTATGCGAAATATCTAATGGAAGTATAACATCATGGCCAAGCCTAAATCTCCCAAGTTGATGTCATCTATGTATATATTTGTTTTTATTGTTTTCTACTCCCTCCGTTTCAGTTTAAGTGTCTTACTTTGACTGAGCACAAAGTTTAAGGAGTAAAAAGAGACTTCTGAATCTTGTGGTCCTAAATTAAAGATGTGTGCAATGTACTAAAATGTCTTTTGAATCTTGTGGTTTTAAACTTGTCATGTAGGATGTTTGAACTGTTAACTTACTAAATATAAAAAGAGACACTTTTTTTTAAAACAAATGAAAAAGCAAAGTAATACACTTAAATTGGGACGAAGGGAGTATATACATATATTTAAATCTGCATGAAATTCGACAGATGATAGATTATTAGTGATAACCTACTTCATGTGCGTGTAGTTGTTCCTCATTCCTTTAAAAAAAAAAAAAAAAAAAATAGACACAACAACAATAGTATACCCCTTCGTCCCAATTAATGTAACAACTTTTAGATTTTGAGAATCAAACTTCTTTATTTTGATCGTTAATACAAATATAATTTTTTCAGGTTTTTGATTTTTTTTATGAAACTATATAAAAGTACTATAAGTCATAATAATTAATAATTTAAAATATTTAATGGTCATACGAACAAATCATAGAAGAATTTTTTATTTATTTGACTTTCAAAGAGTGAAAAATAGCACATAAATTAGGACACAGACAGTATTTGATTTGCTCCATCGGTTGTTAAAACAAAAGACTGTCATATGTAGTTCATATGTTGTTTTGAATGTTAATATTGTGTACTAGCAAGTACCAACAAATAGAGATAATTTAGTTCTATCTTATTCTCGCCTAATATATATATATATATATATATATATATATATATATATATATATATATATATATATATATATATATATATATATATATATATATATATATATATATGCGCACAAATAGATTCAATCCGAATTTTTGAACTGATTCGAAATCATTCGGATAATTCAATTTGGATAATACAATTTGATTTCGATTACAAATGCAATTGTAAAATATTATGGTTTAACCGTTTGGATACGGTTGACTTTAATTATCAACCGAACCGATCCGAACAAACCGAATTTATATGCCACTAGTGACTAATATGACTAATTTGGTATATGTAATGTGGTGTTGGCGGATTTGTATGCTTGCACAAGTTGTCAAGCTCTTGTTTTGCTATTTATATGCTATTATGCTTACAAGTTTATGGTTTTTTCTTGGTTATAAGGCTGCAAGTTTAGGATATCATTATTTTTTGTTATGTTTACTCTAAAACTGAAATGAAATAGTTACTTGTTTAAATTTCGAATAAACCGAACAAATCGATTTGTGTAACTGAACCGAAATAATAAAAAACCAATCAAATTGAACCTAGAATGGATCGAGTTTGGTTAAGAATTTTAGAAAGTCGAAATTCAAAATTTCAACTCGATGATGGCCAAAACCAAACCGAACCGATTTGTGAACGGTCCTAATATATATCCCCATAGCTTTGCTCACCGAACCGAACCGATTTGTGAACCTTCCTAATATATATATCCTCATAGCTTTGCACCGTCCTAATATATATCCCCATAGCTTTGCTCACCAAATCCATGTAGTTGCAGCACAAGAGAGTGAGAAGCAAGTAGCAAGAACATGAAAGAAATGTGAAGTTGTCCACATGAGATAATTACCACTCATCCAACCAATGACCCCATATGCTTAAGAAATAATCAAGCACAATTAGCCACACCATTCTCTATCCTACTCTCATCCTCATCTACCTTTTTGTCCTACCGGTGAAGCAAGTAGCAAGAACATGAAAGAAATGTGAAGTTGTCCACATGAGATAATTACCACTCATCCAACCAATGACCCCATATGCTTAAGAAATAATCAAGCACAATTAGCCACACCATTCTCTATCCTACTCTCATCCTCATCCACCTTTTTGTCCTACCGGTGTTTCAAGATTCCGGCCAGAAAAGAAAAAAAAAAACCCTTTAGATCTCACACACTTATCCTCATTCATTCTCTTCTATCTTTGTGTTTGTTCAGTTTATCAAGAAACTTGACTTGGGAATAATCTTCTTTTATTTCTCATTGATTTTGGATCCTACATTATCCAAAATAGGAGTTGCAATTATAGTAGTTGAGTGTATATATGGAAGAGAGGGAAAGGAGGAGAAGGAGATGGGGTGTATTGGGGCTAAAAGGGACAGATAGTCATGTTGAGAAACTGAAGAGTTGTATAGTATTTCCACATAGGTCAAGAATGAAGCTATGGATGATAAGGGCTACAACAATGGTGTTATTGTGGACTTGTTTTGTCCAATTCACCACATTGGGTGAGCTTTGGGGTCCTAGTGTTTTGAAAGGGTGGCCTTCTTGCTTTTCCCATGAGTACTCTTCTGTTACATCATCATTGGTTGTTAAATCTGTCCCTGCTAGAGCTCTTCCACCAAAGAGTGAGTAGCTTTATTTCTTTCCTTTTTTTTTTAAACTACAGATAATGGTAAAATATACACCTAAACTAATCACTTTTTCGCGAGTTTCTCACCATATCGGCTGTTTCCTTATCTTACTTGAAGTATCAGCAATTGTATTAAAACACATCTAGTTGAGTAGATGGTGATAGTTCAGGTGGGAAAAGGAAACAATTGATAGTTGGCCTAATCAACTTTGAGGTGTGTTTTAATATATAGATGGTGATAGTGCAAGTGAGAAAAAAGAACAACTAATAGTTGGCCTAGTTAGCTTCCAAGTGTGTTTTAATACATAGATGGTGATAGCCCAAGTTAGAAAAAGGAACAACTGATAGTTGGCCTAGTCATCTTCGAGATGTGTTTTAATACATATACGGTGATAGTTTAGGAAGGAAAAGGGAACAACCAATAGTTAGGGTGTGAAACTTGCAATACAGTGATAGTGCAAATGTGTTTTTGACCATTAACTCTTTTAACTAATGTAATGTTATTCATATGTGTGTATATATTTTCTGTCCTAGAGCCTGTTTGGATGGGCTTATGCCTATAAGCTGTTTGCAAACAGCTTATAAGCTAAAAAAAATAAGTTGGGGTAGTCTAACTTATTTTTTTTTTGGCTTATAAGCTGTTTTCAGCTTATAAGCTGCTTTAGATAAGCTAAGTCAAATGGGCCCAATTATTTTTTTGAGCTTATTTTAAGCACAAAATGACTTTAAGCTGACCAGCCAAACACTCAAAAAAGCTGAAAACAGCTTATAAGCAATTTATAAGCCAATCTAAACGGGCTCCTAGTGCTGTTTGTTTAATTCTTCTCAATATGTTTTTCTCTAATACCCTGTCCCAAGCCCAAATGCATGAGGAGGGTAGCATTAGGTAAAATCTTCCTGAAAGCAGTCTATGATGAATGACAACCACAATTTACAAATTTGTGATTAAAATATAGTTTATACATTGTATGCTTTTCCTACTATTGTACTAGTAGTATGTCATGATGATGAGCAAAAGGGAACAACCGTGCAACTTGCATTACGGAAAAGAGGATAATGGTTTTTCCTAAGTGAAAATATGAAACTATTGATGCATATAGCTTAATGGTATGCATGCACATTGTTGAAGGAGGACTTATTAATGAAGGGATCTTTCTCCAATCACAGGGTTTTTGTGGCATGATGCTGATTATAGTATGGAATTTTAAAACATGAGTTGAGATGTTTGAGTATATTGCTACGATATTAGCTGAATAACTAATTGTGGCACATACTAAAGTAGCTGTCAGCAGTTATTTTATACAAAAAAAGTGAAATGTTGGGAAATTTCCTGCTCTGCATGTATGTTTCATTTTTGCTCTGTCGCAGATCTCCCCATGGATTTACAGTTATGACGAGACTGACCGTTCTGATGATTATTTCTGAATTTCAGGGGTTTACCAGAATAATGGTTATCTCATGGTTTCATGTAACGGAGGTCTTAATCAAATGCGAGCAGCAGTGAGTTACTTTAGATTATATCAGTTCACTAAATGTAATAAGACAAGATTACACCATTCTGTATTTGACTTCTTCCTTTTTTCTTTGCCTTGTGTTGTTCCAGATATGTGATATGGTTGCTATCGCAAGATATTTGAATGTGACTCTTATAGTACCCGAGCTGGATAAAACCTCCTTTTGGGCTGATCCAAGGTGTGTCCTCAAGTTTCTTGTATTTTTTTGGTGGTCTTATGAATCACTAGCTTCTTTAGAAAGAAAGTTTGATGATCTGTGTTGGAAATTAAAATGAATTTTGAGTTGCAGTGAATTTGAAGACATATTTGACATTGATCATTTTATAACGTCCTTGAGGGATGAAGTTCGAATATTGAAAGAGCTACCCCGAAGACTGAAGAGGAGAGTAGTGCTAGGAATGATTTATACCATGCCTCCTATTAGTTGGTCTGATATTTCTTACTACCAACATCAGGTTTGTGCTTTCATGCCACGATGCTTTGTATTTATTACTTGCATCGTCTTTCCGAGTAATGATGGTCACATTTACTGAGTACAGGTCCTTCCTTTGATACGGAAATATAAAGTTGTTCACTTAAACAGAACTGATGCTCGGCTTGCCAATAATGGTCTGCCTTTTGAAATTCAGAAGCTGCGGTGCCGAGTCAATTTTGGTGCCTTAAAATTTACCCCTCAGATAGAAGAGTTGGGTAAAAAGGTTATTCGACTTCTCAGACAAAAGGGTCCTTTTATGGTGCTGCACCTGAGGTATGAAATGGATATGTTAGCTTTCTCTGGCTGTAATCAGGGCTGCAACAAGGATGAGGTTGAAGAGTTGACAAGAATGAGGTAAAGTAATATCTTGTATTCAGCGGCGGCCTTAAGTTATCTCTCTTTCTTTGTCTGATGCAATCCTTTTACAGATACGCTTATCCGTGGTGGAAAGAAAAAATCATAAACTCTGAATTGAAAAGAAGAGATGGTCTCTGTCCTTTGACACCCGAGGAGACTGCCCTTACTTTAAGGGCATTGGACATTGATTCTAGCATCCAAGTTTATATTGCTGCTGGGGAGATATATGGTGGGACAAGGAGAATGGCGAGTCTTGCGGCAGCTTATCCAAATCTGGTAGTCAAGAAAGTGCCAAGTTTTTCTTTAAGCTTTGGAATATGTTTTCCTGAATTGGCTGACTCACCTTTTGTGCTTGGTTTGTTATGAGCAGGTGAGGAAGGAGACACTACTAGAGCCTTCTGAGCTTAGGTTCTTTCAAAATCACTCTTCACAGATGGCTGCATTGGATTATCTTGTTTCGCTGGAGAGTGATATCTTTGTTCCGACATATGATGGAAACATGGCTAAAGTTGTTGACGGACATCGCAGGTATTTTCTGCTGATAAAATTCTCTATTTATGCAAACTATTAGGAGCAATGCAAGAAACTAATAGGGTGTTGTTATGCCATGCGTGGTTTATAAGTAGCCTTTCATTAAATATCGATGCACATTATTGTAAAATAAGTTACTGGTCTCAATTCAATTTTTGCTTCTGTTGTAGAGAATGTACTTTATTAGTAGCTTTTGATTAAGGACTTTTATGTAAAGGTCTCCCATTCTATGCAGACATCTTGGATTCAGGAAAACGATTTTGCTGGACAGAAACCTCCTCGTAGATTTGATAGACCAGTATAATGATGGATCGTTTACGTGGAATGAGTTTTCTACTGCTGTTAAGGAAGCTCACGCTGAACACATGGGAAACCCTACGAAGAGGTTGGTGATTCCTGACCGACCTAAAGAAGAGGATTATTTCTACTCCAACCCGTGGGAATGCTTTGAACCATCTAATGAAGGTGAAACATCAAGTAGCATATAAATCATGGTGGTGGTAAGATTTGGCTATTAGAAGAAAAGACTGCGATGCAGTTCTGTGACATGCTTAGAGAATACTTCTCAACACTGCCTGACAATTGAGAATCTGATATCGTGTGGAGGCAGCTGTTGAAGTTCAGGGGGAGATGCATTTCAGAGCCCCAGAAGACCTTGGTAGCACTCGGGGGCAGGTACATTAGAATGTTGTACGTAAATTAAATAATCGATTCATGTATAGAAGTTGCCTTGCCATTGCAGTGTACACAAGAGGGGTGAAATGTAGTTTATTTGTATTACTGGAACTATGGATTCACCAATTTTAAGGCTTCATCTCATACCTTAGTTGGTGGTTCCATTCTTTTCCTGGTAGCCCCTTTAAACACTTCATGTTACTCTTAACATGACAAACGTTTGAGCAGTTCACGGAAATTTATTTGCTCAGATGTGAGTGTATCTGCTTTTGTTGGTAAATGCTGATAGAGTTTTGATCATTATTTAGGTTTAATTTGCTATGTTCTACATCCATTTAGCTTTTCAAGTTCATAGGTGGGATGTATAAATGAATTCAGCATTCAAAGAAGAAAAAAACTATCGTAATAAATTACATTATTTTTACATCAGTAAAACCATTATGAAGAGATACAATTTCTAGGATAAATGCAGACCTAGCTAAAGAGGGTAAAATTGAAGGAAAAAGATTCATATGAGTGATACTATTTATTAGTGGGAAATATGCTTTAGACCATATTGGTAATATTTACTAGTGGGAAATATATCTAACTTATTTCTCATTT
Source organism: Lycium barbarum (assembly GCF_019175385.1). NCBI lineage: Eukaryota > Viridiplantae > Streptophyta > Magnoliopsida > Solanales > Solanaceae > Lycium > Lycium barbarum. The sequence goes on from NC_083343.1 coordinate 88,815,513, forward strand.
TATTTTAATATATTGGTATGACGATTACATGAGTTGCTTTATTGAAGTGAGAATTCATATATAATTGTTAGCGGACGTTCTTGTCGGATTGTCTGGACATTAGATCTTACAATATTTGTATATGCTCTAATCTGAAATAACTTGAGTAGATTATATGAATTCGTCATATTTATTCCGCTCTATTCAGATTCAAAGGTAGCTCTTTCCAAAGAGTTTACTATCACAGAATATACTATAGTTAGATTATTTTATGTTGTCATAAAACGTTTGAAATCCTCTTATTTTATCCATACTTGAGACCAATTATAACTAAATCTTATAAATCCAACAACCAAACAAAAAAAGGAGTGGTTAAGACATGCTTTGTGAAAGATTATGGCCACGAGGATCATCTGAATAAATTATTTCATAGGGGATAAAGCACATATTAATGGTGGTTGTATAATTGGTTGGTAAGAAGCGATAGTAATGCGGATTATTCTAGTCAATTTTGGGTTAAACACCCTCGTCACGATATTCCTTCATTCATCCGTTCTTGGAGGATGTATGATTAAGCATATGAAAATGATTTGCTTAATTATACCCAATTTCGTTTATAATATTCCAACATGTCTATTAACGGCTAATGCATTATGATCTAAAATCAATTACTCCCTCCGTTCACTTTTACTTGTCTATTATTTTAAAAATAGATTTTCATTTTTACTTGTCCACTTTCGCGTATCAAGCAAAATAAAATTTATTAGTGTTGTAGAATATTCAAAATAACACAATGAAGTAACTTTGTGCAAGACAAATTTAATAAACAAAGCGAGAAATCAATAAAAGATAATTCAATGAAACACAGAACGAATAGGCAAGGCGCTTTCAGGAAACTATCTTTAGAATAGTAATTTTTCCATACTATGCAAGTGGTTGACTGGAAAGTCCATCCCCAGAATACAATGCCTACTCTAAAAATCATGCGACTTTGGTTTCTTCTACCACTAGAACTCAACCCAAAAGAATGAAGGTTTGGAAGAAGGAAACAAGAAGAAATGATTGAATTTGTTTAAGTTGGAATATGGCACGTTGTTGAAACAGAGATGTGTCCGTTCTCATAATCTGCCTTCTGCCAAAATACATGCCAAGTTAACTTTCTAACATGAACGTTATTCTCAATTTAAAATGGTAAGGCCCCTGTTAGATGAAAATTGAAGCAACATAACTGTTGGTTTTGTAACCAACTTAAGGCAACAGTAGAATCTAATTCAAACTAATATTCCTTCTCTTTTATTTATTTAATAATATTATTATTAAATAATACTTATATATTACCTATATATAACAAATAGCCATCGCTATTAGAAATAGAAGTTTTTGCCACCAACATTTGGAGGGAAATTTGTACAATAAAATATGAATTTTTCCACCTCATTTTCAACGAACCAGATTTCTGGGAAAAGGCATGATGGGAAATAAGTTCCCATTGAGATGTTGGAAAACTTCCCAAGTTTTCCGTGTGAACACACCTATTTAGATTTTTCGCACCGACATTCAGTGGGAAATACCCACTGAACATTTTTCGATGAGAAATTCAATGAGAAAATAGAGATTTTTAGTAGTGTACAATGTACATTTTCTTTTCATATGATAAGAAGAGGCGGAGTCAAGATTTGAGGTTTATGGGTTCAAGATTCTAACTCTTTTAAGTTACTGAGTTCTGAATTAATGATTTATATATATTGAATAGATTTCCTAAAACAAATTCAGGATTTAGACCAAAATTATTGAATTCGACCAAATCCGTACCTTTGCCTCCGGCTCCGCCCCTGATGATAAGTGGAGATAACCATAGCGCCAAAAGGCTAAAGCTAAGTCACTTTCAGTGATCTCCAATAAACAATCTATTAGCACTCTTGCATTCAATTTTTTTGGCTTAATACAGCGACAACTCCTTAAATTTGTTAATATATTTCATTTAGACACTTGGACTACGGTCTGTTCAATTGAGCACTTGAATACAGAATAGTGTTCCTATTAGACACTTTTCTTCAAATTTTGGCAAAAAAAATTGTGTGTTCTCAAGCGTTTATCAAGTAGTTAAGTTAACCGTAATAGAATATGTCATCTCCTTTAATTATACACACCAACCTCAATTGGAACAGACTTGAGATTTTACGATTTACTAAGGCTTAACGAGTATTATTAAAAAAGATAACATATTTTAAGTGGTTAACATATATGCATAATGATCACTTGAGAATATGCGTGAAAGATTTTCCAAAATTTGAACAGAAAATGCCTAATAGAATACTTTATTATACGTTCAGTGCTCAATCGAATAATCATAATTCGAGTGTCTAAATAAAATTTATTGACAAATTTAAAGAGTTGTTTATGTATTAAGCCATACTTTTTAGGATAAAAACGCAGCATGTATGATCGAGAGAGGGAAGATAAATAAATTAATTAGTTTCAGCTGGCGACAGCATCTTAATTCTTTATCCTTTGAAGTTTACATTGCATGACTAGTTTGAAGGAGGACACGGAGATTGCTAAATCTTAGGGGTCGAAAGTTTTGGTACTACGAGCTTAGATTGTGCTGAACTGCGCATCACAAGTTATTGCTCCCTCGTTTTTGTATTAGTTTGAATTGATTCGGAGTTTAAAAAAAAAAGAATTTTTAAATTTTATGATATTAAATTAAAGATATATGTAATGTACCATAATATTTTTTGAATTTTATGGTGTTAAATATGTCATGTAAGATGTTGCGTGTAAAGAGTTACTAATATAAAACGTGACATTCTTTTTTAAACGGATTTAAAAAAATAAGATAAACAAATTAAAATTGAAGAGTAATGGAATACTTGAAAAGGGAATTAACTCCAAATTATATTGTACTTATGAACATACTTTCACAATTTCCTTTTATGTAACATTATTATTTTATTAATTCGTTCACAGTAATGCTCCCTCCATTTTAAGTTGCTGATCTTAGTCAAACTAAGAACAATTTAAGAAAATAAAGCTGATTTTCAAATCTTGTGGTCTTAATATAAAAATATATAATGTATCAAAATGCTTTTTAATTTTGTGTATTAAGTATGTCATATGAATGGGATGTTGAAACTACAATTACTGCATTAGGGAAAAAATATTATTTTTAAAGTACTGTACTAAAAAGCAAAGCAATTAAGACAAACAAACTTAAATAGATGAAGCTTTTATTATATTTAAAATAATTTACCAATTTTTTAAATTCATTTTGTAAAGACCCCTTTTAACTAATTTTCTCTAAAATTTTGTGGACATGATCGCCTTCGGCAGTTCACGTTTTTCAACAAAGATATAGGGATAAAAGCGGAATTATTAAAATAGAAAAGATCTACATATAAAATGTCGAAATTAAAATTCATCTACTTTCAACGTTCCAATTTATATTGGACACTTTTCTTTTTGTCCGTCTTAAAAAGAATATTATTTTTCTATAATTAGAAGTAAATTAAATTTTAAATTTTCTTTTATCTTTAACTGAATGATTTATAGTCGGACAAATATTTTAAAATTTATTTTAAATTATAGATTTTAAAAGTTTTTTTTTATATCTAATCAAACTGTGTCACATAAATTAAGGATGGAATATTAATTTCCCAAAGAAAAAAAAAAGGAAAGGGTAGACTCAAATAAAATTGTCGGCATATTTCGTGTCGTCGGTCTCCTGTTGTATCATTCGTTCATCAATTTATAATACTTGTACTTCTCCCGTTTCAAATTATCGTGATTTAAAAAAAAAATTGTCACAAATAACTTATCATTTTTAAAATTCAAGGCATAATTCTTTTTCTTTCTATTTTTCGTATAATGTTGTTGTTACGAAGATGACATATAAATAGAGTAAATGTTTAATTAAGAGAGATTGTAACTTAGGCATATAATTCCTCCGTTCACTTTTATTTATCCATTATATTAAAAATAAATTTCACTTTTACTTATCCACTTTAGCATATCAAGGAAGGACAAACTTTTTTTTTTCTTGTTTTACCCTTAACATTAATTACTCATTTTTCATTATTCTCCAAGTCAAATGAGACTATACACTAAGGGGTCGTTTGGTTGGAAACAAATTCTAACCTTTCACAGGAATAAAATAACACGACAAATACAATTCTGAGATTATTTATCCTTATTCGTCATACCAAACGAGCCCTAATTAATATGTGTATTATAGTAAAATACATATTTTATTTATTAAATCTTAAGAACATGTAAAATTAAAAGTGAACAAGTAAAAATGAACGGAGAGAGTATAAGCGTAAAATAGTCAAATATCACTCCCATTTAATATTTTCTTAAAAGGGTCTCAACAAAAACAGCTAAGACGGAGGAAGCACAATTTATAGTGAGACTTCACTTCTCCTCCCAAAGCCCCTGTTGACAACCCAGAGCTGCGTACTCCACCGTATCCCTATACACAAACAAAGAAAGATCCATGGCTGAAAGCCATAACCGCACACATATCTTAATCTTCCCTTTTCCTGCACAAGGTCATATGCTACCCCTTCTTGACTTCACTCATCAACTAATCATCCATAACATAGCCAATATTACCATAATAATCACCCTAAAAAACCTCCATTCCTTAAACCCTCTCCTCTCAAACCACCCATCTATTTCTACTCTAGTCTTGCCTTTCCCTTCACACCCTTCAATTCCTTCTGGCATTGAAAATGTCAAGGACCTTCCTAAAGGTGACTTCCGCTCTATGATGTGTGCTTTAGGTAAACTTTATGATCCCATACTAGAATGGTTTCATAACCATCCTTCCCCTCCAACGGCTATTATTTCCGATATGTTCTTAGGGTTCACTCACAATCTTGCTTGCCAGCTTGGCATTCACCGGTACGTGTTCTCCCCCTCTGGAGCCTTTGCTTTGTCTATTATTGACGACGACTGTTGGGAAGAAATAAGCAATAACCAAATTGCACGACGAGGTAACAGCGGAAGAAATACCCAAGTCGAAACTTTCCACACTATTTGAACTAAGAAAAGACAATAAACACTAGCACAAATGAAAATCCATACAGCAGCTATACCAACAATAAAATAGCAAAGTAAGCAAAAATAAATCGAATGGAAGAGACACCAAATTTACGTGGTAAAACCCCTTCAATGTGAAGAGGAAACATCCACGGGACCTCCAGCCCACAATAGCTCCACTATAAACAACAAGAGTTACAACAATGTTCTCCAAATGGCTACAACAACAAAACCAAGCACGGAGCAACAATACATAAAAGATAGCACCAAAATTAGCGAAGAAAAGAGAGAAATCACCCCCAAAAACCGAGCTACTGTTCGTACTCGAAAACTGGAGCTACGGACCACAAGATTCGATCTCCACCGTTGAAATCGAAGAAACTGATGTTGAGAACCCCCAGTTCAAATTTCAGCATGATCCAACGGTTAACGAATCGGAAAACACAATTTAAAGCGAACTGCTGTAGCAGACAATTTCTGAAGAAAATTTCTGGACGAAAATCTACTTTCTCTCTTACGTTTTTCTCTCTATATGGCTGCTATAAATTCACTCTTGTGTTCTGAAAATAAGACCTAAATTGATCTTATATATAAAGAAAATTTTGGGCAAAATTGGCCTGGTCCAAATTGAATTGGGTTTTATTAATCCAATTCCACATAGGAAGGGAAAACCCAAAAACCTAATTGGATTGGGTTTTATTAATCCAATTCCACATAGGAAGGGAAAACCCAAAAACCTAACAATTTTTTCCCTCCCGACTATGTGGAGGAAACCGCCATCCGGGCGATCAAGCAACACTCTAAATCTAGACTCGCAGCCAAGCCTAGGACAACCTGAATGAATGACATCTTCACAACTGGAGAAAAGATTTCATCAAAATCAACTCTTTTTTTGATTGAAGCCCTTGACAACCAGTCTAGCCTTGTACCGTGGAACTGGGTTACCATCTTCATGTTTCACCCTAAAAACCCACCTGTTTTTCAAAACTTTTCTATCTCTAGGAAGCTTAACCAGATCAAATGTATGATTATCATGCAAGGATTTAATCTCATCTTGCATAGCATCAAACCACCTTTCTTTTTCTTCACTATCCATGGCCTCATCAAAACTTTCAGGTTCTCCCCCATCAGTCAAGAGTACAAACTCATTGGGAGAATAACGAGATGACGGTACTTTCTCTCTAATAGATCTTCTGAGAGAATTCTCTGGAACATCAATAGCAACTGGTTGCTGGCCAACCACATCATCTTCCACTGGAGCATCAACAAAACCATGCCGGTCATTATAAACATGATCACTATCTTCATTATCAACTTGATCTTCATTATTTTGAAGATTTTCTGCAGGTGCAATAGTCACAGGAACTGGATCAACATCAACTAAGCTCTCATTGCTCTGAGAATCAACATTTTCAGCTTTGTCAAAATCTTCAATTGTTTGGTCTTCAAAGAACACAACATCACGGCTTCTAACAAGTTTCTTCTCAACTGGATCATAGAAACGATAGCCAAATTCGTCTTGACCATAACCAATGAAGATACACTACCTAGTTTTAACTTCCAGCTTTGACCTCACATCCTTAGGAACATGCACAAAGGCTTTACACCCGAAGACTCTCAGATCAGCATAAGAGACATCCTTACCAAACCAAACTCTGTCAGGGACATCACCATCCAAAGCAACAGTAGGAGATAAATTGATAGCATAAGCAGCAGTATTAAGTGCTTCTGCCCAAAATGAATCTGGCAACTTAGCATCTGAAAGAAAACATCTAACCCTCTCAACTAGAGGTCTGTTCATCCTCTCTGCTAAACCATTTAACTGAGGAGTCTTTGGAGGAGTTTTCTGATGCCGAATACCCTGCTGTCTACAATAATTATCAAAGGGACCAATGTATTCACCACCATTGTCTGAGCGGATGCATTTTAGTTTCTTCCCTGTCTGTCTCTCAACCAAGGCCTGAAAAGTCTTGAACACATCAAGTACTTGATTCTTGGACTTCAAAGGAAATACCCAGAGTTTGCAAGAGTGATCATCAATAAAAGTCACAAATTAAAGTGCACCACCACGAGAGCTTACTTTAAAAGGACCACACAAATCGGCATGTACCAACTCCAGCAAATCATGCTTTCTTGAAGGTGAACGACTCTGAAAAGAAACTCTTTTCTGTTTCCCGGCTAAGCAATGAACACATCTCTTTAACTTTGCTTGTTTCGCTCCAGAAAGCAAATTCTTCTTAGCCAAGTTATCAATCCCCTTCTCGCTCATATGACTCAGCCTTCTATGTCATAATTCTGATGAAGTATCATTCTCCACCAAATTTACTGAGTCACCACAAATGGAGCCCTGAAATAAGTACAAGTCAGACATCTTGTAACCTCGAGCCACAACCATTGAACCTCTAATTAGCTTCCACTGGCCACCACTAACGGTTTGATCATAACCCTCATCATCAAGTTTTCCTACAGAAATTAAATTCAGACGAACATCTGGAGCATGCTTGACATTGTTAAGAACCAACCTAGAACCGTTCTTACTTTTCAAGCAAACTGTGCCAATGCCAAGTACCTCAACCTCACTATCATTGCCAATTCGTAAATTTTCAAAATTACCCGAAGTATAAGAAGAAAATAATTCCTTCTTTGGCGTGACATGAGAAGTGGCACCTGAATCCACAAACCAGGTAGACTCATCACAAACAATATTGATATCATTTTTACCACAAGCAACAAGAAGATTATTTTCAGCAACAACAACAACACGATTTTCATTATCGCCTTTTTTCTTTTGCCTTTTCTAGTCTCTCTTAAACTTGTAGCAATGTTTCTTGATGTGCCCTTTCAAGTGACAATAGTCACATGTAAGAGTCTTGTACCTGGAGGATCTTGACTTGCTTCTACTTTTGCCTCTGTCATTCTGACCTCTGAAGTTACTTCTCCCCCTGCCTTCAGTAACCAAAACATCGGAGTGTGAAGTTGAAGAAGACGAAGCTTGAGATCTTCTTCTCATCTCTTCATTCAAAACACCACTCTTAGCATATTCCATAGTTACACTATCACTGGGAGCAGAATTAGTCAAAGAAACTCGAAGAGTTTTCCAAGAGTCTGGCAAAGTATTAAGAAGCCAAAGTCCTTGTATTTCTTCATCAAACTTGACACCCATTCCAGACAACTGATCAAGGACACCATGAAAATCATTGATATGATCAGAAATAGGGCTGCCCTCTTTGTATCTAATATTCATCAATTGTTTCAGTAGGAACAACTTATTATTGCTAGTCTTTGAAGCATAAAGTGTCTCGACCTTTTCCCACAAGCTTTTAGCATTTGTCTCATTCACAATATAATTTCGAACATTATCTTCAACCCATTGCCTAATATAGCCACAAACCTGTAAGTGCTCAAACTCCCAATCCTCATCTTTAATAGACTCGGGTTTCTTAGAAGCAAACACAAGTAAATGCAATTTCTTGACAAATAGAAGATATTTCATCTTACTTTTCCAAATATGGTAATTACTACCATTTAAACAAACCATCTTGCTCATATTTGCCTCCATCATTCAAATAGATAATCAACACAACCAAATACAATCACAAGCTCTGATACCACTTTGTTGGGAAGAAACAAGCAATAACCAAATTGCACGACGAGGTAACAGCGGAAGAAATACCCAAGTCGAAACTTCCCACACTATTTGAACCAAGAGAAGACAATAAACACTAGCACAAATGAAAATTCAGGCAGCAGCTATACCAACAATAAAATAGCAAAGCAAACAAAAATAAATCGAATGGAAAAGACACCAAATTTACGTGGTAAAACCCCTTCAATGTGAAGAGGAAACATCCACGGGACCTCCGGCCCACAAAAGCTCCACTATAAACAACAAGAGTTAAAACAATGTTCTCCAAATGGCTACAACAACAAAGACAAGCACGGAGCAACAATACATAAAAGATAGCACCAAAACTAGCGAAGAAAAGAGAGAAATCACCCCCAAAAACTGAGCTACTGTTCGTACTCGAAACCTGGAGCTACAGACCACAAAATCCGATCTTCACCGTTGAAATCGAAGAAACAGATGTTGAGAACCCCCAGTTCAAATTTCAGCACGCTCCAACGGTTAACGAATCGGAAAACGCAATTTAAAGAGAACTGCTGTAGCAGAAAATTTCTGGATGAAAATCTGCTTTCTCTCTCACGTTTTTCTCTCTATATGGCTGCTATGAATTCACTCTTGTGTTCTGAAAATAAGACCTAAATTGATCCTATATATAGAGGAAATTTTGGGCAAAATGGCCTGGTCCAAATTGGATTGGGTTTTATTAATCCAATTCCACATAGGAAGGGAAAACCCAAAAACCTAATTGGATTGGGTTTTATTAATCCAATTTCACATAGGAAGGGAAAACCCAAAAACCTAACAACGACGACGATTAGATTTTTCACTTCCCTAATATTCCGAATCATCCGAAATATCCTTGGTGGCAGATCAGAAGCGGATTTGTGTGGATGGATGGGAATGTCACGGCACCCGGACCGTTCGGCTGAAACTTGGTATATATATGCGGATATGTATAAGAAATGAAATATATATAAGTCTTGCCACCCCCAAGAACAAAAGAGTGAAAAGTGCCACTGTCAAAGGGCATAACCTGCCACTCTTGCGACTGAAGATTGAACCTATGTGCAGTACCATTTTGCATTTTTTTTTCTTTGTGCATGCTTCAGCTCTATACTTTTTCAGTTTTTGTATCTTTAATTCTTTTAACTTGCTATTCTTTATTAATCCAAATTAACTCTTCTATGCTTTAATTAATTCTTGGCTCTTTTTACTTCCTCTTTATTTAAGTATTAATCTCTTTATGCGTGCATTGAGTGCGAATCCTATATCAAGGAGTACTAAATTTTAAAATGTCACATAAATATTGAAAAATATATATAGATCGTAAATTTTAAAATTTTAAAACAAATTCAAGTTTTAAAATGATGAATATTATTATGTTAAGAGTTTTCAAATTTAAAGGTTGCTTTGATCTTTCCGCAACGTTTGCGCTTATGGAAGATGAGTGGGTTGAAGCTACAATTTTGATTCTTTCTACACTATATATCTGCAAGAATACACCAAGAAAATAGAATATGAATCTATTGAAATAACAATATTAGATGGTTTATAGAGGTTCACATTTTTAACGTACAAAATCTTTCTCTTGCTACCATATCGAGTTATGGACTAGTAATCAACACGTTCACCGAGTTGGAAAGTGTGTACTTAGATCATCTTATGAAAGATTTGGGTCATGGGAGGGTTTGGTCAGTGGGTCCAGTATTGCTTCAAGATGATGAGGAGGATAATTCTTCTGTCCCATCGCAAAGAGGCGGTGAAATATTGTCATGGCTTGACACTTGTGACGATAATTCAGTGGTATACGTATGCTTTGAAAGCCAAGCAGTGCTGACAAATAGACAGATGGAAGAGCTAGCTAAGGGCTTGAAGAGAAGTGGGCTCAAGTTCATTTGGTCTACAAAAGGACACGTGTCAACTGATCATGGCAAGATCCCATATGGGCTTGAAGATCAAGTGGCTGGAAGAGGTATGGTGATTAGGGAGTGGGCCCCACAAGTGTTGATACTAAGGCATCAAGCTGTGAGTGTATTCTTGACTCATTGTGGTTGGAACTCGATTCTTGAAGGCCTGGTAGCAGGAGTGACAATGTTAGCATGGCCAATGGGAGCTGACCAATTTGTGAATGCTAACCTTATAGTGGATGAGCTTAAGGTTGCTGTTAGAGTTTGTGAAGGTGCTAAAACAGTTCCAAACTCGGAGGAATTGGTTGGTTTTTTAGCTGAAGTTGTGGGATTGGAAGGAAAAGGAGCAGAATTGAAGGCACGGGTGTCAGAGTTGCGTAAAGCAGCATTGAATGGTATTAAAGGAGGTGGAAGCTCATTCGAGAATTTGGAAGAGTTCATTAAGCATTTAGGAGAAGAGGCTGCAAAAATCAAAAGGTAAAGCATACTTTAATTTTCCATTTTATGGTGTTTATGCGCAAATTAAAGGGAACACCAGAAAGTCCGGTGCTCATCTCTAACTTGCCATTGTAAGCTCATCTCTAACTTGCCATTGTAATTCTGTGTAAGAGATCGAGATGTATCAAATTTAGAAGTTTTATAGAATAATATAATGGTTGATGTTACCTATTGTCCATCATTTCAATTGACACTGATATATAGAATTTGAGGTTGCAAAACTCTTTAGAAGGGTATTTTTTTGGGCAATAAGAGAAGTTTTTTATAAATTACCAAGTGGCAATTACAATTACAAAGCATAGGGGGAATCCATCCAGATTCAAACCCTTCTCAGTTAAAAATTCCACAACCTCCTAACCAGACGAACAACCAACACCTCTAAATCGAACGAGTAAAATTAAACAGTCTCCTATTGTTCCTAATTCGAATGCACAGGCCAGTCTTCACCGTGTGGAGAATATCAGGCTTGGTCCGGCATTTGTTCTGAAATACCTTTGTGTTTCTCTTGATCCACATGTTGTACACCACAATTGCAAGCCCTGTCTTCGTAATAGCTCCCCGAGCAGTCTTCCATTTTGCTTGTTGATCCACCCACTTCCACTCCTCCTCCAAGACCTGAATAATGTGTTGCCATGCATGTATCTAAGTGAGAAGACCCTTCCAGATAGCCCTTGTACAAGAACGTACGATGTAAAGATGGCTGGCAGTTTCATCATCTGGTTTACAGGAGGGTGCATCTTGCAGCTATATTAAAGAAGTGAAGGACAATTTCTGTACTTTTGAGTGTCACTACATTGCCAAGATTTCTCGGAAAATACATCATTGAAGCCATCACCACCTGGGGCCTTTTGGTCATTAATACTTGTGAGTGCATTATAAATTCCCTCCTTTATGACTGACTGATGAGTTGTATACCAGTCTCTGGTAAGAGTAGGTGCAAACTTCATAATATCAGGAGCAATACAAGGAAGTTGAGGTGCAGCAGATCCCAAGAGATTACCATAAAATTGAAGTATTTCACCGTTTATTGCGTTTTCTCCAATTCCTCTGGCTCCATTATTGTCAATCAAGGTCCTGATATGATTCTGAGGTTGTTTATTCTTCAAACATGCATAAAAACTTGGGAGTTAGAATCTCCAAGTTTGAGCCACGATCTATTCTAGACTTCTACTGCACGACACTCTCGTCTACCTTATGCCACTTCTCTAACTCTTTACTAAGGCTTCTCCTCTTGAAAGGTTTAGCCTTAGAGAAAGGCCTGTTCTCAAACTTGATGGAAATAGATGAATGATTAGAGAAGGATGGGTCCTAGAGTTCGGCATCCAAATGAGGTCATTGTTGCACCCAAGTAACATTTGCTAAGGCTCTATAAGTTATGCTATAGACATGGCCATTGGTCCAGGTGAAGTTTCTTCCATATATTTTAATTTCATCATAGCAGCACTTAGGAGAAAGTCATTAAATCCTTGGTTTCAACATCATGAACATGAAAGCCACACCATCTATCATCCACGCTTCTGACAACATTAAAGGGTCATACATAGAACCAAAAGTATTGAGTTAATTAGTCCACGCGTATTTTCTATCTTGGACTCTATGCATTCCATATTCTACTATAAAGTAGAATTATATGTTATTGGAATGGCTTGCACTAAACCATGAATATTTTTTCTGTGAGTGGTCAAAACAGTAAATTCAAACTAAGAAGGATCCTAAAGTATCCATATTCCCCCTTTCCTATTTGGTCAGGCTAATTTCAATAAAAAATAAAAAATAAAAGCTTGAAATAAAGTACTTGAGTTATTAATTAAGGGATTACCATTTTGAGTTTCCTTTCAATTCCAATTTCCCAAGTTATAATTTGGTTATCCGGCATATGCCTTTATAACCACTTGAAAACTTTTATATGTGTCAAAAAATATGCTTAATATTTTAAAAATTAGTATTTGTCTCGTATTCGTTATTTGACATTTTCAACTAATAAAAAAACTTTATTACTTCCTTGGAAAATAATATATGAATGCAGTACATTTCCTTTCCAAGTTTTAACATTAAAACTTTATCTAACATTTAGGATTTTGAATTTAACTATTCCAATCTTTATATTAGTAAATAAAAGCTTTTGACAGTAAAATCTAAAGTAGCATATTGCACATACAGGGCTAACATTTGTTAAGTTGAATAACACTTAACAAGATATATAAATATCACCACCATGATATAAGACAAGAACAATTAAAATTAGTAAGAGTTACATAAATACATGAAGCAAAAAGTTTTACTTTGTATACTAACAAGTGTAAAAGGGGTGCTGATGAAAGATTTAGATTCAAATCAGACTGTTGAATCTTGGTATACAAAAGTTTTAAATATTGGTATGTCACTTTCGACAAATAAAAAATAATACCTATAGTTACTCCTTATCTCTGGTTGGATAGTTATATTCGGTGATTTACAAGGATTGGATAGAACTTCAAAACTACTTGAAATACAATGTGAGAGCATCGATGATAGAGTCGATTCATGACCTATAAAAATGTGATCCAATCTTCCAAAATCATTAATTAAAAGCAACAATTTCTAAGAATATCAATCTCTGTTCTTGAACAGACATATTTTTTTATTTAATGCAACAATCTGTTACTTGTAAGAGCATTACATCGTTCATAAAATAAATGCTTGTTGATTTTTATCTGAGCTATGCAATGAACGTTACTTTCATTCAAATACTATTCATGTAAAATTCTCTTTTTGGTCTTTATTAGTATAAGATTCTCTAGGAATGCTATTTTGATTTTCGTAGGCCAACCCCGACAGTCAAAACAAATGTGCTTGCATCTCCAACTATTGTGTCATCTTCATCTTTGTTAGTCGAATCCATCTGTAGCTATTCAACTTCAGAACTTCTACTTATATGTGTGGTTGGTTCCCACCTGGAAGTTGACCTATGCTTTAGTATCCACTAGCTAGCCACCAAAACTAGAGGAAGGATCTCTAATTAAGCAATAAAAAGAAAGGAAAATATGAATACTTTCGTACTCAGTTTCATCGTGTTAAGCTTATGAGTAGATTCAAGGAAGAAGAGTGCAAGAAAAAGGAAAGCAAAGGGAAATTCTCATTCACGATAGTTCTGCTCCTTGAGCTGAATACACTTAATAAAGTGGAACAAACTTAACTACCTAGTGGTCCCATAACAGAAAAAGGGACTAAAGTACAATGACTAAAAATGAAATTAATAATAAAGAATGGCTAATCTGAACGTAACCAAAAATTGAATAACAATTCTAAATATCAGCTCCAATTCTCCTCATTCAAGCCAAATTCGTAACAGGTCTCCCTAGACAGCAACTTCCTTGTCCTCGAGGAAGGAAATCAGGAAATCTAAGCTTAAGGGCTCGTTTGGTATGATGGATAAGGATAAATAATCCCGGGATTATATTTGAGATGATTTTATCCCACGTTTGGTTGGGATAAAATTGCGGTATAACTAATCCCGAGATTAGTTATTCCGAGATTGTAGTGTTATTTTATCCCTGTGAGAGGGTGGAATAACTAATCCCGGGATAACTAATTCCAGGATAAGTTATCCTGAGATAACTTGTTTCCAACCAAATGACCCCTAAAAGTATTAGCATCCTCCCATGTAGTTTGATCATGTGGATACTGATCCCATTGAATAAGGAACTGAATAACTACTTTGTTCCCCCTTTTGAACCATTCTTCTGTCTAAGAGCTTCTTGGGCTGAGGGCAAAATGGACTAGCAATATCCATTATTGGAGGGTGAAAGATGTGATCCGGAACAACATGGCAAGGTTTCAACAAAGAAAAATGACATGTTGGGTGCAACATGAGACCAGCGGGAAGGGAAAGTTTATAAGGAAATGTGCCAATCTTCAGCTCAATCATGTAAGGTCCATAATATTTGGTTGACAACTTATTAAAATGGTGCTGAGACATATAGTCACTTGTCTATAAGGTTGAAGCTTCACATAAACCCAATCACCTACTTGGAATTGGGTATCAATCCTATGTTTATAAGTTTGGTCAAACATTCGTTGCTGAACTCTTTCCAAATGGTACTTAAGCAATTGGAATTTGAATTCTTTAGTCCACAAACTTCTGTCAACCTTTTCAATAGCAGAATCATTGGCCATGTAAGAGGGAAATGAAGTTGGGGGGGGGGGGGATATAAAGTTTTACAAAGAGTAATTTGGATAGAAGAATGAAAGGTGGTATTATACCAGCACTCAGCAAAGGTGAGAAATAAAGCCCAATCAGTAGGAGAGTCAGCACAAGAACACCTCAAATAAGTCTCCAAACACATGTTAACTACCTCAGTCAGACTGGGGATGATAAACAGTAGAAAGATTCAATATCACCCCTTGAATTTCAAATAACTCTTGCCAAAACTTGCTAGCAAAAATAGGGTCCCTATCACTGATGATTTCTTCAAGAATGCCTTGTACTTTAAATATGTTGTCCATAAACAGTCTAGCAATATCACAAGCAGAATAAGGATGAGAGATAGCAAAGAAATGAGCATACTTTGTAAGCCTATCTAATACCACCCAAATTGTAGTTTTGCCCTTGGACTTTGGATGTCCCTCAATGAAGTCCATACTCACACTGCTCCAAGCAACAAAGGGTGTATGAAATGATTGTAACAACCCAGGAGAAGCAATGGTCTCATAGTTGTTCCTCTGACAAGTTGCACACTCTTTAACATATTGAATCACATCATTTTTCATCTTGTTCCAATAAAACAAAGATGAAAACCTTCTATAAGTGCTTTCCATACCTGAATGCCCCCCCAACGTGAATTATGCCAAATCTGCAGCAACTCTTTCCTTAATGCCAGATCAGGGCCAACAACTAGCTTCTAATTCCTTCTTGGTTGTTGATGGATGAAGGTGTAACCTTTCACTTCCCCTCCATCTTTTTCCAACTCTTGAATCAAACTGCCGAGTTTAGTGTTAGCCTGCCAAGTGCTCATAATATCTTGTAATATCCCAACTCTCATAGTAGATTAAGATATTGCAAAAGACTCAACAGCAGGCAGTCTAGAAAGGGCATCGAATGCCTTATTCTCTTTCCCTTTTTTGTACTCAATCAGAAAATCATATTGCATCTACTTGATCACCTACCTAAGTTGAGAACTAGTGTGTAACTTCTGCTCTAGTAAGAACTTGATAGCCTTTTGATCAGTCTTTACTATAAAGGGCATGCAAACCAATACTGACCCTATTTTGTCACTCCACGACCAAAGCCAGTAATTCTTTGTCATAAACTCATAATGATTGGTGCCTAAGAGATAATCATTTACTCAGATAAGAAATGGGCCTCTTGTGTTGCATAAGAACTGCTCCATCGTCCACATCGCATGCATCTGTCTCTACCAGGAAGGAAATTGTGAAATCGGGCATAGCAAGGACAGGAGCTGAAGTGACAGCATCCTTCAGTGCCATAAAAGCCTGAGTAGCTTGTTCATCACACTTAAAAGTTTCTTTCTTCAATAATTTAGTCATGGCCTTACTAATAATCCCATACCTCTTGATGAATCTACTATAATAACCAGCCAAACCTAAATAAAAACCTTAATGCTTGATGTTTTTAGGAACTGGCCAATTCCTTATAGCCTGAATTTCCTGAACAATCTTCTCAATTACGTCTCTCTAAACTGGTGAATACCTATAGGGTCTGTTGTTTACTGTGTTAGCTTCTTTCATCAGGGGAATGTGATGATCAAACATTTCTCTGAATAGTGGTAGTTCCTTAGATTCACCAAAGATATCCATGTGATCCGATCATATAGCACCTGTTATATTTCTCTTGGGGTCTGATCCTGCTCATCTCCATTCTACTTTTGCTCCTGCACTTCATAAGCTTTGATCATGAACAAATGAGCCTGGACACCATCAATTTTACACAAAGATTCATAGTCCACCATTTTCAAATCAGGAACCTCTCCTTGCAGTTAAAACAACTTTCCCTTATGCTCAAACTCCATAGTCAACCTTCTAAAGTTGAACTTGATATCCCCCAACTCATTCATCCATTGAATACCAAGTACCATATCACAAGTACCTAAAGGAACATCAAGATGTCAACTTTGAAAGTGGTGCCTACACCAACCATTCCAGACCCTTGCACCATTCCAGAATTTTCAGCCTCCACCTCCCCTATGACTGAAATTTCCTGCAGACTTAGCTCTTTTACTGATTTCCCTCTCTTTCTATTTCTGAAGTACTTCTTCCTTCATTCGGTCCTCATTACCTTGCAAAAAAGCAACCATCTTGGCAACAGTCATGTTGTTATTCTGAGCCACCGTATTTGCATCACCGTGCAAATCAAATTTGAGTCCAAGCATAAATCTCCTAACTACGACCCTCATATCGGGAACCATATGAGGAGCATGCTTGGCCAACGAAACGAACTTGTGATAATATTATTGGACTGTCATGTTATTCTGCCTTAGTCTTTTGAACTCAATAGCCTTTTCTTCCCTGACCTCAATTGACATGAAGTGGTCAAGAAAAACATCTACAAACTCATCCCAAGTAGCAGGAAGTGCATCTTCCCCTAGGGATTGTTCCCATGATTCATACCAGATGTGGGCCACATCCTGTAACTGAAAGGCACCAAACTCTGCTGCTTCTATCTCAGTAGCATGCACAATGCGTAACATCTTCTACAACCCATCAATATAGTTCTGCGGATCCTCCTCTGCCTTTGTCCCTGTGAACACTGGAGGTTTCATCCGTAAGAATTCCTGAGTCCTGGAACTAGTAGTTCCGCCACTAGCACTAACGCTAGAATTCGTTTCCAGACGTTGACCCTGATTAGCAATAATTTGGGTGAGCAACTGGATAGCTCCCCTGACATCCATATTTGAAGCACTAGGAGGTGTAGTTGTTGGGGCTGCCGGGTCTGAAGTAGTTGTCTGAGTCTGAACATCTTCTTCCTGAGCTGCATTAGCGGCAACCCTTTGGCTGGTAGCTGAAGTCCTCTTTGTGTACTTTCTTTTCGGAGCCATTTTTTGAAATACGTAATTCGCACGAGTTACAAGAATTCCTGAAAGTACTGCTCTGTCACACCCCACCCTTGGTAAGGCGTGATTGGCACCCGACACCTTACAGGAACCGAGCGAACCAACTTATAACTTACATCCTTCGTGTCTCAAATGGAAACAATAAGATCAAGAGGCTAAATATGAACATAATATCATGCATAAGTAAATGTACAATAGACCCATGATGCCGACATTACTACTGTCACACTACGACTAAGCTGTACACAGGAACTGTCTGCAAAGCCTCTATGAACACGACTGAAGTATATAAGTCGGGACAGGGCCCCCGACATACCCTCTTGTCACAAAAAAACATATGCAACTCAGACTCGGCAATGCTCCAGGAAGAAGTGGAGCTCACCAATCAACACTGGTACCTGAAGGCAGCCTACGATGAAAGATCCTCATCTCGTCGTCTATCTACACCTGCGGGCATGAACGCAGTGTCCACAAGAAGGGACGTTAGTACGAACAATGTACTGAGTATGTAAGGCATGAATAGTAGTATGATATCGGAATGAAGATAACATAAGATAAAGTAAGTAATTATACCTCGTACTCTTCTTAAGATCTCTATCATGTAAACTACTCGTCTACAAGAAAAACATTTCATACACATACATACATAATATACACACACTTGCATTCACATACATTTACTATACATACTTCTATCATATCCGTACACGGCCCTTTCGGGACTCGATGTTATCTTGCCCGGCCATATAGGCGCGGTATTATCTTGCTCGGCCATATATGTCACGACCTGACTAGGGGCCGTGACGGGTACCCGGGGCTAACCACCGAGCACCGCTCGTTCTACTACTCATCATACTCATTAAGCGTACTTTCATCAAATTCATACTCAAATTATAAAAAAAAAATCATTTTTCATTTGAGAACGTAAATACTTATATATACGCAAGCCTTTCGGCTATCAAAATAATATATACATAATAGCAATCTCGCGAGACCATATAACCCACACTGCGTATCTACGAGCCTCTACTGGAGTGCTAGACACAGGGACGGGACAGGACCCCGTCGTGCCCAAAATATACATATTTACGCAAAAGAATAATCACAGGCACCTCCGGAATAATGGAGTGCTCACGAATCAGGTAACAGCTCCTACGAGTCAGGATCAAGCTCACCTCCTTGCCTACCTATGGGCATGAACACAGCGTCCAATGAAAACAGACGTCAGTACGAACATTGTACTGAGTATGAGAGGCATAAGAAATGAAAATATGTTAATGAGATAAAGGAAGCATCAATAAGGAGCAACTGTACATAACTGTCACTTATAAAAGAAATAACATATGCTGGCTTACTCATAATCATCATCATATCATATATGCATAAATGTGTAAGCTGCCCGTCCGTATTGGATCGATGTGATAATCATTAGCATGCGTCCAGGCCTCTCGCGTCCGGGGTACCATCTCATGCCGCCCACTAGTGGTGTCTGCCCATGCTATCTGGATATAGTGTATACGCTGCCCGCCTTAGCGGTGTATTTCTGCCATATAGGCGCGGTGTGATAACATCATGTACATATCATAGCCATATCATACTCTCATCATACTATTACCATAATGCATGACTGGAAGCTTAAAATAATTATACTCTATCGGGGTGACATAAGGTCGTGAACCCCCGATTCCATTATGGAGCATTTATAAGCATTCTGCCTCACCTTGAAGGAATAGTAAATAAGGTGAGTGTGTACAATAACGACATCATTAACTCTATAGGAACATCATATCATGAACATCTAGAATCTTTAGACTTAAACTCACCATCGTCATTATTGAACTCATAATATGTCTCTTGTCTCACATGGCTACTCATGATCATAGACTCTTAACTTTCTGAGATATATAGAGGATTTATGAGAAAGAAGGAGAAATCACACTATAGGATTCATGCCATAGAAAGAAAGGACTAGCCTCACATACCTTTTCATTTAACTACTCTATCGCATGAACATTCTTCTTCGATATTCACGTTTCTACCTTCAAGAGAAGTCACATGAACATTAGCTATTCGATTACTTAAACGTGCGTACTAAAGCTAAAGAAAATAGGGCAGCATTTCCTTTGTTTATAAAACGTTTCCCATATTCTATATCAACTCTCAAACATTCATAACAACGTTCACAATATCATAAACAACAATCATCATTCATCTATATTATCCGCAATTCACAATCTCACTCCAATTTCTCCATAATTATGATTATGGTTCATCATCGCACTTTCTCACATATAATACTTATTCCATGTTGTAAATGTCGTTCATAACATATTTACTATCATATTTCAATCCAAACCTTCACCCAACAATGTCACTATTCACACTTTCATGACCTATTTCCTATATCTTTCTACAATCCAAGTGTTTTCAACTTTCAACACCTTAAACAACAAAGAATGATCATAAAACTCACTTTATATAAGGGATGAACAACCCTTGAGTGGGAATTCTCTTCTTGCACAGAAACCCTAGCTCACTTCCTTCGAGATTTCTTGGCTTAGATAGACCCTAGTGAGCTTTATGCACTTGAATTCTTGATATTGATCTTTGTTTTCCTTTGTATTCTTGTAGATGAAGTTTGTGGAACCTTCTAGAGGTCTTGAGAGATGAAGAAGTGTGTGGGAAATGAAATTAATGAAGTAGAATCACATTTATATAATTGAACTTACTCAGCCCGTCGGGAATTCCACTGACACTTGTACGGTCCGTGGAACATTGTACGGTTCGTACAACTAGTCGTGGTTCACCACAGGAAACCACAATTTCTGTTGGGCATTATACGGACCACTGTACGGTCCGTGGAATGTTTCACGGTCCGTGCAACATGGTCGTGGAACTCACAGCTTTTTCCGAAGTTCTCGTCGTTTCGTTTGATCTCCAATCCTTATACAACCTTCTTAACACTTGTTTAATACTTCATTAATGATCTAAACATCCCTATAACTCATCCTCAAGACCTAACCAAACAATTCTTAACGCAATAGTTTACGAAACCTTTCCTAAACCTCACTTATACTCCACTTATTCTTATCAATCCTTATTCCATCAATTCATATAGCTCCAAGATCTTAACGTCTGCATTCTAAGACCACTAAACATTCATCTTATAGTCTTAAGAACTTCATGTGACCCTTAAGCTTGCGTTGGTTCATTCACTATGCGACGACATGAAATTTCCAAGGTGTAACACTCTTCCCCCCTTTTGGAACATTCATTCTCGAATTTTAAACACTCGGGAATCGTACGAAAATTTCGCCAGAGTTTTCCCTGTAATATGATACTACCATCCTGTCACAACAACCCACAATAATAGTGCTTCACGGGGCCACAACACAATAGAAATGTAAATTGGCCACACACGACTAAAAGCATGATAAGGAAGCATACATACCTCATATTGTTAGTGTTTCATCTTGAATCTGGTGGAATAAGTGCGGGTATGTGGATTTCATTTTCTCTTCCGCTTCCCAGGTCATTTCCTCTCGGTTATTGTTCCGCCACAAGACTTTGACTGAAGCTACTTCCTTATTTCGAAGTCTTCGTACTTGCCTGTCTAAGATGGTAATAGCCACTTCTTCATATGCTAGCTTCTCTGTCACTTGCACATCATCTATTGGAATAATTTTTGTGGGATCTCCGACACACTTGCGGAGCATTGAGACATGGAGGACTGGATGGACTGATTCAAGCTCTGAAGGCAAGTCCAATTCGTAGGCTACATGACCCATCTTGCGGATAATTTTATAGGGTCCAATGTATCGAGGACTTAGCTTCCCTTTCTTGCCAAATCTCATCACCCCTTTCATTGGCGACACTTTCAAAAATACCTAATCATCAACCTGAAATTCCAAGTCTCGCCGACGATTGTCCGCATAAGATTTTTGGTGACTTTTGGCTGTCAACAATCGATCTCGGATCACCTTAACGTTTTCTACCGCTTGCTTAATCAATTCAGGGCCTATCAATTGTACTTCTCCTATTTCAAACCATCCAATTGGAGACCTACACTTCCTCCCGTATAACGCTTCATATGGAGCCATTTGAATACTGGAATGGTAACTATTGTTATATGCGAACTCAATCAGAGGTAAATGGTCCTCTCAGCGACCACCAAAGTCCAGAACACATGCTCGTAGCATATCTTTCAAGATCTGAATAGTACGCTCGGCTTGTCCATCAGTCTGCAGATGAAATGCTGTGCTAAGCTTCACTTGGCTACCTAGACCCTCTTGGAAGGACTTCCAGAACTTGGCTATAAATTGCGCTCCTCTATCAGTGATAATGGATAGTGGAATACCATGGAGTCACACAATTTCCTTGAGATACATCCTTGCATAATCTTCGGCCGAGTATGTGGTTCTGACTGGAAGAAAATGAGCTGCTTTCGTGAGTCTGTCCATGATCACCCATATAGAATCATACTTCCCTCGGGAACGAGGTAACCCCACAATAAAATCCATATTGATCACCTCTCATTTCCAAGTAGGGATTTCCATTGCTTGCAATAAGGCTCCTGGCTTTTGATGTTCGATCTTTTCTTGTTGGCAATTTGGACATTGGGCTACAAACTCTGCTATGTCTCTCTTCATGCCATCCCACCAATATATTAATTTAAGATCATGATACATCTTAGTTGCACCCGGGTGAATAGAATACCGAGAGTAATGGGCTTCTTCTAGAATTCGTCGGCGCAATTCTGCCACATTCGGCACACACACAGCCTGCCTCGGTATCTGAGAATTCCATCCATGAAAACATCAAATGGGGACTTCTCTTTTCCATGAGATGTGTCTCTGTAATGGCACAATTGAGGATCTTTATACTGGCGCTCTTTTACTTCCATATTCAAGGATGAAACTGTGGGATCATTAATACCAATCCCTGCACTGCCCGAATCAATTACACATACTCCAAGATTAGCTAATTGGTGGAGCTCATGAACCATCTCTTTCTTTTCCGGAGGAACTTCACATAGGCTGCCCATTGATCGGCGGCTAAGCGCATCGGCTACTACATTTGCTTTTCCGGGGTGGTATAAAATATTCACATCGTAATATTTCAGTAACTCTAACCACCGCCTCTGCCGCAGATTTAACTCCTTCTATTTGAAAATATACTGAAGACTCTTTTGATCTGTGTAGATATCAACATGTATACCATACAAGTAATGTCTCCACATCTTTAATGCATGAATAACTGCAGCTAATTCGAGGTCGTGTGTTGGATAGTTCTTTTCATGTTTCCGCAGCTGTCTCGAAGCATAAATGACTCTACCGTGCTGCATTAATACACATCCTAACCAACGCCAGAAGCATCACAGTACACCACATAACCATCTGACCCTTCTGGAAATGTTAAGACTGGAGCTGAGGTTAATGTGTCCTTCAACTGTTGGAAGCTGCGTTCACAAGCATCACTCCATTGAAATTTAACTGACTTCTGGGTTAGCTTCGTCAATGGGGCTGAAATAGACGAAAACCCTTCTACAAACCTTCTGTAGTATCCTGCCAATCCCAGGAAACTACGGACTTCAATAGGCGTCGTAGGCCTTGGCTAAGTCTTCACAGCTTCAATTTTCTGAGTGTCGACTCGAATGCCATCATCTGAAATAACATGGCCCAGAAATATTACAGAATTCAGCCAAAACACACACTTTGAAAATTTTGCATACAATTCTCGGGTTCAAAGAATTCCAAGAACGATACGTAAATGATCTGCATGTTCTGATTCCGTGCGAGAGTATACCAGAATATCATCAATGAATACTATCACGAATAAATCCAAGAGTGGCCTGAATACATTATTCATCAAATTCATGAACACTGCCGGAGCATTAGTCAACCTAAACGACATCACCCGGAATTCATAATGGCCATATCTCGTTCTGAAGGTTGTTTTGGGAATATTTTCTTCTCTAACTCTCACTTGATGATAACCTGACCTCAAGTCTATTTTAGAAAACCACTTGGCACCCTGTAGTTGATCAAATAAATCATTAATCCTTGGGAGAGGATATTTGTTCTTTATCGTCACCTTGTTCAACTGCCTATAATCGATTCACATTCGTAGGGAACCATCTTTCTTTCTCACGAAAGACTGGTGCTCCCCACGGTGATGAACTGGGTCTAATAAATCCTTTCTCAAGCAAATCTTTCAACTGTGCCTTTAGCTCTTTCAATTCTGTCGGAGCCATTCGATAAGGAGGAATATAAATAGGCTTGGTGTCCGGTAACACATCAATGGCAAAATCAATCTCTCTTTCTGGAGGAAGACCTGGAACCTCATCTGAAAATACATCCGGATATTCATTCACTACCGGAACAAACTGGAAAATTGGCGACTTCGCTTCTGTATCATGAACTCGGACCAAGTGATAAATATAGCCTTTAGCTATCATCTTTCTTGCCTTAAGGTAGGAAATAAACCTACCTTTTGGAGGTGCTGTATTACCCTTCCATTCAAGCACGGGCTCTCCCGGAAATTGAAATCGAACTATTTTCATCCGACAATCAACATTAGCATAACATGAGGCCAACCAATCCATACCCATAATCACATCGAAATCTAACATTTCCAGCTCAATTAAGTCAGCTTTTGTCTGGCGATTGCATATCATAAGTACATAATTTTTATATACTTGTCTAGCTATCACGGGATCACCAACCGGAGTAGATACCTCAAAAGGTTTAATTGGCTCAGGTTTCACCCCAATACGACCAACAACATATGTAGTAATATAGGAGAAAGTAGAACCCGGATTTATCAATGCATATACATCGTGGGAAAATATGGATAATGTACCTGTAACCACATCCGGAGAGGACTCAACAATGTCACTATTCACACTTTCATGACCCATTTCCTATATCTTTCTACAATCCAAGTGTTTTCAAATTTCAGCACCTTAAACAACAAAGAATGATCATAAAACTCACCTTAGATAATGGATGAACAACCCTTGAGTGGAATTCTCTTCTTGCACAGAAACCCTAGCTCACTTCCTTTGAGATTTCTTGGCTTAGATAGACCCTAGTGAGCTTTATGCACTTGATTCACTTGAATTCTTGATATTGATCTTTGTTTTCCTTTGTATTCTTGTAGATGAAGTTTGTGGAACCTTCTAGAGGTCTTGAGAGATGAAGAAGTGTGTGGGAAATGAAATTAATGAAGTAGAATCATATTTATATAATTGAACTTACTCAGCCCGTCGGGAATTCCACGGACACTTGTACGGTCCGCGGAACATTGTACGGTTCGTACAACTAGTCGTGGTTCACCACAGGAAACCATCATTTCTGCTGGGCATTATACGGACCAGTTTACGGTCCGTGGAAAGTTTCACGGTCCGTGCAACATGGTCGTGGAACTCACAACTTTTTCCTAAGTTGTTCTCGTCGTTTCGTTTGATCTCCAATCCTTATACAACCTTCTTAAAACTTGTTTAATATTTCATTAATGATCTAAACATCCCTATAACTCGTCGTCAAGGCCTAACCAAATAATTCTTAACGCAATAGTTTACGAAACCTTTCCTAAACCTCACTTATACTCCACATATTCTTATCAATCCTTATTCCATCAATTCATATAGCTCCAAGATCTTAACGTCCGCATTCTAAGACCACTAAACATTCGTCTTATAGTCTTAAGAACTTCATGTGACCCTTAAGCTCGCGTTGGTTCATTCACTATGCGACGACATGAAATTTCCATGGTGTAACAATATAGGTGCGGTGTTATCTTGCCCGGCCATATAGGCGCGGTGTTATCTTGCCCCGCCATGTAGGCACGGTATTATCTTGCCCGGCCAGATAGGCATGGTATCATCTTGCCCGACCATGTTGGCACGGTGTTAGGCCCCGCTAATCAGTGGGATGCAATGCGTACATACATATATACACATAACAATATATAAATGAAATCAACATCATCATTAGCATTACCATCTGTTACACCTCAAAAAAATTTCGTGAGCCAACAATGAATAGACCAACGAAGGGCATGAGTGTGCGATGTTTTACTAAGTAGGGGATGACTATTTATGAACTTTGGAAATAAGAAAGTTGCAGAATTTCATTTCAGCCCAGTGGTCGTAAAATGGAATACGGCCCGTAAAGTGATTTACGGACCGTAAAGTGCCATCGTCCTTCAACCTTCCAAAATTTCAACTTTCTGTCAAATGCATCAACTGGTTAAACACGACTTGGAATACAGACCGTAAATTGGAATACGGCCCGTAAACTGAGTCGTAAACTGCCATGATCTTCAGGCTACCTTTCTGGTTTTGATATGCTTAAATACGGTCGTGGAGGACGGACCGTAAACCAGTATACGGCCCGTAAAGTGGGGTTTATGACCACTGTACACCCCGACTGCTATTCATTAAAAATCAGATTTTGAGTTATTAAAAAGGGACCCTAAGCTCATTTTATTTCATTTCTCACCTACACGGTTCAAGAACTCTCTAGAGTAATCCAAACACTTCATCCACAAGAATTTAAGAGAATCAAAGGGAGATCAAGATCAACCACATTAAATCCCTGAAACAAAGTGTGTGAAACTCAAGTGAAGTTCATCCAAACCAAGAAATTCCAAAAGAGGTGAAGTAGAGTTTTAGGGCTAAAGGAAGAACTCCACTCTAGTCTTGTTCCACCATCATCTAAGGTAAGTTTCATGACTTTATCATATTGTTTAAGGTATTGGAAAGCTAAGATGTTTGAATTGTAGAAAGACATGGAAAATGGGTCTTAAATGGGAGAATAGTGTCATAATTGAATGGTAGTCGAATGAAACCATAAACGTTGATGTGCCATGATTATGAATATGTTGTAAATGATGTTTAGACCAGGAAATAAGCATTATATATGAGAAAACGCGATAACGAACTATAACCATAAATGTGGAGAAAATGGAGAAAAAAAATGATGGATTTTGCTCAACGTATATGAATGACGATTGTTGATACGATATTGTGAAGTATTGTTGTAAATGTTTAGGAGTTGAAATAGAACGTGGGAAAAGTAGTAAAAACAAAGGAAATGCTACCCAAATTTTCCTAGAAAGAACGATACGTTCTCATAATCGGTTAACTAACGTTAATGTGAACTCTCTCGTGAAGGTATCGACGTGATATTGCAGGAGAACACGTGAACGATAGCTTAGCTAAACGAAAAAGGTATGTGAGGCTAGTCCTTTCTTTCTGTGGCATGAATCCTATGACATGATTCTTCTTTCTTCTTCACGACTCTCCTATGCTCCTAAAATCTAAGAGTGTAAGATCATGAATAATGATACGAGATAAGAGCAATGTCATGAGTTCAGTAGTGATATGATGGAATTCCTTGTTTACACTCACCTTACATACTAATTCCTTCAAGGTGAGGCAGAATGTTTATAAATGTTCATAATGAAATCGAGGGTTCACGACCTTACGTCACCTCGATAAAGTATGGTTGTCTTAGAGTCTTTATGCATATGGTATGATGAGCATATTATAATGAGCATGTTATGGTGATATTACACCGCGCCTAGTTGGCCGGGCAGTCACCGCTAAGGCGGGCAGCTATACACCATGGCCAGTTGGCATGGGTAGACACCAGTAGTGGGCGGCATGAGATGGTACCCCGGACGCGGGAGGCCTGGACGCGGGCTAATGTTACTGATTATCACACCGCATCTATATGGTCGGGCAGTTTATATATATATATATATATATATATATATATATATATATATATATATATATATATATATATATATATATATATATATATATGATATGCATACATGAGATGATGATAAGCTTAAAAGTAAGTCAGCATGCATTACTTTTCATGTAATTCCCAGTCAGGTACAGTTGCTCCATACTTGATGCCTCCCTTATTTCCTTGATGTATTATTATTGTTCATGCCTCTCATACTCAGTACAATATTCGTACTGACGTCCGTTTTCTTTGGACGTTGTGTTCATGCCCACAGGTAGACAGGGAGGTGAGCTCGATCCAGATTCTTAGTAGCTGCCAGCTGATTGCGAGCGCTCCATTATCCGGAGGTGCTCATGATTATTCTCTTGGTATATGTATATTTTGGGCATGGTGGAGTCTTGTTCCACCTATATGTATAGTATATTAGTAGAGGCTCGTAGATGCGCAGTGTGGGTAGATGGTCTCACGAGAGGCTTTTATGTATATGTATATATTATTTTGGTGGCCGAGAGGCTTATGTATATAAAAGTATTTTTATGCTTTCAAATGAAAAGATGATTTTCTTATGTCCTAAGCATGAATTGATAAAAGAGCATTAAATGGGTAAGGTGAGTAGCAGAACGAGTGGTGCTTGGTGGCTAGCCCCGGGTACCCGTCACGGCCCCTAGCTGGGTCGTGACAAAAGTGGTATCAGAGCAGTTCAGTCCTAGGAATTGTCTACGAGCCGTGTCTAGTAGAGTCTTGTTTATGGTGTGTTACGCGCCACATCAATAAACAGGAGGCTACAGGGCATTTAGGAAAAATGACCATTCTTCTTCTATGAGATCGTGCGATAGAGCCATGTGTAAGATTTTATCCTCCCTAATAGCGCGTTATGATTTCAGAATGCCGCCAAAGGAGAAAGCTACAGCCGCCCGGACGGGCAAGACTACGACAAAAAGACGGGTAGAAAGAGAACCTCCAATGAATATAGAAGAAGGTGAATCGCATAACGAGGCCTTGTCCGGTACTTCTTCTACCCCGCCCAATGTGAAAGAGCAAGTAGGAGCTCCAGCTTCAATCCCTCCGCCGACTGCTTCGGGTCAACAAATGACCGAGGCCATTCAGCTATTGACACAATTGGTTGCCGTACAGGCACAACGGCAGAACGTGGGTTCAAGCGATCGGGCAGCGAGTACAAAGGCCCGTGATTTTATGAGTTTAAATCCTCCAGAATTCTTCGGGTCAAAGCTGGATGAAGATCCGCAAGGCTTCGTAGATGAGATATTAAGGACATTGAAGATTGTCCATGCCTCTGAGACCGAATCTGTGGAGTTGGCATCTTATAGACTCCGGGATGTGGCGGTGTTATGGTACAACAATTGGGTGTTATCAAGAGGAGAGAACACGCCTCCTCCGGTTTGGCAAGAGTTCGTAGATGCTTTTATTCGTCACTATTTGCCGCCCGTGGTCCGCCGAGCTAGAGCAGATAGATTTCTGAACTTGAGGCAAGGAAATATGAGCGCCCGGGAATATAGCCTCCAATTTAATTCCCTGGCCAGGTATGCCCCGACTATGGTGGCCGACATGGGGGATCGAGTGCATAGGTTTGTGAGTGGTTTGGGACCATATCTATTCAAAGATTGCTTGACAGCTTCATTGCAGGACGGGATGGACATTTCCCGTATACAAGCCCATGCCCAGAATTTAGAGGGGCGACAGCCACCGTAGAAAGGTGATCGTGATGTTGACAGGAGACAAGGCAAGAGGGATAGATCTATGGGGGCAAGCAGTGAGTATAGAGGGGGACCGAGACAAATGCATTCTAGGCACCCAGGTCAGTCAGCGACTAGTGCGCCTCCCAGATTTTCAGATAGGAGGTTTGATCGTTCTTTTCGGTCAGGACAGGGCCAGAGTTTGAGGGCCTCAGATTTTCAGTCTAGAGGAGATTTTAGTCAGAAGGGACCCCCAGTACCGCGGTGCAACCAGTGCGGTAGACTACATTCCGGACAGTGTCGCCGAGGCTCGGACGCTTGTTATGCCTGCGGTCAAGTTGGCCATATGAAGAGGGATTGCCCTTCGATGAGAGATAGGGTTGGGACTCAGCCCACATGTTCAGTAGCAGGTTCTTCTTCAGTACGCCCCACAGCACAGACTCCCCAGACTCCAGCAGGCAGAGGTAGAGGCAGAGGGGGAGCATTTACTTCAGGTGCTGTTCAGCCCCGCGTATATGCTTTAGCTGGGCGACAGGATCTTGAGTCCTCCCCGGACGTTGTCACAGGTACATTGACTATATTTTCTCGTGATGTGTATGCATTGATAGATCCGGGTTCTATATTCTCTTATATTACCCCATATGTTGCTGGTTGTATTGGGGTGAAACCCGAGTCAATTAAACCCTTTGAGGTACTCACTCCGGTTGGTGATCCTGTGATAGCAAAACAAGTGTACAAAAATTGTGTCGTCGTGATATGTGATCGTCAGACCAAAGCTTATTTGATTGAGCTGAAAATGGTTGATTTCGATGTAATCATGGGTATGGATTGGTTGGCGTCGTGCTATGCTAATGTTGATTGCCGCACAAAAGTGGTTTGATTCTAATTTCCGGGAGAGCCCGTGCTTTAATGGAAAGGTAATGCAGCATCGCCAAAGGGTTGGTTTATTTCCTATCTCATGGCAAGGTAGATGATAGCCAAGGGTTATATTTACCACTTAGTTCGGGTTCATGACACAGAGGCAAAGCTGCCAACTTTCCAGTCAGTTACGGTAGTGAATGAATTCCCAAATGTGTTTCCGGACGAACTTCCAGGTCTTCCACCAGAAAGAGAGATTGACTTCGTCATAGATGTGTTGCCGGACACCAAGCCCATTTCTGTTCCTCCTTATCGAATGGCCCCGACGGAATTGAAAGAGCTAAAAGCACAACTGAAAGATCTGCTTGACAAGGGGTTTATCAGACCCAGCTCATCGCCGTGGGGAGCACCAGTCTTGTTTGTGAGAAAGAAGGACGGATCCTTACGAATGTGTATCGACTACAGGCAATTGAACAAAGTGACGATAAAGAACAAATATCCTCTTCCAAGGATTGATGATTTATTCGATCAGCTGCAAGGTGCAAAGTGGTTTTCTAAAATAGATTTTAGGTCGGGTTATCATCAAGTGAGAGTTAGAGAAGCAGATATCCCCAAAACAGCCTTCAGAACGAGATATGGCCACTATGAATTCTGAGTGATGTCGTTTGGGCTAACTAACGGTCCGGCCGTGTTCATGAATCTAATGAATAATGTATTTAGGCCGCTCTTGGATTTGTTTGTCATAGTATTTATTGATGACATTCTAGTATATTCTCGCACAGAATCAGAACATGCAGATCATTTGAGAATTGTACTTGGCATTCTTCGAGCCCGAGAACTGTATGCAAAATTTTCAAAGTGGGAGTTTTGGCTAAATTCTGTAACATTTCTGGGCCATGTTATTTCCAATGATGGCATTCGAGTCGACACTCAGAAAATTGAAGCGGTGAAGACTTGGCCAAGGCCTACGACGCCCACGGAAGTCCGTAGTTTTCTGGGTTTGGCAGGCTATTATAGAAGGTTCGTAGAGGGCTTTTCATCTATTTCAGCCCCATTGACGAAGCTAACTCAGAAGTTCGCTAACTTTCAATGGAACGATGCATGCGAGCGTAGTTTCCAAGAGCTGAAAGACAGGTTGACCCCAGCTCCAGTGTTAACATTTCCAGAAGGGCCAGATGGCTACGTTATGTATTGTGATGCCTCCGGTATGGGCCTAGGATGTGTATTGATGCAGCACGGGAAAGTTATTTCATATGCTTCGAGGCAATTGCGGAAACATGAGAAGAATTACCCCACTCATGGTCTTGAATTGGCTGCGGTCATCCATGCGTTGAAGATATGGAGACATTACTTATATGGTGTACATGTGGACATCTATACAGATCACAAGAGCCTCCAATATATTTTTAAACAGAAGGAGCTGAATTTACGGCAGAGGCGGTGGTTAGAATTATTAAAAGATTATGACGTGAATATTTTGTACCACCCCGGTAAAGCAAATGTAGTAGCTGATGCACTTAGCCGCCGATCAATGGGCAACTTATGTGGAATCCCTCCGGAAAGGAAAGAGGTGGTTCAAGAACTTCGCCGATTAGCAAATTTGGGAGTGTGTATAATTGATTCGGGCGATGCCGGGATTAGTATAAATGATTCCACATCTTCGTCCTTGGATATGGAAATGAAAGAACGGCAGTGCGAAGATCCGCAGATATGTTGTTATAGAGACACATCTCCTGCGAAAGAAGAGTCTCCGTTTGAAGTTTCTGTGGATGGAATTCTTAGGTACCGAGGTAGGTTATGTGTGCCGAATGTGGCGGATTTGCGCCGACGAATTCTAAAAGAAGCACATTGCTCTCGATATTCTATTCACCCAGGTGCAACCAAAATGAATCATGATCTCAAGATGATGTACTGGTGGGATGGCATGACGAGAGACATAGCCGAGTTTGTGGCACAGTGTCCAAATTGCCAGCAAGTAAAAATTGAACATCAAAAGCCAGGGGGCTTGTTACAGGCAATAGAAATCCCTACTTGGAAAATGGGAAGTGATAAACATGGATTTTATAGTGGGATTACCTCGTTCCCGTGGCAAGTATGATTCCGTATGGGTGATCGTGGACAGATTAACGAAGGCAGCCCATTTCCTCCCAGTTAGGACTACATACTCAGCGGAAGATTATGCAAGGCTGTATCTCAAGGAGATTGTGCGACTTCATGGTGTTCCATTATCCATCATCACAGACAGAGGAGCACAATTTACAGCCAAGTTTTGGAAATCCTTTCAAGAAGGTCTAGGCACTCAAGTGAAGCTTGGCACGGCGTTTCATCCGCAGACGGATGGGCAAGCCGAGCGTACCATTCAAACCTTGGAAGATATGTTACGAGCATGTGTGCTGGATTTTGGTGGAAGTTGGGACGATCATTTGCCGCTAATTGAATTTGCATATAACAACAGCTATCATTCTAGTATTCAAATGGCTCCATATGAAGCTTTATACGGAAGGAAATGTAGATCTCCAATTGGATGGTTCGAAATAGGAGATTGGTAGTGTCAAATTACAAGGGGAACTCTGGCGAAATTTTCGTAGAATCCTGAGTGTTTAACATTCGAGGACGAATGTTCCAAAAGGGGGGGAAGAGTGTTACACCTCGGAAATTTTTCGTGAGCCAACAATGAATAGACCAACGAAGGGAATGAGTGTGCGATGTTTTACTAAGTAGGGGATGACTATTTATGAACTTTGGAAATAAGAAAGTTGCAGAATTTCATTTCAGCCCAGTGGTCGTAAAATGGAATACGACCCGTATAGTGATTTACGGACCGTATAGTGCCATCGTCCTTCAACCTTCCAAAATTTCAAATTTCTATCAAATGCATCAAATGGTTAAACACGACTTGGAATACGAACCGTAAATTGAAATACGGCTCGTAAACTGAGTCGTAAACTCCCATGATCTTCAGCCTACCTTTCTGGTTTTGATATGCTTAAATACGGTCGTGGAGGACGGACCGTAAACCAGTATACGGCCCGTAAAGTGGGGTTTACGACCACTGTACACCCCGACTGCTGTTCATTAAAAATCAGATTTTGAGTTATTAAAAAGGGACCCTAAGCTCATTTTATTTCATTTCTCACCTACACGGTTCAAGAACTCTCTAGAGTAATCCAAAACACTTCATCCATAAGAATTTAAGAGAATCAAAGGCAGATCAAGATCAACCACATTAAATCCATGAAACAAAGTGTGTGAAACTCAAGTGAAGTTCATCCAAACCAAGAAATTCCAAAAGAGGTGAAGTAGGGTTTTAGAGCTAAAGGAAGAACTCCACTCTAGGCTTGTTCCACCATCATCTAAGATAAGTTTCATGACTTTATCATGTTGTTTAAGGTATTGGAAAGCTAAGATGCTTGAATTGTAGAAAGACATGGAAAATGGGTCTTAAGTGGGAGAATAGTGTCATAATTGAATGGTAGTCGAATGGAACCATAAACGTTGATGTTCCATGATTATGAATATGTTGTAAATGATGTTTAGACCAGGAAATAAGCATTATATATGAGAAAATGCGATAACGAACTATAACGATAAATGTGGAGAAAATGGAGAAAAAAATGGTGGATTTTGCTCAACGTATATGAATGACGATTGTTGATACGATATTGTGAAGTGTTGTTGTAAATGTTTAGGAGTTGAAATAGAACGTGGGAAAAGTAGTAAAAACAAAGGAAATGCTGCACAGTTTTTCCTAGAAATAACGATACGTTCTCATAATCGGTTAACTAACGTTAATGCGAACTCTCTCGTGAAGGTAGCGACGTGATATTGGAGGAGAACACGTGAACGATAGCTTAGCTAAACGACAAAGGTATGTGAGGCTAGTCATTTCTTTCTATGGCATGAATCCTATGACATGATTCTTCTTTCTTCTTCATGACTCTCCTATGCTCCTAAAAGCTAAGAGTGTAAGATCATGAATAATAATACGAGAAAAGAGCAATGTCATGAGTTCAGTAGTGATATGATGGAATTCCTTGCTTACACTCACCTTACATACTAATTCCTTCAAGGTGAGGCAGAATGTTTATAAATGTTCATAATGAAATCGAGAGTTCACGATCTTACGTCACCTCGATAAAGTATGGTTGTCTTAGAGTCTTTATGCATATGGTATGATGAGCATATTATAATGAGCATGTTATGATGATATTACACCGTGCCTAGTTGGCCAGGCAGTCACCGCTAAGACGGGCAGCTTATACACCATTGCCAGTTGGCATGGGCAGACACCATTAGTGGGCGGCATGAGATGGTACCCTGGACGCGGGCTAATGTTACTGATTATCACACCGCACCTATATGGTCAGGCAGTTTATATATATATATATATATATGATATGCATACATGAGATGATGATAAGCTTAAAAGTAAGTTAGCATGCATTACTTTTCATGTAATTCCCAGTCAGGTACAGTTGCTCCATACTTGATGCCTCCCTTATTTCCTTGATGTATTATTATTGTTCATGCCTCTCATACTCAGTACAATATTCGTACTGACGTCCGTTTTCTTTGGACGCTATGTTCATACCCACAGGTAGACAGGGAGGTGAGCTCGATCCAGATTCTTAGTAGCTGCCAGCTGATTGCGAGCACTCCATTGTCCGGAGGTGCTCATGATTATTCTCTTAGTATATGTATATTTTGGGCATGGTGGAGTCTTGTTCCACCTATATGTATAGTATATCAGTAGAGGCTCGTAGATGCGCAGTGTGGGTAGATGGTCTCACGAGAGGCTTTTATGTATATGTATATATTATTTTGATGGCCGAGAGGCTTATGTATATTAAAGTATTTTTATGCTCTCAAATGATAAGATGATTTTCTTATGTCCTAAGCATGAATTGATAAAAGAGCATTAATTGGGTAAGGTGAGTAGCAGAACGAGTGGTGCTCGGTGGCTAGCCCTGGGTACCCATCATGGCCCCTAGTTGGGTCGTGACACCATCGTCACTATATCAATCCTTGAAGAATTAACCATCGTATGATGAAATCGATAATGTCACGAACCTCGAAAAATAGGGGATTATACGGCCAAACATACTAGCCGTATAAAACATATGGACCGTATGTTGGACCGTACAATCAGCCCAGATTGTCACCATTCTCTGGACCAATTCTACGACTAGACATACGGTCAGTATAATTTATGCGGACCGATGTTGGTCCGTAGAACTGGTCGGGAACAGATTGGTGTATTTAATGAGGGATCAAGTCTTATTTCATTTCATTTCCATATCACACCCCTTCTCTCTAAAACATCTCTCTACATTTATTCCACAAGAATTCAAGAGATATTAGTGATCAATAACATAAATTAAGTGAATCAAGTGTAATAAACCCATTAAAGATCATCCAAGTCAAGAAATCTCATTGGATATGAACTAGGGTTTTGGCTCAAGTGAAGTATTTCCATCCAAATATTGTTCCTACAACATCTAAGGTAAGATTTATGGTATTTCCATGTTGT
This sequence comes from Lycium barbarum, assembly GCF_019175385.1. Taxonomy (NCBI): domain Eukaryota; kingdom Viridiplantae; phylum Streptophyta; class Magnoliopsida; order Solanales; family Solanaceae; genus Lycium; species Lycium barbarum. Next base: position 88,851,460 of record NC_083343.1, read on the forward strand.
TTAAGGTATTTGAAAGTTGAAATACTTGGATTGTTGAAGGATATAGAAAAATGGATCATGAATGTGGAATAGTTCCATTTTGAGTAATAGGTTGAATTGAGTCATGATTCTTGATGTGTTGTGGTATGGATATGTTATAAATGATGTTAAGAACATGGGATTGGAAATGTGTATGAATGAATGTAAATGTGTGTTATGTCCATGGATATGGATAATTGGAAGTGAATTGAGAGATATGGATAATGTGGACGAATAAAGACTATTGTTATGATATTGTGAATGTATTATTGACGTTTGAGAGTTGATTTACGATATGGAAGAATGTCGTATAAATAAAGGAGATACTGTCCAATTTTCTCTAGTCTTAATAATGTATGCTAGCCATCGATTTCTAATGATAGTGTAACTTTAATGAAGGTAGAAACGTGAGCGTTGAAGAAGAACGTGCAAGTGGTAAAATAGTTGAACGGAAAGGTATGTAAGGCTAACCCTTCTTTCATAAGGCATGGTTCTTTGGCCAATCATCTAAATCTTCTATAAGTCTATGATGTCCTCCAAATGACTCTATCTTCAAAAGCTACTAAGCTTATGATTCTCGATATGTATTACAAATGTACTAAGTTCCCCATATGACGAGTAATCCTATAAGGATAGATGTAATAAATGACGATGATAGTGATAACGGTAATGATAACGACGATAATAGCAATGACAATAACGATGACGATGATGATAGTGATGATAATAGTAAAGATGTTTATGAGCTACAATGTATATGTATCTATGTATGACTATTATGGAACCCCGAGCTTATAAGGTCGGGTAGAATATGTATATATTTATGTAACGCGCGCGCACCTTTGTAGTTGGGTACGGATAACCTTGAAGCCTTGGTAGGGCCAGGTATGTGTAACCTTGAGCCTTGGTTGGCCAAGTATGTATGATAACCGAGCCTAGCCACGGTCGGTACGTGAAACACCGAACCTTCATGGTCGGGTATGCTATGTAAATGATATGTATATGATATGGATATGTATATGATATAGATATGGGTATGAATACAGACATGATACGAATATGAATAAGAATAGACATGTGAATACGATTATAGATATGAAATGTAAGTGACTACGGATATGAGTACGGATACGAATACGGAGGATGTACACAATCTCGTATTAGAAATGGAAAGTCCCTATGAAAAACAAGTAAGTTCTTATGACGAAGATTCTACCATCTCCCATTTTATGCTATTCCTTATGTTGCCTATTGAGCTTGTATATTGATATTGATCATGCTTTACATACTCAATACATTCTTCGTACTGACGTCCTTTTGTTGTGGACGCTGCGTCATGCCCATAGGTGGCCAGGGAGACAAACTTGATTCATAGCTACACTACTCAGGGACTACATAGCGGAGCTCCATTTCTTTCGGAGCTAAAGCTTTTGGTACTTATTCTTTTGTGTATATATTTATGGGCATAGCGGGGTCCTGTCCAGCCTATATGATATGAGATACTCTCCTTAGAGGCTCGTAGACATGTGTATATGGTTAGACGTGTTTGGACTTATCGGCCTATAATTTGTACATCATTTTGTTAACCTCGTCGGCTTATATACATTGATATGGGTATAGATGCCAATGGTGATATAAAGGTATTGTTGTCCAATGGGATTAGTTTGATTGATGAATAGAAATGTATGTTTTAATATGTGGCTCACCTATATGTAAGAGTAAAGGTATGTCAAGAGGTGCCCGGGTGGACTAGCACCGGGTGCCCGTCGCGGCCCTCCGGTTGGGTCGTAACAAAAGTGGTGTCAGAGCAGTTCTGTCCTAGGGTGTGTCTACGAGCCGTGTCCAGTAGAGTCTTGGTTATGGGTATGTTTCACGCCACACTTATAAACAAGAGGCTGCGGGCATTTTAGGAACGATTGACTTTCTTTCTTCATAATATCGTGCGATAGGGCTATGATATAAGAACTTTCTTCTCCTTAACCGTGTATTGTGTATTTCAGAGATGCCTGTAAAGAGAAAGGCTAAAGCATCCCAAAAGGGCAAGACAGTGGCAGAAATGCGGGCTGAAAGAGCACCGCCAGCAGTTGTAGAGGAAAATGAGTCCCAGAATGCGGCTCAATCTCAGTCCTCCTAGATAGTGCCTATTTCTGAGGAGCGTGAGGAAGCCTCAGCTCCAGCTCCAGCTCCAGCACCTCTGGCTCCTCCACCGGATGCTTCAGGCCAAGATGTAAAAGAGGCCATTCATTTGCTCTCTCAATTGGTTGCTGCTCAAACTCAGTGGCAAAGTGCAGGGCAAGGTGATAGGGCTGTTAGTGCAAGGGCCCGTGATTTCATTAGCTTGAACCCTCTGGAATTCTTTTGATCAAAGCCTGATGAGGACCCTCAGAATTTTATCGATGGGATGTTGAGGACGCTTCGCTTGATACATGCTTCGGACACCGAGTCGATGGAGTTAGCGTCCTATAGATTGAGGGATGTCTCGATCCATTGGTACACGGTTTGGATGGCTTCAAGGGGAGCCAATGCACCCCCCCCCCCCGGTATGACAAGAATTTGTTGATGCTTTCCTCCGACACTATATGCCTCCAGAAGTCCGGCGAGCTAGAGCCGATAAATTTTTGAATTTGAAGCATGGTAGCATGAGTGCTTTAGAGTATAGTATCCGCTTCAATTATTTAGCTAGGTATGCTTCGGCCATGGTAGCGGATATGGGTGACCGAGTGCATCGATTTGTGAAAGGCCTAGGGCCACATTTGATGGATAGATGTTTGACTGCGTCCCTTCAGGACAATGTGGATATTTCTCGCATTCAGGCCCATGCTCAAAATTTAGAAGAAAGTCTACAACAGCAAAGAAGTGAATGTGAGCATGATAGGGGATATAGCAAGAGAGCCAGATCTTCGGGTCCGATGAGTGAGTTTAGAGGCAGGCACAGACAACAGTTTTCTAGGCATTCAGGCCTTTCTATGACTAGTGTGCCTCCACGGTTTTCAGGCTAGAGGTTTGATAGATCCACACATTCTGGGCCGAGTCAGAGCTTTTCGGGATCTCAGTTCAAAGGTGATTTGGTTCAGGAGAGGCCACACGTGCCACGATGTTCCCAGTGTGGGAAGTTACATTGTGGTCCATGCCGATTGGGTTTAGAGGTTTCTTATTCATGTGGTCGACCAGGCCATATTATGCGTGATTGCCCCCTCCCAGTTCATGGTAGAGGTAGGACCCAGCCTTCAGTGTCGGTAGCTGGATCTTCATCATCTGTACGCCCTATGGGGCCAGTTTCACATGCACCAGTCGGCCATGGTAGAGGCAGAGGGAGAGTCCCCAGTTCTAGCAGTCCTCAGCACCGTATTTATGCTTTGGCTGGACGCCAAGATCTTGAGTCTTCTCTTGATGTGGTCACAGGTATATTATCGATATTTTCTCATGATGTATATGCTTTGATTGATCCGGGCTCCACATTGTCATATGTTAGTCCGTATATTGCGGGTCGATTTAGAGTCGAACCGAAGTCGATCAAACCTTTTGAGGTGTCTACACCCGTTGGTGAATCGGTAATAGCTAGCCGAGTATATAGAAACTGCATAGTTGTGATTTGTGACCGTCGTACTATGATTGACTTGCATGAATTGAAAATGGTAGACTTTGATGTTATTATGGGCATGGATTGGTTGGATTCTTGATACGCCAATGTTGATTGTAGAATGAAAATGGTTCGTTTCCAATTCCCGGGAGAACCAGTTTTAGAATGGAAAGGGAATGCTGCATCACCAAAAGGTAGGTTTATTTCCTATCTAAAGGCAAGGAAAATGATCACGAAAGGATGCATTTATCATCTAGTTCGGGTTCAAGATGTAGAAGCTAAACCACCAACTCTTCAGTTAGTTCCCGTAGTAAATGAATTTCCGAATGTGTTCCCGGAAGAGCTTCCAGGCCTCCCTCCTAAGTGGGAGATTGATTTTGCTATTGATGTGTTGCCAGACACTAAGCCTATATCTATTCCTCCTTATAGAATGGCATCCGCAGAATTGAAAGAGTTGAAGGAGCAATTGAAAGACTTTCTTGAAAAAGACTTTATTAGGCCTAGTTCATCCCCGTGGGGAGCACCCGTATTGTTTGTCCGAAAGAAAGATGGCTCCTTGAGAATTTGCATTGACTATCGGCAATTGAACAAGGTGACGATTAAGAACAAATATCCTCTTCCGAGGGTTGATGACTTATTTGATCAATTAAAAGGTGCTAAATGGTTTTCAAAGATAGATTTGCGGTCCGGGTATCATCAAGTGAGAGTAAGGGAGAAAGATATCCCTAAGACAGCCTTCAGAACAAGATATGGCCATTTTGAGTTCCGGGTAATGTCATTTGGGCTAACTAATGCACCGACAGTATTTATGGATTTGATGAACAATGTGTTCAGGCCCTTCCTAGATCTATTTGTGATCGTATTCATCAACGATATCTTGGAGTATTCTAGATTCGAGGCAGAACATGCGGATCATTTGCGTGCTGTCATTAGAGTTCTTCGAACTCGAGAGTTGTTTGTAAAATTTTCTAAGTGTGAGTTTTGGTTGAACTCAGTGACATTTTTGGGGCACGTTGTTGCAGTCGATGATATTCGGGTAGATAGCCAAAAGATTGAGGTCGTGAAGACTTGACCAAGGCCACAACTCCTACGGAGGTTCGTAGCTTTCTGGGCTTAGCAGGTTATTACTTGAGATTTGTTGAAGGTTTTTCTTCTATTTCTGCACCACTCACAAAGTTGACCCAGAAATCAGCAAAGTTTTAATGGATAGATGCTTGTGAACATAGTTTCCAAGAGTTAAAGGATAGGTTGACTTATGCCCCAGTCCTGACACTTCCAGAGGGATTGGAAGGATATGTTGTTTATTGCGATGCTTCAGGCATTGGGCTAGGCTGTGTGTTGATGCAACATGGTAAGGTGATTGCGTATGCTTCAAGGCAATTGCGAAAACATGAGAAAAATTATCCAACCCATGATCTAGAATTGGCTGCAGTGGTTCATCCATTAAAGATATGGAGACATTATTTATATGGTGTCCATGTGGATATTTATGCGGATCATAAGAGTCTTCAGTATATCTTCAAGCAGAAGGAGTTGAATTTGCGGCAACGACGATGGTTGAAATTGTTAAAGGATTATGATGTTGATATCCTATATCACCCCGGAAAGGCAACTGTTGTGGCTGATGCTCTTAGCCGTAGATCGATGGGGAGTTTGTATGATGTACGACCAGAGAAGAGAGAAATGGCTCGTCAGCTCTAGCAGTTAGCTAGCCTAGGAGTTCAAGTAGTGGACTCAGGGACCAGGGGAAGTACCATTCAGAACCCAGCAGTCTCGTCGCTAGTAGCGGAAGTGAAAGAGCGACAATACGAAGATTCCATGCTAATGCATTACAAAGATACACTCCCTCAGAAGGAGTTATCATCATTTGAGATTTCAAAGGACGGAGTTCTTCGATACCAAGGCAGATTATGTGTTCCCGATGTGGCAAGTTTACGCCACCAAATATTGAGAGAATCTCATTGTTCCCGTTATTTTGTTCACCCTGGAGCGACGAAAATGTACCATGATCTTAAATCTATATATTGGTGGAATGGGATGAAGAAAGATATAGCAGAATTCGTAGCTCAATGTCCCAACTGTCAACAAGTAAAAATCGAGCACCAAAAGCCGGGTGGATTGTTACAAGCTATAGAAATTCCAACTTGGAAGTGAGAAGTAATTAACATGGACTTCATTACAGGCTTACCCCGTTCTCGACGTAAGTATGATTCTATATGGGTAATTGTGGATAGACTCACGAAGTCAGCTCATTTCTTACCAGTCAGAACGACATATGTGGCGGAAGATTATGCAAAGCTTTATGTTAAAGATATAGTGCGACTCCATGGTGTCCCAGCATCCATTATCTCTGATAGAGGGACTCAGTTTACAGTTAATTTTTGGAAGTCCTTCCAAGAGGGTTTAGGGACCCAAGTATGCCTTAGCACGGCATTTCATCCGCAGACCGATGGACAAGCTGAACTTACCATTCAGACTCTTGAAGATATGTTACGGGCATGTATGATAGATTTTGGAGGTAATTGGGATGATCACTTGCCACTCATTGAATTTTCTTATAACAATAGTTATCATTCTAGCATTCAAATGGCACCGTATGAGGCTTTATATGGGCGAAAGTGTAGACCCCCAATTGGGTGGTTCGAGGTAGGAGAGACTAAATTGATAGGGCCAGACTTGGTCTAGCAAGCCATAGAGAAAGTCAAGCTCATACAAGATCGGCTATTAGCAGCCCAAAGTCGTCAAAAGTCCTATACGGATAATCGTCGAAGGGACTTAGAGTTCCAAGTGAAAGATTGGGTATTCTTGAAAGTGTCACCAATGAAGGGTGTAATGAGATTTGGCAAAAAGGGGAAGCTTAGTCCCCGATATATTGGGCCTTATGAGATTGTGCGCAAAGTAGGCAAAGTGGCCTATGAGTTAGATCTACCTCCTGATTTAGAGTCAGTTCACCCAGTTTTTCATGTCTCGATGCTTCGTAAATGTGTTGGAGATCCTACTAGGATCGTGCCAGTAAATGATGTTCAAGTGACAGAGAAGTTGACTTATGAAGAGGTACCCATTGCCATATTAGATAGGCAAGTACGGAAGCTTAGAAACAAAGAAGTAGCCTCAGTTAAGGTTTTATGGAGAGACAAAAAACGAGAAGAAATGATATGGGAAGCGGAAGAAATTATGCGATCCAAGTACCCACATTTATTTCAGCCCTTAGAAGAAATCCAAGATGAGATATCAAGATCATAAGGTATGTATGTTTTTCTTTTATGCTTTTAGGTCGTGTGTGGCCAGATTCTATTGCTATTATGTTATGGCCCTGTGAGGCATCGTTATTATGGGTTGTTGTGACAAGATGGTAGTGCCATATTATAGGGGAAACTCTGGCAATTTTTTTATAGAATCCCCGAGAACCTAACATTCGAGGACGAATGTCCTTAAGGGGGGAAGAATGTTACACCTCGAAAAATTTTTCGTTGATGCACAAGTGAATAGACTAGTGAAGAGCACGAGTATACGGCATTTCAATAAGTAAGAAATGACATTTGATGACCCTAATTACGATTTCAAAGATGTTCGAGATAGGGGAAGAAAGTTTGCCAAGAGAAGGCAAGGCTTACGATAGGTATCGGAAAGGAATTGCGATTAACGAGTTAACGAGGATTTAACAATGCTTTGTAGAAGAGTTATAACGTTCCTTAGATTGTTAATGAGGTGATAAACAAGTACTAAGAAGGTTCCATAAGGATTGGAGATTAAACGAGTCGACGAGAACGAACCTCGGAAAACTGGGGATTATACGGCCAAACATACTGGCCTTATAAAACACACGGACCGTATATTGGACCGTACAATCAGCCCAGATTGTCACCATTCTCTAGACCAATTCTACAACCAGACATACGGTCAGTATAATTTATACGGACCGATGTTAGTCCGTAGAACTGGTCGGGAACAGATTGGTGTATTTAATTAGGGATCAAGTCTTATTTCATTTCATTTCCATATCACACCCCTTCTCTCTAAAACATCTCTCTACATTTATTCCACAAGAATTCAAGAGATATTAGTAATCAACAACATAAATTAAGTGAATCAAGTGTAATAAACCCATTAAAGATCATCCAAGTCAAGAAATCTCATTGGAGATGAACTAGGGTTTTGGCTCAAGTGAAGTATTTCCATCCAAATATTGTTCCTACAACATCTAAGGTAAGATTTATGGTATTTCCATGTTGTTTAAGGTATTTGAAAGTTGAAATACTTGGATTATTGAAGGATATAGAAAAATGGGTCATGAATGTGGAATAGTGCCATTTTGAGTAATAGCTTGAATTGAGTCATGATTCTTGATGTGTTGTGGTATGGATATGTTATAAATGATGTTAAGAACATGGGATAGGCAATGTGTATGAATGAATGTAAATGTGTGTTATGACCATAGATATGGATAATTGGAAGTGAATTGAGAGATATGGATAATGTGGATGAATAAAGACTATTGTTATGATATTGTGAATGTATTATTGACGTTTGAGAGTTGATTTACGATATGGAAGAATGTCGTATAAATAAAGGAGATGCTGTCCAATTTTCTTTAGCCTTAGTCATGTATGCTAGCCATCGATTTCTAATGATAGTATAACTTTAATAAAGGTAGAAACGTGAGCGTTGAAGAAGAACGTGCAAGTGGTAAAATAGTTGAACGGAAAGGTATGTAAGGCTAACCCTGCTTTCATAAGGCATGGTTCTTTGACCAATCATCTAAATCTTCTATAAGTCTATGATGTCCTCCAAATGACTCTATCTTCAAAAGCTACTAAGCTTATGATTCTCGATATGTATTACGATTGTACTAAGTTCCCCATATGACGAGTAATCCTATAAGGATAGATGTAATGAACGACGATGATAGTGATAACGATAATGATAATGACGATAATAGCGATGACAATAACGATGACGATGATGATAGTGATGATAATAGTAAATATGTTTATGAGCTATTATGTATATATATCTATGTATGACTATTATGGAACCCCGAGCTTATAAGGCCGGGTAGAATATGTATATATTTATGTAACGCGCGCGCACCTCTGCAGTTGGGTACAGATAACCCTGAAGCCTTGGTAGGGCCAGGTATATGTAACCTTGAGCCTTGGTTGGCCAAGTATGTATGATAACCGAGCCTAGCCATGGTCGGGTACGTGAAACACCGAACCTTCGTGGTCGGGTATGCTATGTAAATGATATGTATATGATATGGATATGTATATGATATAGATATGGGTATGAATACAGACATGATACAAATATGAATAAGAATAGACATGTGAATACGATTATGGATATGAAATGTAAGTGACTACGAATATGAGTACGGATACGAATACGGAGGATGTACACAATCTCGTATTAGAAATGGAAAGTCCCTATGAAAAGCAAGTAAGTTCTTATGACGACGATTCTACTATCTCCCATCTTAAGCTATTCCTTATGTTGCTTATTGTGCTTGTATATTGATATTGATCATGCTTTACATACTCAGTACATTCTTCGTACTGACGTCCTTTTGTTGTGGACGCTGCGTCATGCCCACAGGTGGCCAAGGAGACAAACTTGATTCATAGCTACACTACTCAGGGACTACATAGCGGAGCTCCATTTCTTTCGGAGCTAAAGCTTTTGGTACTTATTCTTTTGTGTATATATTTATAGGCATAGCGGGGTCCTGTCCCGCCTATATGATATGACATACTCTCCATAGAGGCTCGTAGACATGTGTAGCTTTTGGTACTTATTCTTTTGTACATCATTTTGTTAGCCTCGTCGGCTTATATACATTGATATGGTCATAGATGCCAAGGGTGATATAAAGGTATTGTTGTCCAATTGGATTAGTTCGATTGATGAATAGAAATGTATGTTTTAATATGTGGCTCACCTATATGTAAGTGTAAAGGTATGTCAAGAGGTGCCCGGGTGGGCTACCACCGGGTGCCCGTCACGGCCCTCCAGTTGGGTCGTGACAGTAGGAATCATGCATTTAAAAGCTCAACAACATCATAAGGATCATGAGATTCGTGGACTTCTAGAATTTGTGGAACCAAGGGTATTATGAGTATGACACAAAAGTTTATAACAAAAGGATCACGCCTTTAGAAAGAAAGGGACTAGCCTTAACATACCTTTTTGGTCGCCTTAACTTTAACTACTCAACGCTTGTCCTCCCAGGCTCGTAAATCTATATTCAAGAAAATTTATACTATTGTTAGACTCACCTTTATACGCTTGTCTTAGTCCTTCAAATAAATCTTTCTAGAATCTGCCAAAATTTCGGCAGCATCTCCCCTGTTAATATGCCTAGCCCAAAATCTCAATTCAGCAACCAACAACAACAACAACAACAATACCAACATCGACAACAATATTATCAACACCAAAATATTCCATAAACATCCCACACGATGTTTTATCCAATCGCTCGACCCATAAGTTCCTTATACGCTCATTTAGTAACTTTTCCTCCGTAGATAAATTTAAATCAATACTAATAAGGAAAGATTCATACCTTTCACCCGCTAGAATTGCAATATCTTCGATTATCACCTTGAATCCAAGCCAAGTTTTGCCGCAATTCGATATTATAATCGTAGCTATGTGTTGTCCATACTTAAATTCGGGGATTTCCTTTAATTTGCGTTAAAATCTAGTGGATGGAAGTTGGAAGAGTTTTCTAGAGAATTTGGGAAATATTTGGAGTGTTCTTGGCTGGAAAATGAGGTTTAGGATCAGATTTGATCCTTAAATAGTGGGTCAAATTCGGGTCGGAGTCACTGTAGCAGTTATTGTAACAGTACTGTAGCAAGTCAGTTACTGTAGCAGTTATTGTAGCACACGTTCTTGCTCTGTTAGCTGAAATTGTAACGCCCATAATTCTCTGCTCCGATATCGTATCGACGAACGGTTTGTTGTGTTGGAAACTAGACTCGACGAAATTCATTTTAGGCTTTTGAAACACCTGAAAACTATTAATATACTAGAAAATATACCCCTCCAAAGTTGACCTAAAATTTTGTCCAAAATTCTGTCAACTTTTTTTCCAAATTTTTGACAAATTTATTTTCTTCGATTTGCTTTGCCCCGAATTTCCCATAGCTTATTATATGAGCGTAAACAGTCATGACCATAGGATTACTTCGTATAATATTATATATCCTTGAAGGGAACTCCAGTATCCATACTTCGAATGTCCAACACTTATAAATTTTCACGTACGAAACTACGGGGTGTAACATTCTCCCCCCTTCAAAAAAATTCGTCCTCAAATGTTAAATTAGAGTTCGCTCTGAGGTAAATGTCCATGTTCTTACCTGCATTCACTGGTAATTACTTTGCTCACTTGCTCAATTAAAACAAAACTTACTCGAATTGCATAAGTTATCTTTCTTCCTTCGTCGCTTGCACTTTTATGTGATACATACTTTTATTTAGAATTTCTTGTTCTCACCAATATCCCCTAACTTCATCTTCTTAGAGTTTAATTCATTCTCATTCCTTCCATTTTGATATCCTCAAACTAGTCATATCACAGCATCCTTTGCTTTCCATAGTAATCAAATTAATCCTTGCGATACCTTATTTGAGTTCCTTGTCTTTGTCATGAAATACCTATAAAGTGCATCTTGTCATTCACTTCTCATTTCCCTTTACGATATCATAGCTTGCTCGTATGTATGTCTATTCCTCGTATTTTCGTCCTGTTTCCTTTGTAATAGTATCTCTATTCCAAGTCCACTGTCTTATGCCATCACTGTCTACCTTTGGCCAACCTTAGCAATTTATTAAACTTCCTCTTATTGTCGATGGTCACATAACTTCCTTTAGTCAATTCATAACCGCAGTTTCTCGTACTTCTGTCCTCCTTGATTTCCTTTGCTCTTAAGGTGCTCTTTCCCCGTCTGCCACTTAATAATATCTACCTAGAAGTCTGCAAAACATTCCACTATGAGTACAAACCCATCTTGATCTCGTATAGACATATATACTTCTAGGGTGAAACTTCCCATACTCATTAACTTACTTCAATCATGAATTACCAAACGGCTGATGGTCATATTTTTCCTTTGCTCTTTCTCTATAAACATGCAAACAATTCAATTTGTGAAAATTTCAGCAGAGTTTCCTCTATAATTCTTACTACCCCATTCATGTACACAGTCCAGAAAATACATCCAATGCCCCGCAGAGCAATCACAAATACCCATAATTAATACCTTGCTCAAGTTCTTATATCAACGTCTATCCATATTGATAAAACAGGAAGCATACCTTTGGAATGAACAACTTCAATTCTCAGCAATTATCTCCAAGCAGCATAATCTCTCGTAGCGGCATAATCAACTGCTTATCAATGATCAAAACATTTGGGGTTAGAATCAGGGACATCATATCCTATGATTTAGCTCTATGGCACGATCTAAGATGAGAAAGAAGGGTCAATCTTTCCTAAATGTCTTGCAGCCTCCTGTCTATAAGTATGGTGCACTGCACACCATAAACAAGACTCTGCTAGACACGGCTTGCAGACAACCCTAGGATAGAACTGCTTTGATACAACTTTTGTCACACCCCACCCTTGGTAAGGCGAGATTGGCACCCGGCACCTTACAGGAACCGAGCGAACCAACTTATAACTTACATCCTTCGTGTCTCAAATGGAAACAATAAGATCAAGAGGCTAAATATGAACATAATATCATGTATAAGTAAATGTACAATAGACCCATGATGCCGACATTACTACTGTCACACTGCGACTAAGCTGTACACAGGAACTGTCTGCAAAGCCTCTATGAACACGACTGAAGTATATAAGTCGGGCCAGGGCCCCCGACATACCCTTTTATCACAAAAAAACATATGCAACTCAGACTCGGCAATGCTCCAGGAAGAAGTGGAGCTCACCAATCAACACTGGTACCTGAAGGCATCCTATGATGAAAGATCCTCGTCTCGTCTATCTACACCTGCGGGCATGAACGCAACGTCCACAAGAAGGGACGTCAGTACGAACAATGTACTAAGTATGTAAGGAATGAATAGTGCTTCATCCTTTCTTTATACAAACTCGCACTCTCATAGGCATGATACCGAAACTCATCCATCTCATTCATTTGAAACAACCGCAGCTTGGTTGCTTCGTCCCAAATTCATGTTCAATTTTTTAATGCCCACAAAGCTTTGTGTTCAAGTTCAACAGGTAGATGACAAGCTTTACCGAACAACAACCGATAAGGAGAAGTACCAATGGGTGTCTTGAATGTTGTTCTATAAGCCCAATCTCCACTTCGTCCTTTATCCTGATGCTCATGTCAGGATTTAATGGCCGGGTCTTTTGCTTAACCAGAGCAAAGCCTTCCTTAATAGGCAATATGTGGGCTACAATTTCAGTGCTCAATCCTGGCATGTCTGCGTATGACCGGGCGATGACGTCCACAAACTCTTTTAATAGAGCTATGAGCTCTTTTTATTGTGAAGCTCCCAAGTGAGCACTGATTCGTGTCTCCTTGACATCCTCTTCGTTATCGAGGTTGATAATATCAGTTTCATCCATATTTGTCTTCTTCTTTTCTTCTAATTCTTCTACCAGTCCCTCTGGCATCATTGTCGATTCATCATACTCTTCGCATGCCCGTTGTCTGTTTTCCTCGTTCGTTTCACGACACGTCATGACATTTTCAGTTGTTTTGTTATTATTACTACTGAAAGGGAAAGTCTGAGTAAAGTTAGATTTATTATTATTCGTTATGCGTAGTTAGTTAGAAAAACCTTCCACTTGGATTTCAACTTGCCCAGAAAGAGCTTCAACCTTGAATTGAACAACAACACCGAATCACCTGGTTGAAAATATCTCTATCATGTAAACTGCTCGTCTACAGGAAAAACATTTCATACACATCCATACATAATATACACATACTTGCATTCACATACATTTACTATACATACTTCTGTCATATCCGTACACGGCCCTTTCAGGACTCGGTGTTATCTTGCCCGGCCATTAAGGCACGGTAATATATATAGCATCTTGCCCGGCCATTAAGGCACGTTGTTATCTTGCCCGGCCATATAGGCGTGGTGTTATCTTGCCCGGCCATATAGGCGCGGTGTTATCTTGCCCGGCCATATAGGCGCGATGTTATCTTGCCCCGCCATGTAGGCACGGTATTATCTTGCCCGGCCATATAGGCACGGTATCATCTTTCCCGGCCATGTTGGCACGGTGTTATCCCCAGCTAATCAGTGGGATGCAATGCGTACATACATACATACACATAAAAATACATAAATGAAATCAACATCATCATTAGCATTACCATCGTCACTATATCAATCCTTGAAGAATTAACCATCGTATGATGAAATCGATAATGTCACGGGAGTCTCGAGAATCATGAACTTAGGTAGCACTGAAAATAGAATTGTTATCTTCGCTATATCTCACCTCGAAGGAACGAATGACATGAGATGAGACCATCAACAATAAGTAATATCAAGAGATACATGGAATGGCTCAATAATCTCATAATAATATAAAGCTCATGTACTTGGAAATCTCTATGAATAAAATCATCTCATAATCACATGAAATCCGTATGCCTTGGAGCTTTGATAAATAAATCTCTCATAATCATCGTCATGGTTATCAAAAAATTTATTCATCTTTAGCATCATAAAAACTTTAAGAGTCATGAATCTCTACATTCTTGGAAATGAGGATTTTTATGGAATTCATGCATGGGTTGGTAGGAAAAGAATCATGCATTTAAAAGCTCAACAACATCATAAGGATCATGAGATTCGTGGACTTCTAGCATTTGTGGAACCAAGGATATTATGGGTATGACACAAAGGTTTATAACAAAAGGATCATCCCTTTAGAAAGAAAGGGACTAGCCTTAACATCCCTTTTTGGTCGCCTTAACTTTAACTACTCAACGCTTGTCCTCCCAGGCTCGTAAATCTATATTCAAGAAAATTTATACTATTGTTAGACTCAACTTTATACGCTTGTCTTAGTCCTTCAAATAAATCTTTCTAGAATCTGCCAAAATTTCGGTAACATCTCCCTTGTTTATATGCCTAGCCCAAAATCTCAATTCAGCAACCAACAACAACAACAACAATACCAACATCGACAACAATATTATCAACACCAAAATATTCCATAAACATCCCACACGATGTTTTATCCAATCACTCGACCCATAAATTCCTTATACGCTAATTTAGTAACTTTTCCTCTGTAGATAAGCTTAAGTCAATACTAATAAGGAAAGATTCATACCTTTCACCTGCTAGAATTGCAATATCTTCGATTATCACCTTGAATCCAAGCCAATTTTTGCCGCAATTCGATATTATAATCGTAGCTATGTGTTGTCCAAACTTAAATTCGGGGATTTCCCTTAATTTACGTTAAAATCTAGTGGACAGAAGTTGGAAGAGTTTTCTAGAGAATTTGGGAAATATTTGGAGTGTTCTTGGCTGAAAAATGAGGTTTAGGATCAAATTTGATCCTTAAATAGTGGGTCAAATTCGGGTTGGGGTCACTGTAGCCTTACTGTAGCAAGTCGGTACTGTAGCACACGTTTTTGCTCTGTCAGCGGAAATTGTAACGTGCATAATGCTCTGCTCCGATATCGTATTGATGAACGGTTTGTTGCGTTGGAAACTAGACTCGACGAACTTCATTTTGGGCTTTTGAAACACCTAAAATCTCTTACTATACTAGGAAATATACCCCTCCAAAGTTGACCTAAAATTTTGTCCAAAATTCTGTCAACTTTTTTTCCAAATTTTTAACAAATTTATTTTCTTCGATTTGCTTTGCCCCGAATTTTCCATAGCTTATTATATGAGCGTAAACCGTCATGACCATAGTATTACTTCGTATAATATCATATATCCTTGAAGGGAACTCCAGTATCCATACTTAGAATGTCCAACACTTATAAATTTTCACGTACGAAACTAGGGGGTAACATGCTCTAACTGCACGATCTAGAATATGAAAGAAGTGAGACAATCCTGAATGTCTTAGTGGTCAACTGTTTATATGTGTGGGGCCCTCACACAAATAAAAGTGACCCCACTGGATATGGTTTCATAGATTCCCTAAGACACTTGAACTTAGGCTCTGATACCAAGCTTTGTCACGCCGCGAACCATGGCTTGGGCGTAACACGGCACTCGATGCCTGATTGTATGTGACCAAGCAAACCACATGGCTTGCTGACTCAGTATGGGCATGAACTGATGCGGAATAAACTATGAACATGCATAATTTAAGTAAAGCATGGGACCAAAAATCGTAAGTCTGAAAATATCATAATACCATAATGCAGAATAGTCTGAATAAACATAATAATAATGAGCCAAAATGGCTAGATAACTCTAAATATCTAACATGACATAACGAACTAGTCTATGAACCCTCTAACATGAGTCTGAACTGATAAACATGATTGTTGGGACAAGGCTCCCAGCATACCTTAACTGCATAACTATCATAAAAGTAAATAATGACAAGACCCCAAAGAAGATAGGGCTTACCAACAGCTGATACGCGCAATGTCCTACTGAGCAGATGCATCGTCATATAAGTCCATACCTGCATCGTGAAATGCAGGCCCCCGGGCAATAGAAAAGGGACATCAGCACATTAAATGTACTGGTATGTAAAGCAACTGAATGAAATAAACATGGCATAGGAAATAACATGATAAGAACCGAAACTGAAACTGTAACCTAGTCATGAATATATATAATATTTGTGGGAAAGCATTAATGTAACCGACATGAAACCACCACGTTAGTACGTGGCGTCTGACCTCTGCCCTACAACAAAGCCATCTTGTACCTTGTCGGGGTACAAGACATGAACATGACATGAATGGTTCCAAATCCCTCAATGGGGACAATATGAAGAAATCATCCTAATTGGATGGAGCGATCCTTATCCTACACTGGTAAACGTAGTTTCAGTTATAAAACCTTTTTGGTAATCTGTGCAACTCCCAAAAACATGGACATGATATAGTTGGCTAAGAAGCCCATGAATTTCATCAAATGACTTATATTATAACATGAATATAGTTATATAATATACTTGCATGAAAACATATAGACATGTAGGATTTTCATGAAATTAAGCATATTGGTTCATAACTTGTATTTAAGAACCCATGGAATTCAAAGCATGGGATTTCATGGATTATGGACAGATTCTTAATAACCAAAATGGAGTATTAAGAAAACAATAACGAATTATATGTACAATCATTATACAAGATAGTAAATGTGCTTAGGGTTATCATGGATATGGCTAGAACCGTAGTTTTGGTGTAACTTCATACTTTCATAGAAGAACGTGGTGTGGAGAAAAACAAAGATGTTCCCGCATGTAGATAGAACCCCTACATAACTGTTATTGCTCCAAACTTGCAATGGAATTCCATAAGGTTGAACTTTGAACCTTGAGATGGGGTTTGCTTGAAAACCCTAGGTTAAGAATAGTAGATCTCGCTTAGGAATTGATTATACTATGATAGAATCGCCTGAAAATACGCAGAAAGGACTTACATTGATGTAGAAGATGGTTGGGAAGAGAAAACCTTCGTGCTAGGGCTTGGGATTCGTAAAAACTAATTTTCTAGAATGAAGTGTCGTATTTATACTGTTTGCTGTCGGGGAGGATTGACAGTGCATTTTGACGGTCTGTCGAGTTGCTTTGACGATCTGAGTAAAAAATTTTGACGATGCATCATTGACGGTCCGTCGATTCGACCGTACTGTCAGCAACCTGAGAAAGTCCAAAGAGTTATCAAAATGAGGTTCTAGGGACAGTGCGTTTTGACGGTCCGTCGACCAATCGATGGTTCGTCCCTCTGGCCTTCGAATGTCACCTACAGAACTGAGTCTGGTTTTGCGACTTAAACTCCCCTTGTTGACTTCCGGGATCCTTGAGTCATAGACACAGCTTAGTTTAAAGGTACGAGGTGTTACACATATGTCGGTGAATATAACTCCTACAAATTCCTGGTAGTTGGAGTCAATTGTTTCCTCCTATCAGCTTCGCTTTTTGACACCATCGCCTACTTCAATTACTTGAAGAAACATTCATGAACCAGTTCGAGTTGATCTTGTCGCCTCGCCATTCCATCCAAGCGACTGAAAACTTCTTGCAATTCGCCAACGATGGCGTCATTCCCACAGAGCATGAGAGTGCTCTGATACCACTGTTAAGCTTATCGGTAGATTCAAGGAAGAAGAAGGAAAAATGTGTTGGAAAAGGGAAAGCAAAGGGAAATTCTCATTCATGATAGTTCTGCTCCTTGAGCTTAATACACTTAATATATTGGAACAAGCCTAACTACCTAGTGGTCCCGTAACATAAAAAGGGACTAAAGTGCAAAGACTAAAAAGGAAATTAATAATAAAGAAGCACTAATACACAATTAACCAAAACTGAATTACAATTCTAACTATCGGCTCCAATTCTCCCCATTCAAGCCAAATTCGTAACACGTCGTCAACCATCACCTAAAAGGTGAGCTGAGACTTTACATACTGAAAATAAGATTGTAACTTGAATGTCTGCATCATAAGCATAAAGTATTGAATAACATGTATGTGATGAATCCGGCACATAACATATACGAGAATATGTATATATTGTATTGCAAGTAAGCAACATAACACACAAATCAATGCAAGTAAAATATGTCATATAATATAACTTTTGCACAATTGGCATGTACACCAAGATCCAAGATGAAACACAGAACAGTGACTCATGAGGGAAGATCGATCCACACACTATCTCTGGAAGTCATAGATTCTTAATCAGATTATCTTTAAATTCTTTTACTAAGACTAATATAACTAATGCTTATTACTAAGATAAGACTAATGTGTACCAACTGCCTTTTAGTTAATCATATGAAAATTCTCTACCCCATGTGATGAAAATTTGATGCAATCCTTTCAACAATATGACAAACATCAAAAGGATGGAAAGCTTTTAGTCAAACCAGATCACCTTTTGCTTTTTTATGTAAGTGTTGTTCAGCGTATAAGGGAGGTCAATAAGATAAACACTTTGTAAGTTTTCTATTCAAATTCAGATATGACAAACCTTATCTTTGTTATTACATAAAGTAGATAATGAATAATGTTTAGGAAGTATTTATTTTAAAGGGAAAGAGGAAGCCCGGTCGCCAATTTCTTTTATGACGACCAAGAAGATATTTCCCAATAGCGATCCTTCTTTTGTCAAAATTATAGACCAGGTATTTATTCCCCTCCTTCAAGTTATTCATATAACCTACCTCAAGTTTGGCCTTTAAAGATCAAGAAATTCCACATTAATATTCGAAGCAGAAACATAGTGTTCACTTTTCTCGTGTGAGGTCAATAATTGCAATTACCCTTCTAAAACTCTTGGAGTCAGTAGATAACAATGTCAAATTATGAACTCTGCCAACTACCCCAATCAAAGCTAACGAGGAAATATTTATTCAATACGCGAGAAAAAGCCTTCAACTGTATTAAAGGAGTTCTCCTCAAGGAATGATAAAGTAGTAGTAATTGTTTCTTCAACAAGCTTCTGGAGATGAAGCTTTCTAAGGATTGAGCTAAGAGAATCCCTCCTATTTTTCTCAGTACAGAAGAAATAAACGAGCGCTCAACTCAATAAGATTAAAAAGGCAGCGCAATTAGAAAATTAGACGCGTCGCATGGCATAAAGGAACACTGAGCATAAAAATGAGCTTCCAGAAACAACCAAGGCAAAATTTTCCTTTGGACACGGGAACAAAAGTACAGATTGTTCAACATTAAGTTATTTTTAAAGTAGATAATGGACAACTGCCAAAACCTCTTTCCTCAGGTGTAATGAATTCTGAGTCTTCTATCACATTTTGACAAGAAAAAATGAAAAATAAGGTAACAATAACTTATGGTGGTTTCAGTAATATGGTAATGTGTATATGGATGATGCATATATATGTGAACTAACCCAACATGTCCCCTCCATCACTTTAATGGGAATACTTTGAAATCAACTTGTCAACATGAATTACGATATCATCTATGCGAGGTCGGACAGTCGCTTGAGGCTGAAGCATCCATGTCACAAACTGGTTAAGGTCGTTGGGATATGGAGCATTAGGCTCAGTTGGCCACTTAATTTGTGCATTTACAATAGCCAATTGTGGACTTTCATCAGATTCCTCAAGTGCATACTCGAAAGGAGATACTCCATACCTGGAGATAAAAGCCAGGACGTTAAAGATTAATTATATTTCATGCAAACAGACCTGCTCCAAAACCTATTTCATGTCACAGTTAAAATATCTGCAATCAGATCAAATATGCATGTCATGAGATTTTTTATTTGTTATTCTGAGAAGAAAAAAAAATTGTAGTAAACAATAACAGCGCAACTCAGCACCAGATAACACTTCCGTATGCTCGCCAACATACTTATTTTAAGTACTAGTTATGTGAGGCCCGTGCTAAGCCCGGACCCAAACTCAAGATATAAAAGTAGATATTTTAACTAAAAAAATATAATCTGTGTTAGTACAAGTGTACAATAACAACAACAACAACCATATACCCATTGTAGTCCCACAAGTGGGTAATTATATAAAAGCAAAATTTTCATTCCACTGCTTTAATATTTTAACTTCCATTTTGATAAAATTATTTACTTCAAATCAAATGCGGAGCCAGAATTTGACATTTATAACTTATGTATCCTAATTTTCTGAAGTTATTTAGTTCTAAATAAATAATCTATACATAGTTAATGAACTTTTAAGACAAATACATAATTTAACTTGTGCAGCGGATGGAGCTGCTCCTCTCTTAATTAGGGATTAGGGGTTCGAACATGGATATGGAAAAAATCTTTGGAGGAAGCGTTCCCTCCGAATAGGCGCGATACAGTGCTAATTATCTAGATTAATTGGGCTTAAATGCGGATATCGAGCACGAACCAGAAAATTAAAGAACATGAAAAATCAGGTAGAAGGTTCGATAGCTTTTGAAAAGTAGACCTTAAAAATAAAAAATAAAAAAATTGACTTAAATAAATAAGATTAGGACCTAAAAGTAATTAATTAATTTTTTTTTAAAAGAATTAGAAATTATTGTGAGGACTACAAAAGTCCCCAGGTTCGATAGCTTTTGAAAAGTAGACCTTAAAAATAAAAAATCAAAAAATTTACTTAAATAAATAAAATTAGGACATAAAAGTAATTAATTAAATTTTTTTTAAAAATTTGGGAAACTCTTGTGAGGACTACAAAAGTCCTCACATTCCCTCTTATATTATATAGTAATGTACAAGTCAAATGCAGGAAATTTCACACTTGAGTTGACTTAACTCATGACTTGATCGAACTGAATATCAATTTATTGGACAATATAGATGCAACTAACAGATATGCCAACAACAGAATAAAGGTATTTTGTTTTGCAAAGCAAAAGCTAAAAAAATATCACCAAAAGAGTAGAGAGAAGTCTTACATTATTGCAAATAATGTACAACCTAATGACCAGATATCAGTTCTTTCATCAATATCACATTGACTTGGGCAATCCCACAATTCAGGTGCACGGAAAGGTGCTGAAACATGCTCAGATGCCCATTCCTGGATAACCAACACCACAGACAAAAGCGGATCAAACCAAAAAAATACGCATTAGAATGGGCTTAGGTGTGAACTGTACGTAATAGAGCCAACAAAGAGAGCAACATCCATATGTTAATACAGTAATGGTGATAACATTCTCCCTTGCAGGCATAAAAACTGCAGCAGATATGTCTATATAATAGAAGAAGCATAAGTACCTGCAACTGTAGGGCCTCAGAGCGAGAGCGAATTTGCCTTCTTGCAGGACGTGCATTTCCAAAATCCATTAATTTTGCAATAGGTGCCTGTCCTTTTCTATGTGCTAAAAGGACATTACCAGGTTTGACATCATTATGTGCATGGGGAGGATCCAAGTTATGCATATGCTTGAGACCTGCACAAAGCTGCATATAAAACATTTTTCAGTACATCAATTGTTTGGCTTCACAATTTCATTTGCA
This sequence comes from Lycium barbarum, assembly GCF_019175385.1. Lineage (NCBI taxonomy): Eukaryota > Viridiplantae > Streptophyta > Magnoliopsida > Solanales > Solanaceae > Lycium > Lycium barbarum. The sequence continues at coordinate 88,873,227 of NC_083343.1, forward strand.
CCTGACCCTTTCTTTTTTCCTCTCAGAAAATGAAAAGATGCTCTTGTGCAGAAAATACTGATTCTTGTTCACCTGATGAAATATTTGAAGCACCTCCAAAATGGAAAAGAACTCCTCCTTTGCTTTCATGGTTTTGGTACTATCCAATAATGTCCCATCCAAATGGACTGGAAATAACAAGTAAGCCTCCTGCTTCTTAGACTGATCTTGTGTGGCCTACCAAATATCCAATTAAAATAAGATCTTTAGAGAAAATCCAGTGGCCACTGAAGATATATCATAGAGGGAAGTCAACAAAGAAGATACAAATTGGCATGCCTATAGCGTTCAGCAAAAGTATAGCATGTCTTTTCATAAATTACAAGTGACATATTGCTCAAAGCCTCAAACATAGTTCTCATTCCCAGAAGCAGAAACTGCTGGAAGAGTATCATCTCAATGAGACATGTGAAGCCTCTGTAATTGTGAGCAACTTCCCTAGCCCCTTTCTATTTCCTTCTGTGAAAGAAAGGAACTACAGGATACACTTCTTTTTGACCATTCGCATGCATGTTCAAACATCTTCATATTTAGCATTTCACCTTCATCGTAAGAGAAAAGTGAGGGAAATACATCTATTATGATGGGAGTGAGTTCCTTGAAACACATCTAAGACTCAAGGAATGGAAAAAGATCAATATTGTGCATGTGTTTACCTGATTTGCACTCTCAATTTAATACGTTAGCGAACTAATTGTGAAATGGCCTAGATGTGGAGCTGAGTGAATTACTAAATGAAGAAATTCGAGACCACTGCAATAATTTTCTTTTCATGTGCAGATCAAAGCAAATGCATGAGGTTCAGTAATTACCTTGACCGAAATGATAGCATGATCCAAGAGAGGAAGCAGATTGGGATGGCTAAACAGAGACGAAACGTGGATCTCCTCTTTCACCAACTCTAACTGTTCATTGTTCTCAATAACAACTTTCTTCATGGCATAGGTTCCATCATCTAAACATTCAGACACAAAGTATTGAGAACACTACAACGTTAACATGACAATTTACAAATTCTTCATAAGAACAAGAGAAATGTGAAAAATACAACAATTGTCCAAAAGTTTGCACTATTCTTTTCTTTGTCATTTTGAGCAATGAAAAGAAAGTCATCCAGATATAAAAAGAGATCACACATAAAAGCAAAGGATAAGATTCCATTGGACTTTCTTCTTATCAATTTCAAACTGTAAAAATATGTTTTAAAAAGAGTTCAATTTTATGCATTGTTCTTTTCCTGATAAGAGAACTTGGGGTATGAAGGGATGTTTTGCACAAACCAGCAGTAAGTTATGAGCTAATTGCACAAAATATAAGCAATTCTGGGAGTTAATATGCCTCTCATGGATAGAGGGGATATATGATATCTGCCTAATCATTCTAACATCAGCTCATGCATCAGAAGTTCATATCTCAAGATGATCACCCTATAGAAACATCTAATACCCGTGCAAAGTCGCAGTTTTGGGCAGGTAAAGGTTACGAAAACACGGATAGTAGCAAAAAGATCACTAATTGGAAACACAGACATAAAAAGGATCATATCCCAGAGCATAATTGATACAAAACCTCACCACAAGATCATTGACAACTACAACCAAAACAAATCGTATACAATTTGAAACAGGAAGAAATCCTTTTATTCACAAATCTGATCTAATATTCAACAGCAACAACTACCAAGATCAGCTATAAGAATTCTCAGTATCCACTATACACATTTTAGACCCGTTTACAAATCTGATCCAATTGTCAGATCACAAGGAAAAAACAAAAATGACCACTATTATTCACAAATCTGACCGAATTGTCAACAACAACTACTCCTACTATGCACCACAATCCCAACTTAATTGGAGTTAGAATCCTCAAAATCCTAAGTTGCTCGGACTTAGGTGCGGATGTCCAATACGGGTGCCTATCTAGAGGTCGGATCTTAATGATCTAAATTTTATGATTCCGGGGTATGGATCCGGGTACAGATACAAGTGCGGAGATTCGACTAAAAATAATTGAAATATGTAAGAATAGAGTTATAGGTCTAAATTATAAGACATTATGTGGAAAACTAACAAGGTATTTTGAGGAGAATCTAGAAGGAGATATAAGGAAAATGACTAACATAGAAATTTCTATATACAAGGTATTCCATTTTCTTCAATTTCAAGATAGCTTTTATTTTGATTATTATAGAAATCATTGTCTCTGTCGATTTTGGTCAAAGTACCCAAAATCAATTGACCATAGCCACACCAATGTCATGTCAATGTCGACATGATGCAGCACCGAAAGTGAAGAGTCCGAGCAACTTAACCTTTATCCCAAACCACCGACACGAATCCTCAATATTTCTTCTACTCCATTTGGACCCATCAAATAAAACTGAGTTACAAATAAATGGAACTTGCTATGATTCACGAATCTGACCCAACATTCAGATCACAAGAAAAAACCAGTGGGTATCTAGAAGTGCAATTTTGGAATATAAATTGAGTAACACCTACCAGATACATGAGAAGGGTCTTTTAATTTCTTTGAAATCCCCGGATTAGAAGGGTCAGAAATCATCTCCTTAACAACAAACACATTGTCCAAAAATCCACCTTCACCAATTGGTTTGAGAATCCTGAAACGATTGTCATTGATCCAAACATCACCTCCACCATTAGCAGTGTCATACAATGCATTCAATCCTGAGAAAGAGCATCCCATTTTTTTTTCTCTTTTGTTAATTCAATCAAAATGGTCAGCTCCTTCTCCTTTTGCTTCTCTCTCTGATGACTTTTGAGAGAGGGAGATTTTTGTTTTTCTTCCTTTTTTCCTGTTTCTCTGGATCTCAGAAGTTCCTATGTCTTAAATGCTCTTTCGCTTTTTTTTTTTTTTTTTTTTTTTTTCCCTTTGAGATTTGGCGCAAGTGATGTGATACTTGCAGTAGAAGTAGTACAACTGTACAAATTATCTTCTTTCTCGGATCAACCACATCTCTATACGTTATTTCTTGATGTTCATTACCTTGCCAGGTCATTTCGGGCTTTATTTATTTCAGAAAAGGGCCAAATATACTCTGAATTTAGGGGTGTGCGAAAATGGGCAATTTGCGAGGATTACCCTTCGGTGGGGTGGTCTTTAATTTTTACCCCTCAAATTGCTAATTTTTAATTTTTACCCTTCGTCTAAAATATTCTAAGGTTCTGGGTTCGAATCCCGATTCAAATATAAAAATAAATAAAAAATTCCAAGGCAAGGTTTTTGTGAAAAGTTTGCCTTATACGGCATAGGTTGCTTTAAGGTATAACTAAAGTTCTGCCGGATCCGGTAGAGGTTGCTTTATAAGGCAGATTTTTAGTTATGCCTTAAGGCAACTTGTACCGCATAAGGCAAACTTTTTCCAAAGTTTTGTCATGCGAAATTCTTTTTTTTTTACTAAGCGGGAGTTCGAATCCAGAACCTCGGAGTATTTTCAGCCACTTTTTTAAGCGAAGGGCAATAATTAAAGACCACCCCAAAAGAAGGACAATCTGCGCAAAAAGATCGGTTTAACCAATAAACCGAATCAACAAAAACGCTACTGGTTTAGCGGTATCGGGTTATTGGATTAATACATAGTTTTGTAAAAAAAAATTATTAGGTTATCGGTTTGGTTCTCGATTTCAAGAATTTAGTAAATGGTTAAACTGATTACCCCAATAATCTTATATTTTAAATTCTTACTCCATGCACACTTTCTCTCAATTTGCTTATCATTTGTACTTTCACCGTTTAGAATGCATTAAATAATTTGAAAGTTCATTATCATTTGATGATAATGCATTAAATAATTTGAAAGTTCATTATCATTTGATGATAATGCATTAAATAATTTGAAAGTTCATTATCATTTGATGATTTGCTGCTTGATTGCTATAGTGCATTTTAGTTTTTGTCTTGCAATTTATATAGATTTTTACGTATGAACTATATATGAACAAATTAAACTAAGAGAAAGCAAAAAAAATTAGCAGATCATTTTCTTATTGGTTAAACCAAAAACTGAATCGTTAAGTATCAAAAACTGATAAACCGAAAACCGAAAATCGATAACGAATATCTTATCGATTTGGTTATTGGTTTAGCATATTACAAACAGAAAATCAATAAACTGAATTGGTAACACACAAAACCAAACCGACCGATAAGCACCCCTACTCATATATACACCTCATTTTAATGGAGAGACATGTCATCATCCCATTGGCCTATTTTAACTATTTCCTAATTAATTGAACGTCAACTCATAACTCAGTATCCAATTAATAGAAACCTATCCATACCCGGAAAATTCGGGCAAGCTTCAAAAAACTTCTTCAATGGCTAGTATTCAAGTACATGTTTTAACTAGTATTGAAGAAGCTTTTCGAATTTTCGAAGCTTGCCTTGAATTTTTCGGGTATGGATATGAGTCTTTTAACTGGATATCGGGTTATGGGTCGGATTTTAATTAATTAGGAGTTAGTTAAAATATGATAATATGATAATGACATGTGTCCCTCCATCAAAATGGCAGGTATATCTCTGCCAAAGTATAACTGTAGGGGTTTATTTGGACCGAAAGTATAACGAATGGTTTATTTTAACTATTTATAATAGTACAGAGTATATTTGGCCCTTTTCCATATTTATTTTCCTCTTTCCAATTTAATCTCACCTGAACAATAGTAGTAATTTATCGGTAGATCTTTTAGGAAGCATATTTTAAAGAAACTAGCGAACAAAAATAATGCAAATAATGAAACTAAACAGTTGAGAAAATGTCACGCCCCAAAGCCTTGGTGTGTTAACTCGATCAATTTGCAGAGAAATGCGGAAAATAAAAGATAAACGAAGCCCTAGTGAAGGGTGAGAGAGAATGAGAAAGAATGAAAATGAAATCTGTTTTCATCCATCGTGTCTCAGTCTATTACAAAATATGTATATTTACAAATCAATTAAATGAAGTAGTGGGCCGGGTCGGTGGCAGCTGGGCCTCAGTTTCATGTGGGCTAACACCCCCCCCCCCCTCAAGCTTGAGGGTGAGTAAACGCCAAGCTTGGGAAGAAAATGTTGATGAAGCTGCCCAGATAATGCCTTCGTCATGATATCTGCAAGCTGCTGATGACTGGGAACAAAATGAAGAGAGATTAGTCCAACATTTAAGCAATCACGAACATAATGACAATCCACCTCGATATGTTTGGTGCGCTCGTGAAAAACCGAATTCTTTGCTATGTGTAGAGCTGCTTGACTATCACAAAAAACAGGAACATGATCCATGATAGACAAACCAAGGTCACCAAGCAGCCGAACCAACCAAGAAATTTCAGCCACCGCCTTTCGCAAGGCTCGATATTCAGCTTCAGCGGAGGATAAGGAAATAGTGGGTTGTTTCTTACTTTTCCAAGAGACAGGACATGTACCAAGAGTGATGTAGTAACCAGTGACTGATTTGCGAGAATTTGGACAACCAGCCCAATCAGAGTCGGAATACGCCATTAAGGAAAAATCAGCTGTCTTAGAAAGTAGTATACCTTGTGTCGGGTCAGTCAACAAGTACCTCAGAACATGGATGGCTGCCAACATATGAGGTTCTTGAGGGTGCTGGAGAAATTGGCTTAGGTGTTGGACAGAAAATGCAATGTTTGGCCTGGTATGTTGTAAAAAATTAAGTTTGCCAACGAGTCGTCTATATAAACTAGGAGAAGAAGGAGGAGCACCCATGTCCACCTGAAGCTTGATGTTGGGATCCAATGGTGTGGTGACTGGAGTATAATGATTGCAATGGAACTCAGCTAAGAGGTCAGTAGTGTACTTGTGTTGGCTGATCACATAGCCGTGAGGCTGAGAAGAAACCTCCAGGCCCAAGAAATAGTGAATTGAACCTAAATCTTTGATTTTGAACTGAGAATCAAGGAAGGACTTTAAAGAACTCATCTCAGAGATGTCATCACCAGCTAAAAGGATATCATCGACATAGACAGCCAACACAACAAGAGAACCAGATGTGGTTTTTGTGAATAATGAGTAGTCATTTTTGCTGGATATGTAGCCTCGAGAGAGCAGGGCTGTAGACAGCTTGGAAAACCACTGCCTAGAAGCCTGCCTGAGGCCATATAAGGACTTTTTGAGCTTGCAAACCAAAGGAGAATGAGAGGAAGAACTGACTTCAAGTCCCAGAGGAATTTTCATGTAGACCTCCTCATGGAGATCACCATGAAGGAATGCATTGTTAACATCCAGCTGGTAAACAGTCCAGTTTCTTTTGACAGCAAGGGTGAGAAGGCATTTGATGGTAGTGAGTTTGACAACTGGGGAAAAGGTTTCAGTGAAGTCAATGCCTTCTCTTTGTGTGTCACCTCTAATAACTAATCTTGCCTTATACCTCTCAACTGAACCATCAGCCTTTTGCTTTATTTTATATACCCATTTGCAAGGGATGGCTTTCTTATGGGGAGGAAGTGGAACAATGTCCCAAGTGTGATTTGCATCAAGAGCTTGAAATTCCTTTAGCATTGCTTCTTGCCAAGCAGGATTGGAGACTGCTTGATGATAGAACTGAGGCTCATGCATATGGATGTCACTAGAGGAAACCTTGGTGGCAGTAGACTGAGAGCAGGAGGGTTGCACAGAAGTATAGATGAAATCATCCAAGTAAGCAGGTCTAGAAGAAATTTTGGATGATTGTCTTGTGGGTATAGGAGGGATAGGAGGTGCAGAGGTAGGGCTAGGTGTGGAAGAGGAATTTGTAGGTGACAAAGGAGTAGGAGAAGGGATAGATGGTGATGAAGTAGCAGGAGGAGAAAAAGGAAACTCAGATGGAATGTCTGCAGAAAAGGAAGGGGCAGAAGGAAAAATTGAGGGTGAAGATGAGTGATAAGGAAAAAGGTGTTCATGAAATACCACATCTCTGGAGCAGAAGACAGAAAAGTTGGACAGAGAGAGTAATTTGTATCCCTTTTTGCCACAAGGATAACCTAAAAAGACACAAGTAATAGCTCTAGGCTGAAATTTATCCCTGCCAGGCTGAGGTGAAGTAGCAAAACATAAGCACCCAAAAGATTTGAGATGGTCATAGGAAAGAGGGTGTGCATGCAATTTCTCATAAGGAGACACATTATGAAAAATAGCTTAGGGTATCCTATTGATAAGATAGGTGGCAGTTAAGACACATTCACCCTAGTACTTGAGTGGTAGTTTAGATTGAAATAGAAGAGCTCTAGAAACCTCTAATAGATGTTTGTGTTTCCGCTCAACCACCCCATTTTGTTGTGGGGTATGAGGGATGGTAGTTTGATGTAGAATGCCTTGACTAGCAAAGAAGGCAGAGGATTCAGAGCTACTGCCTAACTCAAAAGCATTATCAGACCTAAAGGTTTGAACAGATGACTTAAAATGAACCTTGACCATTGTAATAAAAGCTTTCAGAATGGAAAGAGCATTGCTCTTATTAGACATGAGATGAGTCCAAGTGACTCTAGTGAAATCATTTACAAGTGTTAAAAATATTTAAATCCATTATAAGTTTGAGTATTGTAAGGTCCCCAAATGTCAATATGGACTAGTTGAAAGGGAGAAGAAGTATGGATACTACTATCATGGAAGGGTAGTCTTTGTTGTCTGGCCATGGGGCAAATAGGACAAATGAAGGACTGCTTGGAAGAGACTATGGTAGATAAGAAAGGAATGGACTGCATTTTATTGAAAGGCATGTGGCCCATTCGTTGGTGCCAAAACAAGTCAACTTTATTAAAATCAGCAGTTTTATTACATGTGGGAAAAACAGTAGAAGCTAAATCAGACATATTCACACAAGTTGACTGAGAACTGTTTGCAACAGAATTTGAAACGACCATAGGAACTGACTTATTACAATTAACAGAAGCTGGAACGGAGACAGAAGAATGGCATGATGCAGTAGGAAATAGATCATCATCTGGATGGAGATAATAAAGCCTGCCAGCTGCCTTACCAATTACCAATGGCCTCTTCAGAGAAGGGCCCTGTAAATGGCAATGAGTTTTTGTGAGAAGAGCATCACAGTCTAATTGAGTAATGAGCTGGTTTATAGAAATTAAATTAAATTGAAAAGAGGGCACTAGCAAAACATGTGATAAAGTTATATCGTGTCTAAGAATTAGTGAACCAGTAGAAAAGACCTTGACCTTATAACCATTTGGAAGAGTGACAAGAAAGGGTTTAGGAAGAGGAGAAACATTGTGGAGTAAATGTTTGTGTGGTGTCATGTGATTGGTAGCTCCTGAGTCTAAAATCCAAGAATTTACACCTAATTGTGAAGTAACACATGCATGAGTGCAAACAGAATCTACAGCATATGCAGTAAACAGACCTGCAAAGTGTGCAAAACCTGAGTTGTTAGAAGTAGATTCCTCATTTGTGTATCCAGGGTAACCAGGTGAGATATGAGACTGTTGGAACAAAGTCTGTAGATGTTGGTATTGTTCCTTGCTAAATCCATGAATAGAAGGATCAGCAGATATGGAAGTAGAAAAGAATGGTTGTGACATGGGAGGAATATCTGTTTGCACACATGAAGCAGATCTCTTATTCTTTGTGAATTTGAAATCTGCAGGGTATCCATGGAGTCTGTGGCACTTTTCCATTAAGTGTCCTGGCCTTTTACAGTACTTGCAAAATAGGGAAGATGATCCTGATGAAGGATTTGTTCCTCTTTTGGGATCAAAAGCAATTTTCTGAGAAAAACTCCTATTGAAAGGTGTTTGTGAGCCTAAAGTTTGAGCCTGAGAAGAATTTCTATTGTTGTATGTAGAAGCTATGAAAGCTGAGGAATCACCAAAAACATTAGGGGCAGATGATTGGCTTTCCTTTTGACTTTCATCTTGCTGCAGCAATGAGTACACTTTACTAATTGAGGGAAGTGGTTTCAGCATTAGGATGTTACTTTTGATGGTGGAATAAGAGTCATTTAGGCCATTGAGGAACTGGAAAAGCTGTTGGTCCTCTATAAATTTTGGTAGGGCACCACAAGAACATTCTGGACCAACATAAGCACAGTTGAGCTCATCCCAGAGACTCCTGAGCTTAGTGAAATAGGCTGCAATGCTTGATGAACCCTGAGCAGTGGAACTTATTTCCCTCTGGATTTGGATGTATTTTGAACCATTTGACTGTCCAAATCTATCATTTATGTCCTCCCAGACCTCCTGAGCAGTCTTGAGGCACATAACACTAATCGCTATATCCCTAGACACAGAGTTTGTGATCCATGCTTTGACCATGTCATTGCATCTTTCCCAATATGTGTAATAAGGTGACTCGCTAGGGGGCTTAGGATTCCTACCATCTAGAAGACCTAATTTGTTCTTAGCTGAGAGGGAAGTGAGCATACTGCTTCTCCAAAGAGCAAATCCAGTACCAGAAAAAGGTACAGCCACGAGTTGGCTTCCAGGATTGTCTGATGGGTGAATATAGAAAACATGTGAATGATCAATAGAAAAGGGGGAAAATCCTTCAGCACCAGAAACACTCGCATTGGCTGTATTTGTACTAATGTTGGGGATTTGTTGGTTGTTATCGGTCATTGTTGCGCAAGTACCAAATCAGCAGTAATATTCACAGAGAATCACTTAGAACCAGAAATATGATTGTGCAAATACCAACACCAAACCAAAATCCAGCTAAACCAACAATGAGACGACTAAATCCAATTATAACCAAAATCCAGCTAAATCAACAATGAGACGACTAAATCCAGTTACACGAACATTCAAACACGAAAGACCAGCTAAACCAACACGTATAGGACAATGTATAGACAGTTCAGCTACTGTACACAATACCAGAAAACGATGAGAGCGAACATAATCGAAATAAACGATATTACCAGGCTTCTTCTATAACCTGAAGAAGTAAAGGCCTCAAAATCAAGTGATTCCAACCCTAAATCGCACAAATCGAACAAATCCCCAAATCGAACAATCAGAACACACACTTCAAAATATGGTTCACGGGTACCATCGGAAGAAAGGTAATAACGAGGAGATTGTAAATCCTCGCTCTGATACCATGTTAACTCGATCAATTTGCAGAGAAATGCGAAAAATAAAAGATAAACGAAGCCCTAGTGAAGGGTGAGAGAGAAGAGAGAGAATGAGAAAGAATGAAAATGAAATCTGTTTTCATCCATCGTGTCTCAGTCTATTACAAAGTATGTATATTTACAAATCAATTAAATGAAGTAGTGGGCCGGGTCGGTGGCAGCTGGGCCTCAGTTTCATGTGGGCTAACATGGTGAGGCGGGCTGGCACTCGGTGTCTTAACCTGACCGAGTGAACTATCTATATGAGAACTCATGCAAATGCTGACGAACCTGAATTAAGTGATTCAACATTCTGAATAAACAAATGAAAGGTGGCTTTGGCACATCTATATCTGTAAGTGGGCCATCGGGCCTGAACATATGACTGATATATGAATGTATACAAATGACTATTAATGTCTATCTTTGAATCCTTTACGATGACTGAAACTGTATAGCTATCAGACTGTCAAGACAGGGCCCCGGCCTACCTGTACTCTCTATACATCACTAGGAGAACTAGACTCGACTCGGCTCCATATAGAAATGGAGCTTACCACACATCAGCTAAATACCCACAGTACCTAGCGAGGAAGTCTCCCATCATGTATATCTGAACCTGCAATATTAACATAGCGCTCTCGGCAAAAGGGACGTGAGTACAGAAAAAGTTGTGCTTGTATTTAAGGTAGATAGGATTATCCAAATACTGAAACTCATATAAGAAATAAATGAAACATAATCAAATGAGAACATCAGAAAGCTACGAAACAGCCTATAGAATCACATGTCAAGTCTTATTCTTCTTTTAAAACATTCTGATTATATCTTTAAATTGCTATATGTAGCAATGTTTTTGGGATTGTTTACTGGAGCAATTGGGATCATTGTACATTAATCAGTCTTTTTTTCTTTCTAGTATAAATAAAATAGGGCACATAGTAAATAATCTGCCGAGCCACAAGGGTCTCGTATACATATGATAACTGTCAAGTCACAAAGGGCCTCGTATACACCTAATAACTATCGAGCCACAGAGAGCCCCGTATACATAGGATAATTATAGTCTAACAAGCACGTAACTGCCAGGCTGATGAGCCTGTAACTACTAGACTGATGCTACAAAGCTATCAGCTGTAACATATTGCTTATACACATATGATTAACACTTGTATTATTGTACATTAGGTTCCTTCTACATTCTTTTAGGACAGGTGAGCCACATAAGACACATAACAAATGAGGAAATGAACTACAACGGGTATATAACATCTGGAACTACAATCTACCACAATGTCGAGTATGGCCTGTGTCGGGTGCAACCTGTGTACATTCTCATACAATATCAGATGGTATGCTAAGTATGGCCTGTGCCAAGTACGGCATGTGGCGTATCATTATATGCTATCATATAATATGCCAAGTATGGTCTATCGTGCTATGCACGTAAAAATAACCACTAAGGGTGTAAACTGCATATAGCTACATAAGCAACAACTACTTTACATTACCAAGCTACTCAATGATCTCCTAAATACATTACACATGATCTATTAAAGCCATTAACTTATGGACACATTTTCCTTTTTCACATAAGCTATGGATTTCTCATAAAAGAACTGCAGATAAATGTCCTTGTATAACATGTATAAAAGTATACAAACAACATTTTTGGGACCTCTGTTCATTAACTTACGGATAGGTTACTCATGATCTGATAAAGTCGCTAACTTGTAGATTTGATTCATTAGATATACCTATGACATATGGATTCTTTATGTAAAGAATCTAACTTTCCCTCTAGACAAGGAGTTCTACAAGATCGTATGAAACCTTGACCTGATAAGAACACCATCAAGTTGAAGGAACAACTGAACACTAAATATACGGATAGAAGATTAATTAGGTTTCAATCATAAGGAATCATATAGGTAAAGAAGCACATGGAAGGACTTAATGTCGAAGAATACGATATGGACATATGTATTTACTGCTTTATGATCCTCCCTTGATACTTTCGGAGTTCATATACTAGTACCCTGAATGATCTTATTCTCATAAACAACTTACAACAGCCACATCAACTCGATTCATCCTAGGAAAGGTACTACAACCCACTCATAGTAATCCTGGAAGTTATCGATACAATTCACCTTAAGTAAGAACCTATAACCCGTCAACAATCATCTGAAGCTATCAATTTGATTCAACTAAGATAGGACCTGTAATCCCTCAATGATCATGTGAAAGCTATTTATCTGATTCACCTTACGTAACCATCTCTAATCCATTAATGATCCCCTAAAAGTTATTATCATGATTCATGTTACACATGAACTACAACCATCAATGAGCACCTGAAATCTATCAATATAATTCATCATATGTAACGATCTATAGCCCCTCAACAATGCCTTGGAAATCATCGACCTTTAACAATACTTTGGCAGCTATCGATATCATTCACCTTAAGTAATGATCTATAACCTCTTTAACGCTACTTTAGAAACTAAATCCTATCACTCGAATGATCTCATTGCCATTTAAATCTCGAAACGGCTATCTCGGTACAATTCATCTTAGTGAGTACTATAACCCTCAGTGACAATAATTCTTGGAAGCTTGATCCTAAGGATAGAACAACCTTTTGAAGTGTCGACTTGTAAACACATTACGTATCTCTTACTCAACTTATGGAACCTATGACATGTAACCGATATGCTTTCATAAGATTTTGACTTCATAGCTCATATAAAGAAATAATGAATTAAAGTCGTGTCGTAGTAGCTAAAGAATTAATAGCCTTACATACCTTAGCTCAATCTCTGAATGACTTACAACGAGTCACTCCCTCCAATCTGTTTAAGACGGGCTAATATCAACATAACAATTGCCCAACCAAACACTATAGCTACACCAACATTATTGTAATGACCCCCCAGGTCATTTTAAGCCCTTGAAATCCTTTCCACAAAATATCCTATGGTATTCTTGACTTGTGGGAATGGATGGAAGAGTTCCCGAGACAATGGAGTGACTATCAATAGAAGAAATTATAAAATTGGAAGTTCTTAAGTTAAGGAAAAGGAAATGTTTAACCAAAGTCAACATCCGAAGTTAACAAAGTCAAATCGTAGTTTCGTTGGTTCCATGAGGTCTGGAACGTGAGTTATGACTTAAACGAGTAGTTGGCTCGGATCTCGAAAGGCCTGGGTGTGTTTTGGACCTTTGGTTGAGAAACTAGTTAAGTTAAAGGATTAGAGTCAGTCAACATCTGGTCAAGACGATCCTGAATCGGTGCTTAGAGTGGGCGAGCAGGATTGTAGCGTGTTTTATGATCAAAATTCATATATGTTTTGTGTGGGGGAGGTTCCGGATGAGTTTCGGGTGTTAAAACTAAGATTTTGCTATTCCTAGTTTTTCTGTGCGTCGCGATCGCGATGAAGATATATTTCGGGCAAAAAAAATCTCCTTTGCAATCACAACATGGTGGGTCACAATCGCGATGAAGAAAATATGTCCGGACAATGTTTAAAAACATTGATTCGGGATTTTTCAGTATTTTGAAGATTTTGGGTGCTAGAGAGCTCCGATTTGGGAGATCTTCGTGGCGTACTTCTCATTCCAAAAAAAGTGCAAGTATCTAACCTTTATTTTGATGTTTCCCAATGATAATTTCTGCTGGTTATCATTTTTATCACCGTTTGGGTTGTAGAAGTTGGTGTTTGAGCCCTAAAGTTAGAAATGGTAAATCCTTGATTTGAGGGTCAACTCATAAATGAAATTGGTTGATTTTCTGGATTTAGAACCTATGAATTATGGCTAAACCAATTTTAAACTATAATTTCAGTTTTGCCCTTGGGGCTAGGGTTTAACGGTTTAGGTTGATTTTTGGGCTCGGGTTAGAAGTATAGCAATATGGTTGGACTCATTTAACCTAGTAGAGTACTATTTGACTAGATTAAACTCTTTTGGTGAATTTAGAAGCAGTAGAGTTTCTGAAAGGCTTTATCTTCGCTCGAATTGAGATTGGGATCATTTGGAGATGTTGAGGAAGGGTAAGTCTGTTTGTGAGATTCGGAACTTCAAACCACAGGCAAGTTGAGACTTACTAGACTCTTTATGAAGGGTTTGTGTTGGTTTGACTTAATTAAGTGGAGTTATCTGCATTTCTTTCTTCATTAGCAGTTAACTTAGGGGCTTTCAATATGGCCTGACTTGTAGCTTCCCACTTATTGGCTGGTAATTCTTTCCAGAGTCTTGATCTTCTTTGTCAATATCTGAGTTGGTCATGAGGAAGAGATTTTCCATGCCTTCAGTAAAGGGCTTATTTCTGCTGTTTAGCTTAGTCGATGATGAGTTAGGATCAGGCTACTCCTATGCATTCCAAGAATCAGATTCTTAGAACTGTTTGCGTAAGAAGGTAATATAGGGGAATGCAAAAATCAACACAAGAATTTTCACGTGGAAAACTCCTTAATCAAGGGATTCAAAATCGCGACCTATCTTTCTATAAGATTTGCCAAAGTCTTCACTAAAATCTGAGTGGTTAATAGGTTTACAAATTCCTTGTAACACCTAAAGGATCTGTTCCGTAAGTAGTCCTCCTAAACAACCTAGTTATTTTTAGACATCCTATATGTCACGTCCTAAACCTGGAAAGGCATGGCCGGTACCCGATGCCTCACTAGGCGCGAGCATACCAATCTGTAGCTCGTATAACTTGTGTCTTAATGAATCGCTTAGGCCAATGAAAGTGATCTATAAGCGTGGTATCGTAACTTAGGCCGACAATGCCATACACTAAAATGTATGTACAACAATCAACTTAACCAAAGCGGGATCATCCTGTCATATATCACATAAGTATCGCTATGCGGGCCGACAAGGCTGCCATACTGACACTACTAGACATACAGGATACGTCTACAAGCCTCTAAAGAGTGACAACTGTACTATGGTCGGCGGGACAAGGCCTCAGCCTACCCATCACTGCGTATACACAAAACGTTAGACGTAGTAACTCCGAAGGACATGAAGCTTACCACACTAGCTGGTACTTAGTAATTTACTGATGCAGTCCCTCCGGTTGCCTATCTGAACCTGTGGGCTTGAACACAACGTCTCCCGGCAAAGGTACGTCAGTACGAAATAATGTACCGAGTATGTAAGGCAACTGAAGTACAAGATAAACTGAAGACTGAAGAGTCAATAAAGAATTTGGCTATACTTACATACCATTGTCATCTAATAGCTAAACAACATAATATCAAACTACTTAGCCTCATGTATGGCATCTAGACATGCGTAAATAGCCCCGAAGGCAAGTGCATAAGCCCGAAGGCACTGTATAAAGCCCCAGAGGCAATCTGTATATGTATAGCCCCAATGGAAATCTGTATATGTATAGCCCCGAAGGCAATCTGTATTTGCATAGCGCCGAAGGAAAGCACGCCTCTGTATAGCCCTAAAGGCAACTTGTATAGTCAATAGCCCTAAAGGCAACATATGAATAGATAGCCCCCGTAGGCAAGTGCATACTTCTATGAACTCTACAATCATTTTTTCTATCTACTAACTATATAAGAAACCATGCTAGTCTGAAGGTAAACTCCCCACAAGGGAAACTACTATGAAGCTATCAAGAACAATATAGAGATGAGATCTTTGTGAAGGCACTTATTTGTGCTCTTATTCAGGACTCGCTCAATTGAGGATTCTTGCCAAAATAAAGAAAGAAAATAGCCTTTACATACATGTATCGAGTCGCCTAACAACACAATCCACGCACCTCGTATAGCGCCTCAAATTATAAGAATGTCAACGATCCCGTTATGCTAAGAAAACACTAGTATATCACGTATATCGAGCAGCAAGCTCGTTCTATAATGAATCGGACAGGATATCCCATATTTTTTTCCCACTTTCCCTATGTTCAAACAATCAAACTAAAAACAACCACATCAAGTCTATCAATCTTAGCCATCAAACAATTTAGAACAGCCACCAAACAGCCCATAAGCCAACAACAACATCAAATATGATTTACGGTATAACTTTCGTGCTTTCTCATTTAGAAATTTAACTATGATCTAGATTGACTTAAATTCATCTAGAGGAGGATAATTCTTACCTTATATGCCAAGAACTCCTCTTCTTCCACCTTACTTCTCTTTGAAAAAGCTAGGTTTCAACAACGCGACAAGTCAGAACAAGAGATCGGAGTAGGGAGCAAAACCCACTATGTTCGTTCGTGAGAAGGATTACTTTTCCCGTTGAAGCGAAAAAAAAAAAAAAAAAAAGTGGCTGCTGGTTCGTAACAAGGAACTTACGTGGTTGCTGGAATTTTTGTGTAGATATCTAAAATTAAGAGTCCACAATTGGAATGAACATGTTGTTCTTGGTAAAAGGGGGAATTACATTGCTATTCTTGGTGAAAATTAAGTACCATTTCTTTCCTTTTTGCTTTTGTGAATGCTCAATAAAAAGTTATTCAAAGGTCTTAGTGGCACTTTTCCTTGTTACATTTAAACCCCCTTGTACATATACCCAACATTTGTCACAAAAGTTTCCACCTCCTGCTTAATGCATGTATACACTTCCACGTTTCTTCTTATTCATGTACTATAATACATGTATTAATGGATAATTATTATACAAGGTAAAAAAAAAATCACTTATTAATTCTTGATCTAAAATCACTTGAATGTTGCATTATCTTTCACACACTTCATATACTCGTTATCATGGTCATGAGATATAGCATTAGTCCATAGCCCTTTTAGGGACAACAAAATATTATTTTCGATCATGGTCGATAGACTTTTATGTCTTAAATTCTTTTGGGACTTCATCCTTTTATACACCGTGCTCTTTTATGTGCATACTTGAATATGACAAAAAAATTCGGGGCTCGGCTCTACTTTCATACGTCAAGCGGTTCAAACCATAGCCCGAAAGCACGGGCTAATATATTGATGAAACTTATACTCTTTGATTTGTTTAACCTCTAACCTTCACGATACTTACTAATAGTTCCAAGTGCATTCGTGTTTTGATGATTGTCAAACTATTTCAGAACCAGATAGAGACCTGGTCTGTAATCTTCTCTCTGTGCACCTTGCATTGTCGGCAGAGACAACTGTAAAGTTGAGCCACTTGTTGCACAAAAGTATAGCAGTGAGTTGGCCCATGCTTTCGGTCAAAATTAAAGAGTGGTCTCTTTTAACCCCACATGCTCCCACTATATATACAACATGATGGCAACATATTGAGTAGACTTGAAAAACTAATCTAAATAGTGCAGAATCTGCCAACACAAGTTTCTTAAGTTCTCTTACAAAGTCATCGACAAGCCGAAGAACCTGATCCAGACACAAGCTATTATCTATGTTCTTTAGGTTGTTGTGAGTCTTTGTTTTCTTGTGCTTAAACTGTAAACCTACTCTTTCTAAAAAAGAAGTTGTTTGTAGGTGTTCTAAATTCTCAAGTTTACTTCCATAAACTCTTGAGTGATACATTAGGCTAGAGTTAGCTTAGGTATATTAGTTGAATTATCAAAGGTTACTTGTTGGAAAAGTTTCTTCACAAGAACTTTGAGTGGTACACTAGGTTAGAGTTAGTCTAGGTGTATTAGTTTCCTTGGCTAGAATTAGTCAAGTGGAGGTGTTTGCAATCAGTGTGTTGCAAAGATGAAGGGACTACGGGGGTTAGTTCCTAGGTTACATAAGCGTTATTGTAAGAGTGAGGGATTATGAGAGTTAATTCCTAGCTTACGATAGAGTTATAACCTGAAGTTTCTCGTGTGGTGGAGTTGAAATCCTACTGGGGCAGGTCGTGATTTTTAATCCCTTGAGCAAGGAGTTTTCCACGGTAAAATATTGTCTTCTGTACTTATTGCATTGCATAAGGGAACTGGTACTCAACCAGGTCCCTCCATACTGTGCTTGGTGAACGCACAGCCTCCAACACTTGGTATCAGAGCAAGCCCTTTCTAAAAGGTTAACACCTAGAAAGGTTCATTCTAATGGTTGTCGTATCAAACGAAGAAGGAGATAATTAAAAAACTCGACAGTTCCGAGAAAGAAAGAGACGATATTGTGGTGTGCATTATAGATCTGAGAGAATAGGTTGAAAAAGCTACAAGAGAAAATCAAATCCAGAAAAGCCTGAACAAGGTGAATATCTTGCAGAAGGATCATTCCTCAACTATATCCATGGATCTCTTGAGTACAAAAGACAGACAAGAGCACGGACTTTAGAAGATGGGTATCTCCAACTATCTACACAATGAAGACACTGCTAAACAGAAATCGGGAAAGGAGGAATTCTTGCTGCATCAAGAAGTAGTAAACTTCCTTGAACAAGAAAAAGGGAGTTTAACTCACTCCACTCATTGTTTCAAGAGACCCAATCTGGAATGTGGTCCCAAGCTAAGTCAGTAGTTGTGATGGAAGGTTTGAGTGTGAAAAAGGAAGGAGATCAAGAAAATGAATATTGCTTTCTAACGCAAGTAACTGCCAAGGAGAGGGTGTGTCACTGAAATTAGAAAACATGACAATACACCCTTCTGTGATTCACAACACGGGATACTTCTAAGAGAAAATGCTGAAATATTCTCACTAGATGCTGAGTAGAGCTCCAAACATGCGCCGGTTGAATGCAGAAAGGACGTTGCTGAAGATGGTTAGGTCAAAAGGAGTGGTACAATCCTTTAAAAAGTGTTTTTCGACGATATCTAATTCACTTCTATACTATTACATGTATACACACATGGATGTCTCAGAACACGTAAGTAGAAGTGACATGGCATATTTCAGAGTCTTTGCTGAAATAATCTCAGAGACCTGGTCTTTGTAGCCCAGGCTAGTAGCCTTTTTAGTATTTTTGTAAAATATAAAATGCCATTTAAGTGCCAAGTTAGCTTTTTGAAAATCCTCACCAAAACACTATATCTTCTCTATATCGACCCGACCCATTCTTCCCTGTTCCTTCTCAAATACTCTCAACTGCATTCCCCTTCTCCTCAATTGAAATTGAAAATCCAAACATATCCTTTCACCTCTCCTCTTCGATTATAAACCTGATCTCTCTCACTCTCTTAAAACTATTCCCATTCCTTCTCAAACCAAACCATCGATTATGTTAAGCAAAGGATTCACCACTCAAAATCCTCCTGAATGAAAACCAGCCCATGCTCTCCCAAAAATCCTAAACCTCTATCAATTTAAATCTTAGTACATCCTCCTCAAAATCCTCTGTCTCTAGTCAAACTTGCAGAAAACTATAACCTCTTCAGTCACCTCTGTCCAAATTGAAGAACCCGACTCCGTTAGTAGCGAGTATACAGTATCAGTGTCTAAGTACTTTCAAATGACTGATGAAAGAGAAGAGCAGGACAATGATATAGAAGTTACTACTCAACCTTTCGAGAACACAGAGAAATTAAATCAAGATAAAGAGAACTTAGTCTCTTCAGGGTCTATTGAAAGAAAAGTCATGAATGACAAAGAGGAACCAACCACTCAGATGAACAAAACCAATGTGGAAAAAGGTAACTCTTCATCTGTTGATCTTGGTAAAGGAGTAGAGGAGTCAATGGATGAGTCTCCCATAAAAGTAGATGCTACTATTTCTAGTATTGGTTAAGGATGTTTTTGTAGGATGAGTAGTGATGTTTCTCTTATGGAAGAACTTGCTCAGACCATGTGAACCATGAGTAAGTTAGAAAATGTCACGACCCAGCCCCGTGGGCCGCGACTAGCACCCTACCTGGGTACCCAGACCGAATCACATATTCATTATCAAATCCAAACTTATTTCCGAATTTTACGAAATCATATCAAACGTAATTTATATCAAAATATGTCGTAAGCGGTCGCACCAAATCAAAATACCATATCAAATACAAACTGAGCGACGGAATAGACATCGCCGGTCAAAAGTGCAAACGTAAGCATAAGGGCCATTTGGGGCCATCATAATGAACAGACCGCTTTAAGACCAGAAAACGAAATCAAACCAACACATACAGGACCCTCATCCCACATATATGACTACAGGCCTCTACGAATTCAAAACAAAGACATATGGCGAGACAGGGCCCCGCCGTACCCAAATAGTCAAATGTACAGAATATATACAAAGCAAAAGGAGTTTGTACCAAAAGTGGACTCCGGATCAAAGAGGAGTACTCCGGAACGGCAAAGAGTGAAGCCTACTGTGGAGGATCACCAGTGTCTGTACCTGCGGGCATAAAACGCAGCCCCCGAAGAAAGGGGGTCAGTACGAAATATATACTGAGTATGTAGAGCACGGAGTACAGAAATATGGATCAAAACCGAAAGCAAATCGAATGACAAAGTGGAGTACAAATCGGTATGTCAAAATCCGTATCAAAATCATATATGTATACATAATGCAAACGAAATCATGCAAACGCTTAGGAACGTGGTCGCCACTCCGACGCTGGCGCCACACACAGCATAACACCAGAAGGTTTCAAATCTCCGTACATCCCCGAACACAAACATAATCATAAGTGAGCGTATCGCATCACGAGCCATATCACAGCATAACTCCAAACGGAACCCGGCCCTATGGCGAAGCCTCGGGAACCGTAACACAGCATACGGCCGAATTATCATAAACCGCACGAATCAAAACCGGCCCGGGAACCGGTGAACGAAGTCATAATAAGGCACGAGCGGAGTCGTGAGCAAACAAATGCAAATCATACTTCAAAATAGTCTTTCAAAACAGAGTAATCCCATAAGTCATTTCATAATACAAAATAATCGAATACTTAGTCGATATAAGGTTTCATTTCACAAGACGTTTCCAAAATAGTACGTATAGCTCAAAACGTAACTTAGCGCATCGTAATATTCAAAACATATCCCGTAGGAGGAAGTTCCAAAATCGAAAGTAGCATGTCAAACTTTATTTACAAAGATAGCCCAATAAGACAAATAGGGCGTTTCGGGGTAGCGGGCCCACCTCGAGTCAAATTGAGGTGGCGAACATATTTATCGAACGTTTATAGGCCAAAGGTCATACATAATCATTTCTAAGTTACCCGACCACATTTCGATAGGTTTCGGACGAGTGGTGGCATTCTAGCCAAAATAGAGCCCTTAGGCTTCAATTGAATTGAATGAATAGTAACTTTTCTGTGGATCGGGTTTCGAGGAGCAGAAATGCTCCGGAAGTTCTCATATTCGCCTATCATACTAAGATATGCCAAACGAAGGAGTGGGAAGCTTTACATACCTTACAGACGTCGTATGCTCTCCCAAAAGTCAAGTCCCGTTTCGTCCGAAATCTGCAAATGGTCAAAGTTACCAATTGAGATTCTTAGGCTTAAAAATGCCTTTAACTTCATTTTTGCCTACCGAAATTTCGGCAGCATTTCCCCTATAAATCTAACATCCCCGAGGCTTAGCTCGGCTCAAAATACATCAACAACAACAACCCAAACATCATCAAACAATATAAACCATATTCAAACTTCAAAAGCCTACTTTACTACACAAGTTGGAAATCTTTCATTCAAACTTCAAAATTCCAAATCTATATCCATATTATTGTATTCATTCACTCATTCAAGATTATGCCATCACATTCCAAATGCATTCCAAGCCATACACGAAATTGCCCAAAATCCCTTACTTTCCATAATTCTCCCAAAACACCAAAACTTACAACGAACGTTCTAACTTGCGTCGTTTCATTCCGAATTCATTAACATCAACCATAAATCATATTTAAAGTCCTTAGCATCAAAGATATACAATGATATACGTAAATATACAAAAGGCATACACTTTCCGATAATGTCCGAAATCATTTTCCAACGCCAATTTAATTCATTAATCAATCATTTACGTCCTAAATGTTATAACGACGCCACAAACCAACTAAACAAGATAAAATTCCTATGCCTTTTCACTTCATGAAATTCACGGCTACAACACCAACACACACACACCCACGGCTTTCTATAAGCATCAAAGTTACGGGATTCTCGTCTATTCTCAATCCTTAACATATTCATATCAATTCTCTAACATTAAAGGGGAAAAATTCTTACCTTTTCTTGAAAACCCGACTTGTCGTAAACGTAGTTCTTGTGCCAAACTAATTATACCCCGTTGAAGAGGGTCTTGAGCACTTCACAACTATGTAGAAAGTAAGATTTTTGGATCAACAACAAAGCTTGGGAAATTTTTTTCTCTTCTTTTCTTGCCTTCGGCCGAACCCTTGTTTTGTGGTGTTCTTTGATTTTTTTGTTCTTGTTCTTGATAATTACAACCCAAGACTTGATATATATCACAATATAGGTCATGTGATAATCACATGACCATTTAAAGTGGGCTTAGACCATGTCATGGCCGGCCACTTCACCTCTTTGGGCCCAAGTTTTTGGTTGTCCAATTCTTGGCCCAATTCACAAAAGTCCCGTTTTGTAATTCCCGAAACTAATTTCCGAAATTCCAAATTTACCCTCGGCCTTCCCCGAGGTCTTGACATTAATGATTCCATAACCAACATAGTCATATTCACTAAAATCAAATTATGTCCTTATAACACACAAGTCGTAATTATTTCTCGATTTCCAATTATACGAAAACACGGGACATAACATTCTCCCCCCCTTAAGAACATTCGTCCCCGAATGTTAAATAAATCTTATGAAGACTCACAAACATAACGGGAAAACCATTTTATATATAAATAGCACACATGGTCCATCCGTTCATTGGTACAACAAATACAAAGTCTAGATTACAAGAGGCGTAGGGAATAAATGGGGGTATCTCTTATTCATCTCATCCTCCGCCTCCCAAGTCATCTCTTCCCGGTTACTGTTGCGCCACAGAACTTTGACAGAAGGCACCTCCTTAGTGCGCAATCTCCTCACCTGACGATCCAGAATAGATACAGGCTGCTCGTCATAAGACAACTGCTCCGTCACCTGAAGATCATCTACTGGGAATATCCTGGAAGGGTCACCAATACACTTCCGCAGCATAGACACATGAAACACCGGGTGCACGGTCTCCAAATCGGATGGCAAGTCTAGCTCGTAGGCGACTGCGCCTATCCTCCGAACAATCTGGTATGGCCCGATGTACCGCGGACTCAACTTACCCTTCCTACCAAATCTCATAACGCCCTTCATGGGCGACACCTTCAGGAATACCCAGTCGCCAATCTGGAACTCTAACGGTCGACGTCGTCTATCAGCATAAGCTTTCTGTCGACTCTGAGCAGCTAATAGTCGCTCCCGAATAAGCTTCACCTTATCGACAGCTTCCTGGATCACATCTGGCCCAATCAACTTAGTCTCGCCCACGTCAAACCAGCCAATAGGAGATCTGCATCTCCTGCCATAAAGGGCCTCGTACGGAGCCATCTGAATGCTGGAGTGATAACTGTTATTGTAGGCAAACTCTATAAGCGGCAAATGATCATCCCAGCTGCCCTGAAATCAATAACGCAGGCCCGTAACATATCCTCGAGCGTCTGAATAGTGCGCTCGGCCTGCCCGTCGGTCTGAGGATGAAAAGCTGTACTGAGGCTCACCTGAGTCCCTAATCCCTCCTGAAATGACCTCCAGAAATTAGCTGTAAACTGGGCACCTCGGTTAGTAATAATAGATACAGGGACTCCGTGAAGTCTGACTATCTCTCTGATATATAATCTGGCATAGTCCTCAGCCGAATAAGTAGTCCGGACCGGAAGGAAATGGGCCGATTTCGTCAGCCTGTCCACAATAACCCAAATAGAGTTGTACCTGCGTAGAGTACGCGGAAACCCAACAATGAAGTCCATATTAATCATCTCCCATTTCCAGGCTGGAATCTCCATCTCCTGTAACAATCCACCGGGCTTCTGATGCTCGATCTTGACTTGCTGGCAGTTCGGGCACTGACTAACAAACTCAGCAATGTCTTTCTTCATGCCGTCCCACCAATACAAACACCTGAGATCCCGATACATCTTAGTGGAACCAGGATGAACAGAATACCGTGCATAATGTGCCTCGCCCATAATCTGCCGTCGTAAGCCCGCAATGTCCGGTACACAAAATCTGTCGTCATATAATAATACTCCTTCAGGCGAGATTTCAAACTGAGTCTTTGCTTTATTAAGGGCCACATCTCTGTACTGAATCAAAAGAGGATCCTAAAACTGGCGCTGCTTTACCTCCTGAATAATAGATGACTCAGCAACTGGACGAACAGAAATCCCAGAATCTGCCAAACGAACTCCGAGGCTGGCCAGCTGATGAATATCACGAACCAAATCTCTCTTGTCAGATGGAACATCAGCCAGACTGCCTACGGACTTGCGGCTAAGCGCATCAGCTACCACGTTGGCTTTCCCCGGATGGTACAGAATATCAACGTCGTAATCCTTTAGTAGCTCAAGCCATCTCCGCTGCCGCAAATTTAGCTCCTTCTGCTTAAAAATATACTGGAGACTCTTATGGTCCGTATAGATATCAACATGGACCCCATATAAATAATGCCGCCAAATCTTCAAAGCATGAATCACCGCGGCCAACTCAAGATCATGAGTGGGATAGTTCTTCTCGTGCGGTCTAAGCTGTCGGGAAGCATAGGCTATGACTCGACCGTGCTGCATCAATACACATCCTATCCCAATACCAGAGGCGTCACAATAGACAACATACCCATCAGATCCCTCTGGAAGAGCCAAAACTGGTGTTGTAATCAATCTCTCCTTCAGCATCTGAAAGCTGCGCTCGCAGGCATCTGTCCACTGGAATTTTGCTGCTTTCTGGGTAAGCCTCGTCAGTGGTGCTGCAATAGAAGAGAAATCTTCCACGAACCTGCGATAATACCCAGCCAATCCCAGAAAACTGCGCACCTCTGTCGGTGTAGTAGGCCTGGGCCAATTCTGCACAGCCTCAATCTTCTGCGTGTCGACCAGAATGCCGTCTGCGCCGACAATATGGCCCAAGAATGCCACAGAAGTCAACCAGAACTCACATTTAGAGAATTTAGCATATAGCTTCTGCTGACGGAGAATGCCAAGTACCGTCCTCAAGTGATTTGAATGCTCCTCGGCTGATCGCGAGTAAATCAGGATGTCATCAATAAACACAATAACAAACGTATCCAGAAAAGGCCGAAATACCCGATTCATCAGATCCATAAATACCGCTGGAGCATTAGTCAGCCCGAAAGACATAACTCTGAACTCATAATGCCCGTACCGGGTCCTGAAAGCAGTCTTCGGGATATCTGACTCCCGTACTCGCACCTGATGATAACCTGAGCGCAGATCTATCTTTGAAAATGTCTAGCACCCTGCAGCTGATCAAACAAATCATCAATCCGGGGAAGGGGATACTTATTCTTAATAGTCACCTTATTTAGCTGCCGGTAGTCGATACACATCCGCAATGACCCATCTTTCTTTCTGACAAACAATACCGGCGCTCCCCAGGGTGATGTGCTGGGTCTAATAAAGCCCTTATCCAGCAAATCTTTCAGCTGCTCTTTCAACGCCTTCAACTCAGCTGGTGCCATCCTGTACGGAGGAATAGATATAGGCTGCGTATCCGGCATCAACTCTATAGTGAAATCAATCTCCCGCTCAGGCGGAAGGCCAGGAAGCTCGTCAGGAAAAACATCTGGAAACTCACTGACGACCGGAACAGACTGAAGGGTAGGTACCTCCGCGGCAGTATCGTGCAAACGAACCAAATGATAGATATAACCCTTCTGGATCATCTTCTTAGCCTTGAGGTATGAAATAAACTTACCCCTCGGCGATGCAGTAGATCCGAACCACTCGATAACTGGTTCCCCTGGAAACTGAAAACGGACTACCTTTTTCTGGCAGTCGACATTAGCATAACAGGAAGACAACCAGTCCATGCCCATAATGACGTCAAACTCAAGCATGCCTAACTCTATCAAATCAGCCTTAGTGCTACGATCATAAATGGTCACAGAACAATCCCTATAGATCTGTCTCGCTACAATAAAATCCCCAACTGGCGTAGCTACCTCAAATGGCTCTATAGGCTCAGACACTATCCCAATCTTACTAGCAACGAGCGGGGAAATATATGATAAAGTAGAGCCAGGGTCAATCAATGCATATACAGATCTGGAGAAAACCAGTAATGTACCTGTGACGACGTTTGGCGAAGCCTCCTGATCCTGGCGGCTGGCCAAAGCATATATACGGTTCGAGGGACCGCTAGAACCTGAAACGCCACCGCGGCGTCGACCGCGTCCTGCCGGTGCTGGCATACCTCGCCCTCCAGGGCGTGCAACAGATGGAGCAGATGATGAACCGGCGGCTGACCCTGTCTGCTGAGCAACACTACCAGAACCGCTAGCCAATGGACAGTCTCTCATAAAGTGACCCTAACCACCACAAGAAAAACAAGCTCCAGTCGCTCGGTAACACTCCCCGGGATGAGACTTCCCGCAATGAGGACAACGGGGCCTGGGTGGTCTGGCCTGGGTGGGACCCCTGGATACCTGTGAACCTGCCACTCTGGAGCTCTGACCGGCCCCAGGCGGTCCCGTACTATCGAATCTCCGGCTGCCTGACTGAGTACTCCGGCCGGAGGGAGGAAAATGTCTATCTGACTGCTGCTGCTGAGGCTGTCCGCCTCGAGAATCTCCAGAATAACCTGTGGACCTAGCCCTCTTGGGCGGCCTCCTATCTCGATCTCTGCCAGCAGGATCAGACCTGCGACGGTCCTCCATACCCATCGCATAGGCCTGAAGTCGGGCAATGTCCATGTCTGTCTGCAATGACACTGCCATACAGCTATCAACCAAATACCGGTCCAATCCCATAACATATCTGTGCATCCGATCGGACATATCTGCTACCACGGCCGGTGCATATCGGGCCAGAGAATCAAACTCAAGATTATACTCGCGAACACTCTGACCCCTCTGCTGCAGACGTAAGAATCGATCAGCCCGCGCCCGCCGTAACTCTGGGGGCAAAAAGTGGCGGGTGAATGCTATCACAAACTGATCCCAAGTGGCTGGAGGGGCACCCTCTCCCCTAGACAACTCCCAAGTCTCGTACCAGTGGGTAGCCACATCTCGAAGCCTGTGTGAGGCCAGCTCGACCGACTCAGTCTCTGAAGCCCTGACCAAGTCCAGTGAGCGTCGCATCCCCCGAATAAAGTCATGGGGGTCCTCATCGGGCTTAGACCCGAAGAACTCTGGAGGGCCACATAACAAAAACTCCCGAACTCTCAGGCTGTCCCGCCTGTCGTCGTCATCCTCGTCCCTCCGCCCGCGTCTGCGAGCCTATCCTGCCACCAATGTAGTCAACAACTGTACAGCCTCTCTCAGGGTCCTATCCTCCGCCCCTGGCTGAGGAGCTGGAGTCTCAGGTGCGGGTACACGGACCTCTGGAGCTGCTGAAGGTCCTGCTCCAGGCTGTACTAGTGGGGGTGTAGCAGACCCCTCAGAATGAGGCACATCCTCAGGCAAATCATAAACACGAGCCCGGGTAGCTCGCTGTGCCTGGCTAGTCTCTCCCATCCTCGCTTTGCCCTTCTGGGCCGCCGTTGCCTTCTTCGGAGGCATCACTGCAAGCACAATAGCGAGTCAGATCAAAATCATCCTAATAGCATAGCTCTATCGCACGATCTAAGATTCCAAAGAAAGTAACATCCTAAATGCCCTGTAGCTTCCTGTTTATAGATGTGGTGCACAACACATCGATAAACAAGACTCTACGAGACACGGCCTGTAGACATTCCGAGGACAAACCGCTCTGATACCACTTTTGTCACGACCCAGCCCCGTGGGCCGCGACTAGCACCCTACCTGGGTACCCAGACCGAATCACATATTCATTATCAAATCCAAACTTATTTCCGAATTTTACGAAATCATATCAAACGTAATTTATATCAAAATATGTCTTAAGCGGTCGCACCAAATCAAAATGCCATATCAAATACAAACTGAGCGTCGGAATAGACATCGCCGGTCAAAAGTGGAAACGTAAGCATAAGGGCCATTTGGGGCCATCATAATGAACAGACCGCTTTAAGACCAGAAAACGAAATCAAACCAACACATACAGGACCCTCATCCCACATATATGACTACAAGCCTTTACGAATTCAAAACAAAGACATATGGCGAGACAGGGCCCCGCCGTACCTAAATAGTCAAATGTACAGAATATATACAAAGCAAAAGGAGTCTGTACCAAAAGTGGACTCCGGATCAAAGAGGAGTACTCCGGAACGGTAAAGAGTGAAGCCTACTGTGGAGGATCACCAGTGTCTGTACCTGCGGGCATAAAACGCAGCCCCCGAAGAATGGGGGTCAGTACGAAATATGTACTGAGTATGTAGAGCACGGAGTACAGAAATATGGATCAAAACCGAAAGCAAACCGAATGACAAAGTGGAGTACAAATCGGTATGTCAAAATCCGTATCAAAATCATATATGTATACATAATGCAAACGAAATCATGCAAACGCTTAGAAACGTGGTCGCCACTCCGACGCTGGCGCCACACACAACATAACACCAGAAGGTTTCAAATCTCCGTACATCCCCGAACACAAACATAATCATAGGTGAGCGTATCGCATCACGAGCCATATCACAGCATAACTCCAAACGGAACCCGGCCCTATGGCGAAGCCTCGGGAATCGTAACACAGCATGCGGCCGAATTATCATAAACCGCACGAATCAAAACCGGCCCGGGAACCGGTGAACGAAGTCATAATAAGGCACGAGCGGAGTCGTGAGCAAACAAATGCAAATCATACTTCAAAATAGTCTTTCAAAACAGAGTAATCCCATAAGTCATTTCATAATACAAAATAATCGAATACTTAGTCGATATAAGGTTTCATTTCACAAGACGTTTCCAAAATAGTACGTATAGCTCAAAACGTAACTTAGCGCATCGTAATATTCAAAACATATCCCGTAGGAGGAAGTTCCAAAATCGAAAGTAGCATGTCAAACTTTATTTACAAAGATAGCCCAATAAGACAAATAGGGCGTTTCGGGGTAGCGGGCCCACCTCGAGTCAAATTGAGGTGGCGAACATATTTATCGAACGTTTATAGGCCAAAGGTCATACATAATCATTTCTAAGTTACCCGACCACATTTCAATAGGTTTCGGACGAGTGGTGGCATTCTAGCCAAAATAAAGCCCTTAGGCTTCAATTGAATTGAATGAATAGTAACTTTTCTGTGGATCGGGTTTCGAGGAGCAGAAATGCTCCGGAAGTTCTCATATTCGCCTATCATACTAAGATATGCCAAACGAAGGAGTGGGAAGCTTTACATACCTTACAGACGTCGTATGCTCTCCCAAAAGTCAAGTCCCGTTTCGTCCGAAATCTGCAAATGGTCAAAGTTACCAATTGAGATTCTTAGGCTTAAAAATGCCTTTAACTTCATTTTTGCCTACCGAAATTTCGGCAGCATTTCCCCTATAAATCTAACATCCCCGAGGCTTAGCTCGGCTCAAAATACATCAACAACAACAACCCAAACATCATCAAACAATATAAACCATATTCAAACTTCAAAAGCCTACTTTACTACACAAGTTGGAAATCTTTCATTCAAACTTCAAAATTCCAAATCTATATCCATATTATTGTATTCATTCACTCATTCAAGATTATGCCATCACATTCCAAATGCATTCCAAGCCATACACGAAATTGCCCAAAATCCCTTACTTTCCATAATTCTCCCAAAACACCAAAACTTACAACGAACGTTCTAACTTGCGTCGTTTCATTCCGAATTCATTAACATCAACCATAAATCATATTTAAAGTCCTTAGCATCAAAGATATACAATGATATACGTAAATATACAAAAGGCATACACTTTCCGATAATGTCCGAAATCATTTTCCAACGCCAATTTAATTCATTAATCAATCATTTACGTCCTAAATGTTATAACGACGCCACAAACCAACTAAACAAGATAAAATTCCTATGCCTTTTCACTTCATGAAATTCACGGCTACAACACCAACACACACACACCCACGGCTTTCTATAAGCATCAAAGTTACGGGATTCTCGTCTATTCTCAATCCTTAACATATTCATATCAATTCTCTAACATTAAAGGGGAAAAATTCTTACCTTTTCTTGAAAACCCGACTTGTCGTAAACGTAGTTCTTGTGCCAAACTAATTATACCCCGTTGAAGAGGGTCTTGAGCACTTCACAACTATGTAGAAAGTAAGATTTTTGGATCAACAACAAAGCTTGGGAAATTTTTTTCTCTTCTTTTCTTGCCTTCGGCCGAACCCTTGTTTTGTGGTGTTCTTTGATTTTTTTGTTCTTGTTCTTGATAATTACAACCCAAGACTTGATATATATCACAATATAGGTCATGTGATAATCACATGACCATTTAAAGTGGGCTTAGACCATGTCATGGCCGGCCACTTCACCTCTTTGGGCCCAAGTTTTTGGTTGTCCAATTCTTGGCCCAATTCACAAAAGTCCCGTTTTGTAATTCCCGAAACTAATTTCCGAAATTCCAAATTTACCCTCGGCCTTCCCCGAGGTCTTGACATTAATGATTCCATAACCAACATAGTCATATTCACTAAAATCAAATTATGTCCTTATAACACACAAGTCGTAATTATTTCTCGATTTCCAATTATACGAAAACACGGGACATAACAGAAAATGTGAGGTTTTCACAAGAAACAAATGAGAGACCAGTTCCCTCTTCACGAGGAACCCTTGAAAATGGACCTATGACAGCTCATGTGTGGGATGAGGCACCAAGATCATCTAGGAGAAACCTAGACCTGATCCTAAGTTCTGGGCTTGTGTGGAAACAAAAGATTGTGGTCCGTCTTGTGTCGCCTTCTAAGACAGGTTCCATTATTGTCTATGGCGTCTCTAATCTCTTCTAGGGTAGGAGTCACTTCAATATCACCGAAACGGAACAACATTTCTTTGTCATCCCACCAATACCTCTATTATCTCGGGGCGACCTTTCATTGTCATAATGGGTGATCGTTCTCTGGTGAGCATCCCCCAACCATTCATACCAGGCCCTCAATAATTCTGGAGCCTCAATGACAATGTGAAAATGGATTCTTCATTCCATCTATGAAACGAAACACAGTTAAGATTACCCCCGTCCCCATAGTATATTTGGTTCATCACATAGGCACGAACATGTTTCCACATAGCACATAAATGAGATGTGGTGTTTTTCGGGTCATAGACCGTTCGAACACAGGGTAGTCACTCTTAATGGGCCTTAGGTAGGTCTGCTATACCCAAGGCCCGTTTAGGTATAAATGCTCTAGTTCAATAGGGATTTGGCTTGACTCTATCCTAGTTTTTCTAGAGTGGTTTTTCACGAATGACCGGGAACCCGAGCGGACAACTGGGGATGAACCGTTAGGGCAGTTGGACGACCGCGTACCAACCCCACCTCAGAATTGTTCGAAGAGAAAATTTAGTTTTATAATGAAGGAACGACCGCGTGCTCCGCGAAGTCGCCTTTGGAACAAAGTGTAAAAATAAATGCCAGGAGTGGCGGAGTTATAATATGCATGCAATGACAGTTAATAATTGTAAGGAAGTAAACACATAGACAGTTAAGGAAAATAAAACTCATATTATTTTAGAGTCCTTATGGTTAGAGCCAGTCAGTCTCCAGCGGAGTCGCCATCTATAACGATTCTCTTTTTACGCGGGTTTAGGGTGGGAAAGGCTACTACGAACTCATTGGTGCTCTTTCGAACTTTGTTTTTAAAAGGAACGCCACCTAATTTTTTAGGAAATTAGGAAATCAATTTTGAAGGATTTATTCAAATACAGTGAAAAATCCTTCGTAATCCAGAGTTCTAGGTAAAGGTTCTGATAATCCCCTGGAGAAGGTGTTAGGCACCCCAGTACTAAGGATCCGTATTATACGGTTGACCTTCGAATTCCAAAGTATGAGCATTTGCCTAATCTGTCTATCTTGTGTTTATTCTCGCAAACAAGCAGTCAATTTTTTTGGTGATTTGCATATCATTTTTGGAAAGAAGTTTGAACATATCCGCTTTATATACACGGTATCATAGTTTTGGATTTATTATATCCGTATACAAATAATCTTCCTTTATATGAGGAATATATATTTTTAGGGGTTTTTATAAATAAAGTGGTTATGATTCTTGCTTATACTCATACTCCGTCTCGGGTTGATCCGTCTTAATACGTTCAGTCTTATTCGGAATTCTTTATATTATGACGGTTTTTATATGAAAATGGTGTTTTTCTATTTTAAGAGGTGATATATATTGGCTGTATATACTCACCTTTTGGCATTTTATTTGACCCAAATTTATTAAGGAGATGAGGGGTTTGTTTTTCAAAAGAGAGGGCATAGTGAGTTTTAAAAAAAAACAACATCTTTTTGCTTTATTGAAAATCATAAGCCCAATTCTGGTGAAAACTTACTTGCCTAATTTTAAAACGCTATATTTCTGGAAAATTTACATAAAGGGAGTATATGCCATCTGATTTAATAAAGTCTCGTGGCTTAAAACATTGTTGAACATTTTATTTCCTTTTTCTTTTCTAGAAAATGGTAAGAGTTTATCAGAAATCCCCTTTTTCTTACAGTAGCTTAAAAATCGCTAGCACTGGATCCAATTGCCATTCTAGTTTGAAAACGCAAAATTGATTTAAGACTTATTTAGGTAAAAAAAAAGCAGCTTGTGTACCCAATTTTAACTTAGCGGAGAAATAAAACGTTATAGAGATTTGTCGTGGTTTTGGAAATCGTTGGGGACCTAAGGTCGTCTAAACGGCGTAGGAACCGTTATCCTAAGACGTCTAATCCATAAGTTCACTATAATATGAGTTGCATACATTTACAAATACATACAGATAAAATCATGCATATATGGGATTAAATTTAAATTAGGGGCGTACCAAGCCCCTAGTGGCCATTTTCTCCCATGGTTGGGCCTTTTGCGCGCCTCGCTATCATTTTTCACCATAGACTCGATCTTAATGAGAATGAGAAGTCAAGGCCCAATAGGGGATGGTTTTGACCCGAGTGGTCATGCGAGTGAGGAGGAGGAAAGAAGAAAGGGACTCGGTTAGTTTATAAACACTGAACTTATCACTAAAATAATAAAACTATACACAATATAAAAACAAGAAAAGTACTCACATTATTCTATACTTACCCCATTTCTCCTTCAATGGATTTTCCTTGGTTGGGGATTTTGTAATGGCATGGGGATTGAGTACTTGCCTTATATTCTTGATGTCGCACAAGTTCCAAGGGGCTTCTAAGAACCCCATGCATGGCTAACACCAAGAAGGCTTGGACGACCCCGAACTACCATTGTTTATCCTTAACTAATGCATTCCAAACAAGAGGGAAAGAAAGTATAGGACTTGGAGGTGGTAACAGGTTTCAAGTAAACTCCTAAAAAAACAATAGCCCAATACCATACTCTAAAGGAAGGCATGCATATCAAACAAGGCAAATATCAACACCTAAGTGAGACTAAATAATCAGCATGCATAACAGTAATGGGGCGTATTCAGTTTTACAACTGGATAATGACTAGGATGATACACACAACTGCTGTTAGAGGGAACACATATAATGATCAATCAAAATCATGGACTTGTTACGATAGTCATGGAAAATAGAAGGAGTAAGACTGGAACCCTTTAGGTATATCAAAACAAGTTCAGGAGATTTTAGGTTCAAATGCAAACTAGTCTATTTTCAAACAATCATCTAGCCCAGGACTTTTCATAAATAAAAATGAGAGGTTCCAAATTCTCATGTTTAAACAGCCTATCCTACTTATTTGTTAAGGTTCAAAACCACTGCCCAGAGGAAACAAAGCTTGGTTACACTAGTTCAATTGAGTGCATTCATCTTATCCTAGTCAAACCCGAACCCCCCTCCCCCCTCCGAGTGGTAGGCACAAGTTTTATCGGCCCTGTAGAACCGACTTCCAAGTTGTGCCAGCTTTGGCGGGGCTTTCTGAATTAGTCCTGCAATCAGCAGCCTTTCTAGCAGTCTAGCCCTTGGTTTGAAGAGCGTCGTGAATTCCTTCACAGGTCTTTTCTTAAAAGCTGGACGTAGCGCATTATACGTTTGAGGCGGTGACTGATTTTGGTAATTCTGGGTTTGATAGGCTTGTGAGGGATTATTTTGTGGTGGACGATAATTTTGTTAGGGTGGTGGTTGGTATGTTTTTTGTGATGGCGGTTGGTTAGCAGGGGCGAATACACGGACACTGGGCGGAGCCGTGTATGCTAGCACAGCGGTGGTAAAATCTGGTTGTGTGTAATACACGAGTGCTGAGCTGTACGGAGGGGTAGAGTAATTCAAAAGGGGTGGAGCTTGGTGGGAAGGTGACCGTCCTTTTGGATTTTGGTTTGAAATGTGGGATATACTTGCCACGTCCTTTTTCTTTCTGCGGAAGACCCTCGCAGCAACCTGCCCAGATGCTTTATTGAAGATACTGACGATCTTTCCAGATTTGCGGCCATCTTCTATGGCCTCTCCCATATTTACTAATTCAGAGAATGGCCTTCCAGCCATGGACAACATCATATCATAGAAATCTGGCTCCTGTGACCTGATGAATATGGAAATGAATTCTCCCTCGCTCATTGGTGGCTGCACACGGGCCGCTTCGACCCTCCATCTGCTGGCGAATTCTCTATAGTTTCCCGTCGACTTTTTCTTGTCCTTCTCGAGGTAGTAACGGTCTGGTATGGTCTCGATATTGAACCGAAACCTTTCCATGAAGGATTCTGCCATGTCTTCCCAGCGGAGCCATTGGCGCATGTCCTGTTTGGCAAACCATTCAGCGGCCTCACCGGTCAGGCTACGACTGAATAACCGCATGATCAAGGGTTTATTTCTTTTTACTTCGACTAACTGGTCGTAGTACGAACATAGGTGGGCTTTGGGGTTTCCTGTCCCGTTGAACATTTTGAATTTTGGGATTTTAAACCCTTCTGGCAGGTCCAGATCTGGATGTATACATAAGTCGTCATATCTTAGGCCCGTCGCCTTCCTTGTGGACCTGTTGGACCTTTCCAATGATTTCTCCATCTTTCTCTCCATATCTTTCTCCCGCCTGTCCTGTTCAGCCCTCCAAATCCTTTCCATCTCTTCGTAGTGGTCCAATTCCTGGTGTCTTGGGGAGTATTCATTTAGGATGTTGGGAGTGAAGAAGGATACTTAGGGGATGGTATGGTTGAACGGGATAGTGGATTAAAGAACGCCGGCTGAGGGACTCGGTACGAGGGGACTGAGTGGGTGGTCCCTGGGACTTGATCATTTTTAACCGGCGGTGGCGTACAGTAAGAGGGACCAGTATAGTTCGGGTTGACGATGTTCAGTGGAGGAGGCGCAGTTCCTGGCGGGTAGATGGGAAAATAACCGAGCACTGTAGAGCTTAGCGAGGTAAAAGGAGGAGAGGTCTTTCTTCCTCCAGCGGAGGCATTCTTTTTTGCGTCGGCTGTTTCCCTTCTGACTACCTTCTCTTAGAGAGTAGCGACGGTAGTTAACAGTGTTGCAATTACATCCTCCTAGGATGCGGCCTCTTGCGAATCCTGGGTGTCCCCATTGCGGAGAGCGAGCTCATTTCTTGTTTCTTCGGTAATACCAATCATTTTGTCCTTTCCTTTGTCAGAGAGGAATGCTAACGTGGCTTTGGATCTTGTGAAATATGCCAGCTTTTAATATCACACTAATTGGCCCCTTTCTATAAGATAAGAATAACTTGGGGGTAAAGAAAGTTAGTTTCCGCACACCAAACATAAAGGCAGAATATCACATACAGGTATTTAATGCACAAATAGCATATAAGGTCGTATATTGAACCTTGGGTACTCTTGATTTGATGTTCTAAAGTCTTTGGATATCGCGGGCTTTTATGTTCGAGTGGATCTTGGTTTGGTGGCCTCGCGGTTGACTTACCATGGCGAACCTTTTGGGCTTGTCATTTAGGCGAATGGGGAATTTATAATTTGAAGCAGGACGGGACCGAGTCTTATGTAGACAGCCTACGTATCTCACCGTGGGAAATCAGGCCCTACGTAGTTCGATTACAACGAAGGATATGCATTTCTTCCTAAACATCTTTTGACTATTCCTAGCTACAGACATCCCCAGACCAGGCCCAACTAGGGCTTCCCGCATATCCCTCTATTGGAACATCAGGTCGGCGCGGTTCCTTTACATTTTTACGAGGGTGGGGGTAACATTTGTGCAAAAGACGGGACACCTAATATCTACCCAAAATAGTTTCTGCAAGCATCTGTCCTTACGAGCTTTCTTTCTCATGCTGAATCTTTCTTTACTCAGAACCATGGTGGGAGCAGGACCAAAATATATCTGGTCCTGATCATATTTTCGAGCTCAAGCTTGAAAGCATGGCATCCTTCAATATCATGCCCCCTGGCTCCAGTATGGTACAAGCAGAACTTATTTCTGTTAGGTCCTAACGGTGCGGGCTCGTAGACAGGTTCCACAGGCCTGATCTTCTTCAATGAAGCCAAAGTTAAGAAGAGGCGAGCACATCACTCCTAAAAAACTGTGAAATTGTACCGCCATACTTGGGTCTAGGGGGTAACTCCCTTTCCTGAGGTGATGGGGTCATGGACTAGGAAAGTATGTGGCCCCCCATAAAGTCCTGATGATCCTATCGTCTATGAGACTGACAATCCTCCTTCTTAACGCTAGACACTCATTCAAGGTATGCGCTGCCTGAGTGAGATGAAACGGGCATCTTTTGTAGGCGTATACCAAGTCAGGGACCAGTAATCTAGCCCTAGTGGTGCAATCCATCCCAGCGGCCATCATTTTCTTGAATACCTCCTTACAAGTGACGGGCAACGGAGCTACTCTGAATGGAGAAGATCGAGCTCTGAAGGCTATGCTCCATGGAGCTGGCGTAGGGAGATTTGCCCTTCCAAAGTTCTCTGAAGCCACAGCAGAGGCGGCAGGCATCAACATGGGCGAAGGCCCATAGAAATCTGTTCCTTCCTCAGTGAGGGCATATAACTAGACTAGTCGTTCGCGTCATTCCCTTGGAACTCAGGGAACATTTCTAATGGGTTCTCCTCTCCTTCGGTCTCTATGTTGATAGGCTCCGTCTCTTCTGTGTCTTGAAGTTCTTCCTCTTCCTCCTCAAGTTCCTCTTCCTCGTCTAGTTCCTCTTCTTCTTCCTCCGATTCCTCTTCTTCTTCCTCCGGCTCTTCTTCCTCCTCCGGCTCTTCTTTCTCAACGGGTTCAAGGTCTCTCTCCCGGGGCTCAGTTCCCTCCTGTGGATTCGGTACGAACATCCATGGGTCTGAACCGACCCTTTGATCCTCGTTGGTTCCCTCTAGGGTTCCTCCTCCGGTGTTACAGGTCTTCTTTCTCGTGGGATGTAGTTCAGCACCAATTCCCTCACCTCTTCAGAGACATTTTCATAATATTGTTCTTGGGGTACGCCCTCCGGCGGGTTCCCAACCATGTCCAGCAATCCGTCTACCTCCTCAATCTTTTTCGTTATTTCTTGGAGGTGTTTCTCCATTTGCAGCACTTTGCCTCATAGCATCTCGGCTGTCTCTCCTAGAGTCCGTATTTCTTTCCCACCTTGGTCTGCCATTGCAAGTCAACCTTTAGTGGAGATAAGTTCGGGTAAGTTTCAAACCTTATGGTTTTTTTTTCGGGTATGTAGTTTAGATTATTGGATTAATTTTTCCCAAGCTCAATACATGATCGTACACATAGCACGCAAGCATGCGAAGCACGTATCAGATAAGCACGTAGTTTATAGGCATATATACTACTCGCGTTCCTATGGCCTCTAGAGTCAAGGCCTTCCTAGTAGTTTGAAACATGTAGGTATCATTTGTGAAGGTGAACCATTGCCCCAAAAAAAGCCATCATAATTAATAATAATAGTAATATCTTTCCCAAAGGGATTACAAAAGTGATGACAAAAGCCGGCATGGGGCTTATATAAAAAAATCAGGAAAATCAGCAACCAAGGAGGTCCCCCGGCGGCTGATGTTGAGGCTTGGCTCGTTCTGGCCTTCTTGACCCTTCGAAGGGTAGTCTGGATACGAAGGCGTGCTTGATAGAGCTCCACTCTGACAATTACTGGTTTGTTTCTTCCAGGATCCTAGCCAAATGCTCGTATGTACCTACCAAGGATTCTTTTATGTGTTTTTTTCTTGGGCTTCCTGGGGAGGTGCGTGCTCTGGCTAAGGCATGAGAGCCAAGTGTCCCTTTAGCTATGCACAATACCCGGGGTCGCACCCTGCTAGCTATGCACAATACCTGGGGTCGCACCCTGCTTTGAGCCTGTCTGGAGCTAGAGTGTCTGGGCCCTAACTCACACGGCCATTCCATTCCCTGAGGATCACACCAGTGTGCCTGATTTTCTGTTCGGTATGCTCAATAATGAACTGCTCGGAGTTTCCTACCTGAGGTATCACTTGCCTCCTATCGAATTGTCTTAAAATCCTGTTCCTCGAACCCCGACTAGCATCACAAATGGGCAATTCTTGCCTCGGACTACCACAGTCTCATATATAAATCAGGGAAGATCCAATGGATCCGATCTTCAGTCAAGTCGGTGAAGAATTTAGCCTAGGAATTTTCGGACATCTACCCGGTTCTGTCGACTCCAACCCTCAACCTCTTTGGCCATGTTAAGGTGTTTGATGATCCACCATTGTAGCAATATATTACACCCTTGGAGTATCGAAAACGATTTCAGCATTTGTCTAGAGCTCGGAAGATGTCAGCTAATATGATGGGTGCTAGGTCAAAATACCTCGCCCCTTGATCTTTGGTTATCCCGTGGAAGATTGCATGGGCTAGGTATATCACCTTGGTGTGTATGGACAATGATTCATCCTGTGAAAAAACCATAATGCCTAATAAGGCTATGGCGAAGGCTAAAGGTCTAGCGGCTTCCCACTCTTCTCCACTCTTGAATTCTCTTCGATATAGGGTGTATCCAGTGACGTCTTCGAACCTTCGGCATAGATCCTTGAAGGCTATAGTGGGCCCTTGTGCCCAGGACGCTTCGGTTAGAGCAAGAAATCACATAATCTGGCTGATGGTAGGCGTGTGTGGAAACAACAGATGATGGTCCGTCTTGTGTCGCCTTCTAAGACAGGTTCCATTGTTGTCTATGGCGTCTCTAATCTTTTCTAGGGTAGGATTCATTTCAATATCACCGAAACGGAACATCATTTCTTTATCATCCCAAAATCCCACTAATAGCTCTATCAGCTCCGGGCGACCTTTCATTGCCATAATGGAGGGAAACTGTGCTAAAGTGCAGTTGATCGTTCTCTGGTGAGCATCCCCCAACCATTCATACCAGGCCCTCAATAATTCTGGAGCCTCAGTGACGATATCAAAATGGATTCTTCGTTCCATCTACAAAACAAAACACTGTTAAGATTTCCCTCGTCTCCATCGGATCAATGGTTCATCATATAGGCATGAACATGTATCCACATAGCACATAAATGAGATGTGGTGTTTTCGGGTCATAGACCGTTCGAACACAGGGTAGTCACTCTTAATGGGCCTTGGGTAGGTCTGAGATACCCAAGGCCCATCTAGGTATAAATGCTCTAGTTTAGTGGGGATTTGGCTTAGCTATATCCTAGTTTTTCTAGAGTGGTTTTTCACGAATGACCGGGAACCCGAGCGGACAACTGGGGTTGAACCGTTAGGGCTGTTGGACGACCGCGTACCAACCCCGCCTCAGAATGGTTCGAAGAAAAATTTAGTTTTATAGTGAAGGAACGACGGCGTGCTCCGCGAAGTCGCCTTTGGAACAAAGCGTAAAAATAAATGCCAGGAGTGGCGGAGTTATGATATACATGCAATGACAGTTAATAATTGCAAGGAAGTAAACACATAGACAGTTAAGGCAAATAAAACTCATATTATTTTAGAGTCCTTATGGTTAGAGCCAGTCAGTCCCTAGCGGAATCGCCATCTATAACGATTCGCTTTTTACGCGGGTTTAGGGTGGAAAGGCTACTACGAACTCGTTGGTGTTCTTTCGGACTTTGTTTTAAAAGGAACGCCACCTAATTTTTTAGGAAATTAGGAAAATCGATTTTGAAGGATTTATTCAAATACAGTGAAAAATCCTTCGTAATCCAGAGTTCTAGGTAAGGGTTCTGATAATCCCCTGGAGAAGGTGTTAGGCACCCCAGTACTAAGGATCCATATTATACAGTTGACCTTCGAATTCCAAAGTATGAGTATTTGCCTAATCTGTCTATTTTGTGTTTATTCTCGCAAAGAAGCAGTCATTTTTTTGTGATTTCCATATCATTTTTGGAAAGAAGTTTGAATATATTCGTTTATATACAGGGTATCGTAGTTTTGGATTTATAATATCCGTATACAAATAATCTTCCTTTATATGAGGAATATATTTTTTTGGGGGGGGGGGGGGGGGGGGTTTATAAAGAAAGTGGTTATGATTCTTGCTTATACTCATACTCCGTCTCGGGTTGATCCGTCTTAATACGTACAGTCTTATTCGGAATTCTTTATGTTACGGCGGTTTTTATATTAAAAGGGTGTTTTTCTATTTTAAGAGGTGGTATATATTGGTTGTATATACTCACCTTTTGACATTTTATTTGACCCATTTTTTTTAAGTAAAGCCACCAGAAAGGTGGAATTTTATTGAAAAGAAAATTATGTACATATCAATCCAAAAGTGATTGATCAAAGAAAAGAAACAACGAAAAAGAGGGGGCAGGGGGGTCAATCCAAAAGTGATTGATCAAAGATGGAAAACAGCAAAAGCTATGAAACAAACAACAAGTGAAAACGGAAATACAGATAGAGAATGTAACAGATTAGTAACAACTAATAATCTAAGGGCTTTGACTTGATAACATCTATCACACCTTCAAAGTCTCACAGGTGGAATGTTTCAAGTCATGTGAATCATTCTTCAGGCAATCTTGAATGTAGTTGTTTTCATCTATGGGCATCTTCTGCTGTATATGATCCAGGCCTCTCAAACGTGTACCACTACCAAACCAGCATGAAGCATATTATGGAATGTTATAACATCCATATTAAGGAATGAGCATGATGAGCACACTAATACCACCCTAACACAGATGCTACATCAGTCCATACTTCAGTCTGCATATTGGAAATGGCTCTTTTGTATGCCTGATCTTCAGTCTAAAGCTCTATCTTGTCTTGTTCTTATTCTCAAATTTGGAATTCCAGCCTTCTCTATGTTCAATATCCTCCTAGCTTGACTTGGTAACTCATGGAAACTATTAAAGTGAATTGTACCTGCAAATTCAAAAACCATGTTAGTTAAAAAAATCAGCAAGTCCATTCCCTTCTCTGTGTATATGCACCACAGTCACCATCTGATCTCTTCTCATTCTTTGAATGTCCTCTACCACCATTGAAATACCCCCATGGGATTTTCCATTCTGCAGCAAGGATCATCTTCATTGTCATTGAGTGCATCTCTATAATCAGTGGGAATAGTTTCTTATCTAAACAATATCTCAACCCCATTCTAATAGCCTCAGCTTCTGTTACCAAATTTGATCCATCCTGTAACCTCTTAGCAGCAGCATAGACCAAATCTCCCTCCTCATTCCTGATGTAGCAAGCAGCAGAACTTGGCCCTGGATTACCTTTAGCAGCTCCATCAGTATTACATTTAAACTATCCAGCTGCAGGTCTCATCCACCTGATCACTTTATAAACAACTGTAGGTTTATACTCTTCAAACTGCACAATTTGATGCCACCTTTTTGGAACATCCAGCCCAGGGTGTCCTTGCATAACAAGTGTATGTTGAGATTTATATCATATATTACCCTATTAAAAGTCATGGTGCCTTCATGTAATTGATTGTTTCTCCATTTCCATATTTTCCAAACAATAAAAGCAGGAACAGCTTTAAAAACAAGTTTAAGCTTATAATGACATTTTGCCTCCCACCAACTTCTGATAGCATGTTTAACTTAAACTCAATTCATGGTCAATCCAGCTGCTGCATTAAAGAAACTCCAAACTTCAGCAACAAATTCTCCACAAAGAAATAAATGATTAATGGATTCAGGCTGAGTAGAATTACAGCAGTAACATTTAGAGACTATAGCAATGCCAATGCTTGCCACCACCTCATCTACTGGCACTTTAAACTTCCAAAGTCTCCATAAAA
The DNA here is from genome assembly GCF_019175385.1 of Lycium barbarum. Classification (NCBI taxonomy): domain Eukaryota; kingdom Viridiplantae; phylum Streptophyta; class Magnoliopsida; order Solanales; family Solanaceae; genus Lycium; species Lycium barbarum. Next base: position 88,915,605 of record NC_083343.1, read on the forward strand.
AGAAGGAAATCTTGAATGGCACACCCTTGATCCACATGTTATGAAAAGGCACTGTTATATTGGCTCTTTGTCTCAGCAACTCCCATGCACTAGATACAGTAAACTTTCCTGAGCTAGTCATCATCCACCATGGTGTATCCCATTCATTAGATGCATGCTTAATGTCAGTTTCCTGCATTATATGCTGCACAATATCTTCAGGGAATAACTGCATGATTTTTTGGACATTCCAGGTGCCATTTGACATTAATTCAGCCACATCTTCAACCTGGTCATTAACTGGCCAGCTATGAGGAACCACAAAGTTAAGAGCACCTAGTTTAGTCCAATTATCAAACCATACATTAGAACTCCCAATCTTAGGTTCCCACCATATTTCTTGCTCAGTACTGTCTCTTGCCTCTAACATCATCTTCAAAACCTAAGACTCTCCCTTCCATTGTACTAACTGAGGGATCTATTCTCTTGCAATACTTATTTCACATGTAGTTAGCCCAGAGAGATCTAGAAGTTCTAAAATTCCACCAAAGTTTAGCACATAATGCTTTTGACATGTCAAAGATGGACTTGAACCCCAACCCTCCTTCATGTTTAGGTAAACACATAGTAAGCCATGATGACCAGTGTCTGCTTCTCTCTTCTTCCTTGTTATTCCAAAAGAACTTTGCAAAGATCTTATGCAGCTCTTTTATAACACATTTTGGTGGCCTAATAGCAGATAGTATATGGATTGGAATGCTTTGGAGACACTAGAGATTAATACTGTTTTTCCACCATAAGACAGCATTTTCCCTTTCCAAGTTTGCAACTTGTCCTTGACTTTCTTCAACAGATCAGTATAATCAACTTTTTTCTTCCTTGCATGAGTAATTGGACAACCAAGATATGTAAAAGGGAATTGACCTCTCACAAATCATGTTACTGCTTCCACCTATTGAATTAGCTGATTTGATAAATTGTTGAACATATAGAAAGAAATTTTCCTCTTATTTATCAATTATCCAGATATTCTTTCATACTCTTGAAGAGTGTCCATGATCAGCTGCAAGGAATTACTCTCCGCAGATGAGAATATGATGGTATCATCTGTATAAGCAAGGTGGTTCAATGCAGAACTCTACTTTGGCATCCCATAGCCTGTAAAAGCTGACTGATCAAATGAGAAGTTCAAATCTCTTGAGAGTACTTCTGCAGAAATGATGAATAAAGCAGGAGAGAGGGGGTATCCCTACTTGACTCCTCTTGTTGAATGAAAGAAACCATGAGCATGGCCATTCAACAGCACAGAATACCAGTTATTTGCCAATAATCTCCATATTAAATCAATGAATACCTCAAAAAATCCCTTTTTTTTTCATTACCTTACAGAGGTATAGCCATGAAACTCTGTCATATGCTTTTTCCATATCCAACTTAATAACAACATTGGCAGGATTCCCTCTCTTCCTTATGTCTGTAACAATTTCCGGTGTCAATAATACATTCTCAATAATATTTTTTCCCTTGACAAATCCTGATTGGTTAGAGGATATCACAGCTGGTAACAGGCTATCAAGCCTGTCATGCACCACTCTAGAGATGACCTTATTAATGAAGTTGTTAAGGCTTATAGGCCTCATAACAGGAAATGATTCCGCCACATTTTTTTTTGGCAACAGTACTAAGTTGGTGTGAGTAATTGACTTAGGAAGGGTCTGACCCTCAAAGAAGGTTTTAACTACATTCACCACATCAACTTTGATCACTTCCCAACACTTTTGATAAAATATCCCAGAGAAACCATCTGGTCCACAAACACTGTCACCTGATAATTAAAAAATAGCTTTCTTCACTTCTTCCATAGTAGGTTGGTCTGCAAGTGTCACAACCCAACCCCGTGGGCCATGACTAGTGCCCGACCTGGACACTCGTATACGTACCTATTAGATATAGTCAACTGAAGCTAAAATCAATATGGAAACTTGCAAAAGAACTCCAAAGGTTCATAACATCATCATATTTACATATATCCAAATAACCGGTCTCCTGGGGAGTTACAACTGATCAGAACATAATATGATACGCAAGCCGACAAGGCTGCCATAATATATCAACATGATACGCAAGCTGACAAGGCTGCCACAATATATCAACACGATACGCAAGCCGACAAGGCTTCCAATATATATCGTCACCATACGCAAGCCGACAAGGCTGCCATTACAGAAGAGCATATCCATAGCACATCGTACAGACACAGTTGAACAACTTATACACAACCCACACATATGTCTACAGACCTCTAAGAGTATCGATAATGAAATATGACGGGACAGGGCCCCGCCGTACCCCTGGAAAAGCATATATATATATATATATATATATATATATATATATATATATATATACATCATAAGATCTGTACCAAAAGTCTAGACTCCGGAACAACGGAGCACTCCAAGACAGCCGAGTAGAAGTCCTATGCTGAAGGGTCACCAAACCGACTATCTCAACCTGCGGGCATGAAACGCAGCCCCCCGAAGAAAGGGGGTCAGTACGAGATATGTACTGAGTATATAAAGCATGAAATACAATAAAGAGGATCATCACTGAGATAGAGATTACAGGAGACAAGTATGTCAATCAAAGATACCATTATACTTGCCTTATGAGATGTAAATCATGCATGTCAATATCATATATCATACCCGACCCATTATGGGACTCAGTGAATAAAGTCATATATTCCATCCTTGGCGCCATAAGCACATCATCATATCATCATATCATCATGTCATCATATCATCATATCATCATATATATATATATATACCATACTCGGCCCTCTAGTGAGGGACTCGGTGAACTATGCAGTGAAACGGTGCAGGAAAACATACCCAGCCCGGGACTTGATGAAAGACATATTAAGGCATGCACGAGCAGAGTAGTGAGAAACCATATGCAAACTAAGTCATATCTGAGACTCAATAGAATAATCAAAATAAACCATCATTTGATAATCAAGACAATAATCATATCAAGTACCCTTCGAATGTCACTATGGATTATATCAAAATAGAACTTCTGGAATCATAGACACGTATCAACACATAATGAAACAGCTTCTGGAAATCAAGAACATTAGCCATCCTACTGGCTCTAAGAATAGGAAATTCTTTGGAATCATATACACGTCGTCTGTTTGTTTCATAAAGATCACGCCAAAAAGAAAGAAGGGTTAGCTTTACATACCTGTTATAGGTTAACCGTAACCAAGTTCGCTTCGTCGACCCTTTGGCCTATTTAATATAAAATTAACGCTATCGTTAGTAAACTATACTTTCTAGCTTATAAATCTACAACCAATCACTTATAGGAATCATTCTTTAGTTCATACTTTCTTGATTAGGATTTTGGTTAGTTAAGAACATAACGGAAATCGGGCAGCATTTCCTTTATATAACTCGCCTAACCCGAACTTCCAATTAATCTCCTGTTATCACAGCAATACCAACAACAACAATAGCACCCTAATAACCTCTCTTAATTCCTTTTCAACTCACATCATTGACATCTAAGATTATACAATATGCAGACCATTATACGTTTCGTATACGACACCTCATGCACTTGTTTTCTTCCAAATTTACGAGCCACATTAACAACAACACAACAACAACATCAACTATCATCCATGTACAAGAAAATTACTTCGATATCATCTCAATAACAGCTTGAAACAGCCCACCAAGACTACAACATTAAAAATCAAATTTTTGACATTTACTTCGCCAAACTACAAACACACGAGGAAGAGTATAATTTTGTCATGGACAGCAACACCTATACATATTGTTGACACCTAATTTTGGCTCGACGTGCTTAAAATTAACGTTTTGGGGGGCCCTGATTCGTTAAAGAGCACAAAATACATTTTTTACACATTTTTACATTTTTTGACAATTTATTGATGATTATCCTTATTTTAGGAATTTTATCAATTTATTGTCCAATTTCAAGAATCATTATTTTGCATATGTACAGCGTAATATTACCATTTTTTGTGCAATCAATTGTTTCTTAATTTTATAGCAATACATTTTTTTATCCTATACATTAATATTTATATTTTATACATACATTATTATTTATACATGTATTAATAAACTATATTTTAGTACGATCTATCAGTGTAGAAAAATTGGAGCAATTAATTTTTTTTAACGCAGAGCAAAATTCAATCAAGTCAAGGTCTCATCACCTCTTTAAAAAAATTTGACATTTGAGGTGATGGGTGGGGGGCAAAGGGGTGTGACACTTTATGTTTTTTTGGATAATAAGATGGGCCATTTTGTCAATAAAAGAAAAGGAAGAGTCCATATTTTTCCATACACTCCAACATCAAATTTGTTTTTACTAAAACCTAAATACTTCTCTCTTCTCCTTCACCACAAACCGCTGCCGCCCCTCCACGCCGGAGTTCCGAGCTCCGGCGAGCTCCAAACCACAACCGAACCCCGTTACACCAGTCTCCACCACCAGCCACGCTCCACTAGCCCACTACGCCCTCCGTTCTCCAAACCACGCCCCGCTGCCCCACTTCGTCTCTTTCTCTCTCTCTTCCCGTCGCCACCGACAACCACCACAACTCCACTGCCAACTCCAGTGAACTCCACCAACAACACCACCAACACAACCAACACAATCTTATACACACAACAAAAACATTTTCAGATCTTGCTTTAAACAAAAACCCTAACTTTTTTGCCTCTAGGGCAGCCGCCTCTCCACCGTCTTCGCCGGCGAACTCACGTCGCCGGAGCAACCAATAACGCCACCACTGAACAGCCCACTTCGTCTTCTCCAACAACCCCACTGTTATGCGTTTTATTTTTTATTTTTTTTCATATATTATTGTATGTGTATCTATTTGTTTTATGTTTTTTTTTTTTTTGGACTGATTTCTTACAAGATTTTATGGGTGTTGTTGCTGTCATTGTTGGGCTGTTTTTGAGCATTTTCCGGTGACTTCTATGTTGCCGGAGAATCTCCGTCTTGTTTCTTGTTGTTGCTGCTTATTTTCACTGGTTTTGTTTTTTTTGGCTTTTCCCCGCGACGTGCATTTGTTTCAATTTTCCCTTCTATCTTCCTACACCCACTTTCTGCTGTGAAGTGTTGAATTATGTATTCAGCTGATGACGATACAACTCAGTGGTTACTTGAAAGCAAAAGCAAGAATGGCCTAGGACAGTACCTTAACACGCTATTTTGTTTCCACAAAGTAAAATAATTCATCCTTTTTCTATTTCCATTAACTCTATTTGAGATTAAAAAAAATGCTAACTTTTACCCTTGGTGTAAAGACTATGAATAAACCAGAGTTGATTTCAATTAGTTATTATCTCATAAAGTTACTGAAGGAAATTGGTTGATGAAGAAATTTCCGTCGATTTCCAAGGCCTTCCATGTACAAAGACGGGTTTTTTATTATTTTATTTTAAGTTTATTCATTATTTCTTTAATTCATCCAATAGTTATTTATTCTCTTACTAACATTTTTACTAAGTCTCATGCAGGTATCCGGAGTTACTTCTCGAAGATGACACTCAAAAGAAGTTCAAATAGCTTCTCAAATTCTTTGTTTATATTTTTTTTTACATTCTTAAAATTATACAAAGCATAAAATGTAGTGAAACTTTACTTTTTAGGGTGCAGGTTGGTGGTATTTATTTATGATCTGCTTATGTGATTTAAATTTTATGTGTTTTAGACAAATTAACATTAGGCAGTTATTATTTTTCGTAGCTAATATTCTTATAGTTATCACGTTTCGCTAGAGTTTTAATTTAGTAGCTTAGCACACTTAAGTAAATAAATAGGGTGATTTGCCTCAATATTTAGGCTTTAGGTACTCTCATAATTAATTGATTAGGTGTACATACTTAGCTAGTTAAATTAGTTAACTCACCTTGCGGGCAGAATAATTTCATGTTCATTCCTTACACCTTTTCACATACTCAAGCTCTTAAGTTGTAGATAACCTTTTTAAATAATTGTTTATATCACATATGTTTAAATCTGTTTTTTATTTTATTTTTTATTATTCAAAGAAAATCGTTCATTGTTAAGTAAATACCTTTATAATATATTCACTTAAAGCTAAAATTGTTAGTCACTGTAATTGCGCACTTTATTTACTTGTAAATAATCATGTAATACGTATTTTTATACATATGTAAATACTTACACCTCTTACTACATAAACATTCATGTTAGTTATTCTTAGTCTAAATTCTATTAATTTTTGTAAATAATAATCAGGCCTTTTAACACATCCCTCGTATAGTTAAATTGGTCTAGCCGGGAACCACATTTGTGGATTCTGAAGGATGCCTAACACCTTCCCTTCGGAATAATTTGAACACTTACCTAAAATCTCACTTATTTTCGTAGACCATGTTAAGCTGCATATATTAATAATTTATAGGTACCCTAGTATACCTTAAATGCTAGGTGGCGACTATGTACATAATTAATCATTTTAGAGCTCCATAAGTTGTGCTTTGTTTAGCCTTGGTAAAAATAAGGTGCAAGACATATCTATCACCATATCTCCAGCCCTTCAATCATGAACAAATCACCCTCAATTACCATACAACAATCACGACAACATTAATCAAATTTAATCCGCCATTGCTAAATTGAAACAACACCAACACGGTCCAACAAAACCTTAACGTTCACATATATAATTTCTTGCATCCAATCCCACTTAATAAGAGTTAATCCCTCAATTACAACATCATCTAATCCAATTACACCATAAAAAAAAGGACTTACCTTAATTTAATTGGAGCAAATTCTACACTCACTTGCACCAATTGCACTATCTCCTCTTCCTCAATTAAATTCCTTATGTTGCTTCCACCTCCTTGGACGTGTAAAGTACCTTAGGAATTTTATTTTTTTAGGAGGATTTCCATGGCCGTAAGCAGCCATGGCTAAACTTTGAATTGTTTTCACAAAGTGAGAAGAGGAACAAAGTGATAGTTCATTTGAAATGTAAATCCTTAGTCATCAAAGGCCACATATAGGCAGCCCCTAAATCCTACACGTTCCCCACATAATGAATCATCCAATTTTGTTTCATTTCATTGTATTTTTTTTTAAACCGGTCGGGCCCACTTTAATTATCTAATTAGCTACTTAATTAATCTTAATTAATCACTAATCTCCACTTAATAATCTAATCATAGTTAATTAATCCCTAATCTCCATTAATATTTCTATACTAATTGGAATTTATAACAAATCGTGCACTAATTAAAATCGAGGGTTAAAAGTCCTTGAACTTACGTTGATTAACTGACGAATAATTCGACGTACAAAAATACGGGGTATAGCATCCTTCCCCCCTCTGGAACATTCGTTCGCGAATGTTAAACTAATCCTGCGCTCCCAATATTTCCTTAAATGCCCTTTTTATTGAATTATGCCCTTCACGTGTCTCTTTCGTTTGTCGATTCCCTTCAATTTGTTATAATGCATTCCAGATCTCTAAGTAACCATTTCCATAATATTTTTTCTTTCTGTTGCTTCTCGAGGTAATAATTCCACGTCATTGTCTTTATGGTTGACAGTTGTATTGCCAGCTCTTCTGCTGAAATGTTACTCTCTCTCATCTGCATACTGCTCAGTTGTACTGGCACTGATTGATTCTGACTTGTATTCATAGTGCTCTCGGTCATAACTCGGCTCTCTTTCTTCTCCTATAGTTATTTTCCTAAGATGTATCGTTCACTTCACCTTACCTCTTAATCCTTAATTAAGATTTTATAACGCGCAGATGTTCCTCATCGATTCATTAGACTTTACAATCTTTGGAGTATTTATGTCTCCGGCAACCTGTAGACCCTTCGTAACTCTACGAATAAAACGAAATTTCCCAAGATGTAATATTATTTTACTTCAATAACCTTACATCGCTCTGCTGTTACAGTCCATATTCTGAAATCTTCAGCATCATGTATCACTTCTCGACTTCCTTTTAAAAGATTTTAACTGTCACTTTGCTTTTAGCACTTAATCTCCATCTTTAGAGTTGGTTATCAAGTAGCGCTGAAGTTTCCTCATATTATGACTTTACACAGCTGCCCTGTGCTCCAACTTTTATCAACTGGTATAATTCTGAAAGAATTTTTTTTGATTTGATATATAAGTTCATTGTCTTCTGGTAGCCAGCTCGTGCTGATCTTCTCGCTTAAACCATTTTATAATTTCCCTTAACCCAAATTGTAACACTTTAGGCATATTATCTCATGTCATTTCTTTATCTTTAATTCAAACTCTTCTATTGTCTCTTTACCCAGATCTTGCTCTTAGTTTCTTTGTCTCACATTATATTGTAATCCTTACACGAATATGCGAAGGTGCTCAAATCAGCCCGAGAAATACCTTAGTGTCGTCTCACTAGTCTTTATGCAGACCTTACATTCTTCTCTTATATCATTCAATTGATATCGGGGCTCAACTATGGCTTTTGTCCTCAGTACTAATCCTATCTCGGTACTTTGGTTCAAACCATCTTGCACCTTTCCCTAATATATCCAAAATATTGTAACCACATTGTTATTACTGGATCCTTACTCTTCTTATCAAGTACTCACTTGGTCTCATTCTTAACATACAAATGTGCTTAGATCACATAACTATTCTTGTATAACTTGTACAAAGTACATCCGATCTTAGTCATAGTCTTTCCTTCTCCTAATTCATTCTGCTTTACATATCTTATTTGTACTAAAACTCACTTGCTGTCTATCTTGTCGTATTCCTTTCCCTTCTTTTATTCACCATTTGATTTTCTCATATCCTACTATAGGAGATTTCCTATCCCTTCTCCTTTGCTACTTCTAAGTTACAGTATCATTAGCAAACAACCCCATTGCCGACGTCTTAACCTCTAATCCAGTATAGCATTGCTATCCTTTATAATATCTCTTAAGTTACTCGTTACCATTCTTTCGTCGTACTCTTTCTTTTCGTAAACACCCACTTTTTTAATGTCATATCATTCAAGGTCTTTACAAATAATTCTCAGTCCTGTCTCATATACCATCCTTACTTCTATCCGTTTATTGCTGGCTTTCAGATCTTACTAGCTTGTTTCAGCAAGGGATCTCACTTGAAGTTTAGTATCCACATCAAATACATTGCAGTGTCGCTTGTTTCCATCTTATACCTATATTTCTCTCACCCGCTTCCCCCCTTAAGGGTGTACTTATACCATTATCTATTTACATTCGGCTCTATGTCCCCATTTCCAATTTCAACTTCATCTGATAACTCACTTGGTATACTGTACCATGCCCATGTCTTTTCTTTATAATTTATAACTTTGATTATACACGTACGAAACCTTAAAAAAAATCTCGAAGTGATGAGAACCTTTCTATGTATAGTACAAAATCTCATCTGATAATCTGTAATCAAATAATCTAACTAATGTAGCAACTCATCCAAAGTCACATTCCATTCACTCCAATCAATAATTATTTAGTACTTATAATCGTTCCAAATTCTCGATTAGGTAGCACTTATATCCCGGTGATAAGTATCCAAGGCTCTCTTGTAACATTATCTTTTCCCCAACCTATATCATCTATTTCCTTTAATAAATTCACAATACCTCATTTGTTCCTCGGGCTTACAGTCCTTATCCTTTAAGGATTTCACTCTTTCCGAGGTGAAGTCATATACACGCGGTACTCCTTTATGCCTTATGCTCTTTCACCCTTGTTGTGTACCCAACGCTAACTTCTAACTTACTCAAAATCATATCGAATTCGTCTTAATAATGGTCTTATCTTACCACCTTGTCGTTGTACTGCACCTTTAAGTTCGTAGCTATATATTTCCCTTTCTATTTCATACTCGTACTAGATTGATCACGTTTATATTAGGTGTTTCCTTTAGAACTCCTTTTATTTCTCCAGTCTATGTCCATCTTTTATTTTGTGCACGAGGAATCTAATGCTACCCCCGTATCCTTCGGAAACCACTACTCCTGCATAATCCCTTTCTCTTTTTCAAAGTGTATTTCGTTCATCCCTATTTGTTCATATCGTCCCAATCATTTTCTGGCACTCATTCCGCTTCGTTGCTCGTCTCTTTATAGTTTAGTGCTTCACTGTTCCGCCACTTATATTACTCGTGTCCCCGGCCATACATGTTATAACCTATTATTGCACTATTATCTCGCTCGCTTCCTTATTATTTCCTTCTTTTAATTAACTCCCTTTTCTTTTCTTTTTTTTGTGCTCGCTTTCGTTCCCGTTATCGCATAATCTTTATTCTGAACTTTCCCTATAGAACTTTATAAGTCTTTTTCATTCGTTCCATACCTTGCCGATTTCACATTTGCCTTTACACTTTAGTCGCATAGATCACGTCATATCTTTTAGCCACTTCCTTGCTAGGCTTTACTCATTTTTATAACAATCCTTATTATATTCACATAATATCCTGTTCGTAATCAATCCTATAGTGTAACACTTCTTAACCTTATTCGCGATTCTTACTATGATTTAATTACACTCTGTGGAGTAGGCGTACTTAAACTTTCACCCTTTCTGATCAATCTTATCCTTACTGTCTCACAAGCTGTCTTATCAATATCGTCATATTTGTCGTAATTCTTCCTCCTCCGTACTTTTATCTCAATCATACTATTACTCCTTTTAACTGCAAACTCGTCGTAATTTATCCCTACTTATCAGTTCACTCAATACCTCAATAAAACGTTCCGTTACGATTTGCCACCTTTTTCTACATCATCCCTTAGTGTCACAAGCTCTTTCCAATTTATCCTAGCATTTCATCAATAATGCATGAAACACATGATCTAAGACAGCCCACAAGTTTGAGTTTTCCTTCTACAAATTCCATCTCCAATTAGTTGATTAAGAACTAATAAACTCAAGGACATAAAGATATGATGAAATGTTACCTCAAGAACACAAGAACGCTCCAACTCCAAAATTACGTCACCATGAAGCATCTTCCAAAACCACCACAAGAAGAAGAACTAGAATCCGACAAGCACCACGAGACTTCTAATGCTTGATTCACATAGTTTACTTCCAGATTTATTCTTAGATCATGAACGAACTATTTAGTTCATAAACTACTTGTTGTATGCTTTGTACTCTTCAAATAAAAGTGAAACTTAATTGTGGACGTTTTTGCTCTTCAACATGAGCCTCTTCTAAGGTGACATATGGCTGGAAAGTATCCTGGTCCATTCAAATGAATTCTAAACTTTGCTGCTCATATATGCTTCTTCGAAATAACATTTCCCAAATAAGAATGATGCCTCTTACGGATGACATGGAGGGTATCTCTTAAAGCTTTAATCCAACATGATAAATTTACCCTAACGATATCGACCTCATACTTACTATTACTATCAATTCAATAGTTAACTTTATTTCTCGAAGTCAGACTTGCAACTTAGTCAAATCCTATTATTACTGTTGACATAGCTTTTCAGGACATATTACAAACTTATATCTCATACTCTTTTTATTTCTAGGAAATTTTTTGCAGAGTTTCCTCTGTATTTCTTACTATCCCAGAACCTGCACGTAGGAAATACCAACAATGCCTAACAGGGCCAACATATATACGTATGTATCATATCATATCATAGCCACACAGGGCTCCCAATTTCAAGTAAAAGTATAAAGATGTCGAAACTTACCTCACATATCACACCTCGAGACGTACCTGATCCTTTAATGATCTATCCTGTTATACCTTCCTATCTACCTTCCGTTTCATTCTTCAACTTTACATTTCAATCATACTTCAATATTCTTACCTTATCCGACATGCACCTTTCGCACCGTTGCTTACCTGTGTACTTTGTAACTTCCAATATCATCAGCCACTTTCTTTTGTCGATGCCGTTCTTTAGCTGAAATCAAGGGTTAGTATAAGGAATTTCATTTCCTATGGCTGGGCTCTATCGCACGATCTTAGATATGAAAGAAAGGTAACATCCTAAATGTCCTATAGCTTCCTGTTTATAGATGTGGTGCACAACACACCGATAAACAAGACTCTACTAGACACGGTCTTTAGACACTCCGAGGATGAACTGCTATGTTACCACTTTTGTCACGACCCAACCTCGTGGGCCATGACTAGTGCCCGACCTGGACACTCGTATACGTACCTATTAGATATAGTCAACTGAAGCTAAAATAAATATGAAAACTTGCAACCTCCAAAGGTTCATAACATCATCATATATACATATATCCAAATAACCGGTCTCCTGGGGAGTCACAACTGATCAGAACATAATATGATACGCAAGCCGACAAGGCTGCCACAATATATCAACATGATACGCAAGCTGACAAGGCTGCCACAATACATCAACACGATACGCAAGCCGACAAGGCTGCCAATACATATCGTCACCATACGCAAGCCGACAAGGCTGCCATTATAGAAGAGAATATCCATAGCACATCGTACAGACACAGTTGAACAACTTATACACAACCCACACATATGTCTACAGACCTCTAAGAGTATCGATCGTGAAATATGACGGGACAGGGCCCCGCCGTACCCCTGGATAAGCATATATATATATATATATATATATATATATATATATATATATATATATATATATATATATATACATCATAAGATCTGTACCAAAAGTCTAGACTCTGGAACAACGGAGCTCTCCAAGACAGCTGAGTAGAAGTCCTATGCTGAAGGGTCACCAAACCGACTATCTGAACCTACGGGCATGAAACGCAGCCCCCCGAAGAGAGGGAGTCAGTACGAGATATGTACTAAGTATATAAAGCATGAAATACAATAAAGAGGATCATCACTGAGATAGAGATTACAAGTGACAAGTATTTCAATCAAAGATACCATTATACTTGCCTTATAAGATGTAAATCATGCATTTCAATATCATATATCATTCCCGGCCCATTATGGGACTCGGTGAATAAAGTCATCATATGACATCCTTGGCGCCATAATCACATCATCATATCATCATATCATCATGTCATCATATCATAATATCACCATATGTATATATACCGTATCCGGCCCTCTAGTGAGGGACTCGGTGAACAATGCAGTGAAACTGTGCAGGAAAACATACCCGACCCGGGACTCGGTGAAAGACATATTGAGGCATGCACGAGCAGAGTAGTGAGAAACCATATGCAAACTAAGTCATATCTGAGACTCAATAGAATAATCAAAATGAACCATCATTTGATAATCAAGACAATAATCATATCAAGTACCCTTCGAATGTCACTATGGATTATATCAAAATAGAACTTCTGGAATCATAGACACGTATCAAGATATAATGAAACAACTTCTGGAAATCAAGAACATTAGCCATCCTGGTGGCTCTAAGAATAGGAAATTCTTAGGATTCATATACACGTCGTCTGTTTGTTTCATAAAGATCATGCCAAAAAGAAAGAAGGGTTAGCTTTACATACCTGTTATAGGTTAACCGTAACCAAGTTCGCTTCGTCGCCCCTTTGGCCTATTTAATATAAAAGTAACGCTATCGTTAGTAAACTATACTTTCTAGCTTATAAATCTACAACCAATCACTTATAGGAATCATTCTTTAGTTCATACTTTCTTGATTAGGATTTTGGTTAGTTAAGAACTTAACGGAAATCGGGCAGCATTTCCTCTATATAACTCGCCTAACCCGAACTTTCAATTAATCTCCTGTTATCACAGCAATACCAACAACAACAATAGCAACCTAATAACCTCTCTTAATTCTTTTTCAACTCACATCATTGACATCTAAGATTATACAATAGGCAGACCATTATACGCTTCGTATACGACACCTTATGCACTTGTTTTCTTCCAAATTTACGAGCCACATTAACATCAACACAACAACAACATCAACTATCATCCATGTACAAGAAAATTACTTCGATATCATCTCAATAACAGCTCGAAACAGCCCACCAAGACTACAACATTAAAAATGAAATTTTCGACATTTACTTCGCCAAACTACAAACACACGAGGAAGAGTATAATTTTGTCATGGACAGCAACACCTATACATATCTATCACCATATTTCCAGCCCTTCAATCATGAACAAATCACCCTCAATTACCATACAATAATCACGACAACCTTAATCAAATTTAATCCGCCATTGCTAAATTGAAACAACACCAACACGGTCCAACAAAACCTTAACGTTCACATATATAATTTCTTGCATCCAATCCCACTTAATAAGAGTTAATCCCTCAATTACAACATTATCTAATCCAATTACACCATAAAAAAAAAAGTTCTTACCTTAATTTAATTGGAGAGAATTCTACACTCACTTGCACCAATTGCACTATCTCCTCTTCCTCAATTCAATTCCTTATGTTGCTTCCACCTCCTTGGACGTGCAAATTACCTTAGGATTTTTTTTTATTTTTTTTAGGAGGATTTCCATGGCCGTGAGCAGCCATGGCTAAACTTTGAATTGTTTTCACAAAGTGAGAAGAGGAACAAAGTGATAGTTCATTTGAAATGTAAATCCTTAGTCATCAAAGGCCACATATAGGCAGCCCCTAAATCCTACACGTGCCCCACATAATGAATCATCCAATTTTGTTTCATTTCATTGTATTTTTTTTAAATCGGTGGGGCCCACTTTAATTATCTAATTAGCTACTTAATTAATCTTAATTAATCACTAATCTCCACTTAATAATCTAATCACAGTTAATTAATCCCTAATCTCCATTAATATTTCTATACTAATTGGAATTTATAACAAATCGTGCACTAATTAAAATCGAGGGTTAAAAGTCCTTGAACTTACGTCGATTAACTGACGAATAATTTGACGTACAAAAATACGGGTTATATTATCCTCCTCCTTAATCATTTCAGGAACATGATTAAGAATAGGAGAGTCTTCAATCTGATCTTCTTGAGAAAACTGCCTATGATAGAATGAAATAGCCTCATCATCAACTTTGTCAGCTTCCTCTAACCACACACCATCAACATTTTGAATTCTCTTGACTTGGATTCTATTCCTCCTACCTTTGACCAAACTATGAAAAAACCTTGTATTTTTATCACCTTCTGAGAAACTGTCCATTCCATCTTTTTGTCTCCAAAATTCTTCTTCATAATGCAAGTATAGTTTAAGTTCAGCTTGAGCCCTTTGCATCACCATCCTATTCTCTTCTGAAGGACCCTTCTCAAACAGTTGTTCTTTAATTTTGACTATATCCTCTCTGATAACCAGTTGCTTGAAGATGTCTCCAAAAGTCTCCTTACTCCAATTACTTAAAGCAATTTTCACCTTCTTCAGCTTGAGTTTAAATGATAAGAACACATCTTCAGATAATTTTTCTTCCCACTGTTGTCTAATAAGGTCTAGAAAGGATTCATGTTCCACCCAGAATTTAAGAAATCTGAATGGCTTACAATAGTTCTGAACCTGATCCCCACAAGTCAAAAGTAATGGAGCACAATCAGATCTTGTTCTAGACAAATGTTCCACCTCTAAATTGCCAAACCAGTCTTAAAATAGCTCATTATGCAACATTCTATCCAGCCTCTTAAAAATACAGTGATTAGCAGCCCTACCATTCCACCATGTGAAAGGACTTCCTTTAAAAGGAATCTCATGCAGTTCACAAGAATTCATGCAGAATGCAAAATCTTCATACTCTTATGGCAAGACTGGCAAACCTCCTATTTTTCCTCTTCATTTAAAATGACATTGAAATCACTACCAATCAGCCAAGGGAATGCCATATTACTAGCCACACCACATATATCATCCCACAACTGCAATCTATCCCCTTCATTACATTTAGCATAAACCATTGAAACCACCATTGCTTTGTTCAGATCTTGGAAGAACAATTTAACAGTAATAGATTGTTCAGTATCCAGAAGTACTTCTACGTCCACTTTGCCTTGAACAAAGAACCAGATTTTACCATTACAATTGAAGTTGGCATAAGGCATACTATGTTTCCTTCTATACTTCTGAATCTGTCTCTGATGTTGAAAAGGTTCCATCAGAGCCACCAACCAAAATTTATGATGTATGTGTAACAGTTGAACTCTATGGAAAGCTTGTTGAGAATTCACTGATCTGATATTCCAAAAAAGAGATTTAATAATCATTTAGAAGACTTCTTTAAGTTACCCCTTTTTGGCATGATCTTTACTGCTTGTTGACCTTCTGAGACACCTTGTTTCTTCCCCTTTTTTGCCCTTTTACCTTGTGTTTTTGGAGAAATTCCTGCTTCTTTACAGACGTTTTGAAGAATCATTTCTCCAAGTGTACTATCAGCATTTTCTTTCATTTGATTGTCCAGGACCTTATTTTCCTTCTCATCTTGCAGATTATGAGAAACAACATCATGCAAAGTTTTGTTAGGAGATAGCTTTTTACCTACATTCAGTGGCTGAACTTCCTTAATTTCAGGGACAATAGCCAGGGCCAAATTTCCTACCTGGGAATAAGAACTTCTCTCATGAGGGTAAGATCTAACAATCTGCAAGTTGTTTGGACAGGTATTATCCAAATCAACCACAAATTCATCCTTCTTATTTTCCTGATAAATTTCAGCTGCATCCACCTGGTGACTGTCTGAATCTTCCCTTGACTTACAGTCTATGTTAAAAACTACTTCTTCCATATGACACTTAGTTTCAGTATTCTCTTCATTCATGCTGTCATCCACCCTCTTAGGGACTTCTGACTTCCCTTTAGATGATGACATATTTGTAGGAGAGGCTTGTGTTGTCAATTTCTTTACTACCATGAACCTCTACTGAGCTTATGTCAACATCCTCCACCTCATACATCTCTCCAAGTTGCTTTAGCTTCTCAATCTGCTTTGAAGTAACTTGATCCTCCACCATGTCTGATGGCCTGTAAAGGTTAGGCACTACAAAACTTACAGTTTTCTCCATACTTACTGCATGAGCAGGTACTAAGTGTGATTCAACTAGCCCCACTTCATGCTCCATCTTGTCAACCGTTCCAACCACTGGAGCATTTTGTAGAGCAATCAATTGTTGACCATGAGAAGTGTTGATCACAACATCTTGTTTATTTTGCTCATCATAACTAATCAACTCCTGATCCTGAGGGACAGCAGCATTGTCAAGTTCATAATCTTCACCATTGAACTCACCATTGTTTCCATCATTATCATTGGCTAGACTAAGATCTTGTAACACATCAAACTTGTTTTGAATAATCACCATTGAATCCTTATTCTCTTTTGTATTCACCTGTAACACCTCTGAAGCTACATTATCCTGCTTAGGACCATTGAGATCTCTATTGTCTTTAATAATATTCCAGTTTCCAGGAATGCGAAGAATCTTTCCACTGGATAGCATCCTAGCATTAAACCTCCTACGAGTATGATGAAATTGTTTCTTCTGAGGCTGAGGAGCCTGAACATCCTTCTTGACCGTCACTTCCTTGCCTTCTCCTGCAACATCAGGTGCTACTTTCTCATCATCCTCATCAAAGGCTATTAATTCAGGGTGGAGTGTCCAACATTCACTCTCATTGTGGCCTTGCAACCTACATTCTTTACAATACTTTGGGAGGTAATCGTATTGAATCTTCACTTTATCAACTCTAACTTCCTAAGTTTCCTCATCCTCTATCTCCATATCTACATAACTAGGGATATTTGCTAATAAGTCCATGATAAATTTAAATCTCGCACAACTTGGCCTTGTGCGATTTATAGTGGCCAGATCCATTTGTAAAGGTATCCCAACAGCAGAAGCTAGAGAAAACAAAGCTTCATTCACAAAGACCGTAGGTAACAAATAAGGAAAAGATATCCAAGATATAACCTTTGATGTCTCTTCATCAACTTTAAACTTAGAGTCACATATTAAAGGCCTCGTTTGATACGAATAACCATCTCTTGACGGCAAGTAGTATACACCCTTCGAACATAGATTAACAAAATCCTCCTTTGTTGATAATCTAATAAGGACATGTCTATCACGAAACAATCCAATCTGGCACTTTCCTTTCATCCCATATTGCTCAGGGATAATTGGCCTGAGTTCCTCCAATAATGGCCATCCATATGAGAATTTTCCAACGACTGCATGCTTCAAATCCTCCAGAGATTCCATATGATCCACCTCCTTTTGTGTCCAACGATGTACAGGAACACCATTACGATAATCTACCTTCTTTACTTGAATACTTGATGTAGGGTTTTGCATGGATTTAGGGTTTATAGGTTGAAAGATTTTTCTAAAGTCTAGTTTATGAATTGTCGGGTCATTGCGGGCATTGTCAATGGTTGGAGCGGGTGTAGCAGAAGTCTGGCTAACCAACTATTTGACCCAAATTTATTAAGGAGATGAGGGGTTTCTTTTTCAAAAGAGAGGGCATGGTGAGTTTTTTGAAAAAACAACATCTTTTTGCTTTATTGAAAATCATAAGCCCAATTTTGGTGAAAACTTACTTGCCTTATTTTAAAACGCTATGTTTCTGGAAAATTTACATAAAGGGAGTATATGCCATCTAATTTAATAAAGTCTCGTGGGCATTCGACCCACTTTTTTGTGTACTAAATTGAATTGTGGCTTAAAACATTGTTCAACATTTTATTTCCCTTTTTTTTTCTAGAAAATGGTAAGAGTTTATCAAAAATCCCTTTTTTCTTACAATAGCTTAAAACTCGCTAGCACTAGATCCAATTGCCATTCTAGTTTGAAAACGCAAAGTTGATTTAAGACTTATTTAGGTAAAAAAAAAAATAGCTTGTGTACCCAATTTTAAAAATAAAACGTTATAGAGATTTGTCGTGGTTTTGGAAATCGTTGGGGACCTAAGGTCGTCTAAACGGCGTAGGAACCGTTATCCTAAGACGTCTAATCCATAAGTTCCACTATAATATGAGTTGCATACATTTACAAATACATACAGATAAAATCATGCATATATGGATTAAATTTAAACTAGGGGCGTACCAAGCCCCTAGTGGCCATTTTCACCCATGGTTGGGCCTTCTGCGCGCCTTGCTATCATTTTTCACCATAGACTCGATCTTAATGAGAATGAGAAGTCCTATTCGGCCTTTGGCCCAATAGGGACTGGTTTTGACCCGAGTGGTCATGCGAGTGAGGAGGGGGAAAGAAGAAAGGGACCCGGTTAGTTTATAAACACTGAACTTATCACTAAAATAATAAAATTATACATAATATAAAAACAAGAAAAGTACTCACATTATTCTATACTTACCCCATTTCTCCTTAAATGGATTTGCCTTGTTTGGGAATTTTGCAATGGCATGGGGACTGAGTCCTTGCCTTATGGTCTTGATGTCGCACAAATTCCAAAGGGCTCGTAAGGACCCCAGGCATGGCTAACACTAAGAATGCCTAGACGACCCCGAACTACCATCGTTTATCCTTAACCAATGCATTCCAAACAAGAGGGAAAGAGAGTATAAGACTTGGAGGTGGTAACAGGTTTCAAGTAAACTCCTAAACAAACAATACCCCAATACCATACTCTAAATGAAGGAATTCATATCAAACAAGAAAAATATCAGCACCTACGTGAGACTAAATAATTAACAAGCATAGCAGTAATGGGGCGTACTCGGTATCACGATAAGATGATGACAAGGATGATACACACAACTGCTGTTAGAGGGAACACAAATAATGATCAATCAAAATCATGGACTTGTTAAGATAGTCACTGAAAACAGAAGGAGTAAGACTGGAACCCTTCAGGTATATCAAAACAAGTTCAGGAGATTTTAGGGTCAAATGCAAACTGGTCTATTTTCAAACAATCATCTAGCTCGGGACTTTTCATAAATAAAAAGGAGAGGTTCCAAATTCTCATGTTTAAACAACATATCCTACTTATTTGTTAAGGTTCAAAACCACTGCCCAGAGGAAACAAAGCTTGATTACACTAGTTCAATTGAGGGCATTCATTTTATCCCAGTCAAACTCAAGATTTCTCACAAACAGGTCCAGAACAAACACAGTATTCTCATAAAAGAAAAAAAACACTGGGAGGGCCTCACAGACAGCCAAGGCTTATGACCATGTTTAAAACTTTTAGAATAACATATTCAGAATTGGCATCCTTTAAAAGTTATTCCTCTTTATTAACTTGAACACACCACAAACTGGTACATAAAGCAGGACCCTTGATTAATAGACAAGTGAGCTTGAAGAAAACTTTTTAAAGGGAGGGAGGTCTTAATGGACAAGTCATATGTACACTTCAACCAGGCAGCCTTACAACAGTCTTGGCTCCTGAAAGCATTCCTTCAACATATTTTAAACCACTCCAAAGCCTTTTCCCAAAGCACAGAAGGGGAGGAAGAGAAAGGCAAGAAATGAAATCATAGCATGATCACAGTTTTGGCGAACAAAGAAACCAAACATCACATAAGGGACAAGCCTAAACCAATAAACCAGGTTGCAGGTCTCAAATATCAGTCATGGATGATGCAAGTTAGAAAAAGTAGACAAAGGCATATGGCCAACAACAAAGTAAATGGCACATAACACACTTGACTACAACTTCTCACAGATGGACTCAGGTCTACATAACACAACCATCAGCCCCATTTTCCCTTTACACACAATCAAATTTCAAACAAGTAAGGCTCGGGAAAACCTACCAGGTCTTTCAGACAAAAGGGATTTTTCAGAAAGGGGCAAAGTGGGAATCACATGACACTCAGACTTGACCAGTATTGACAGTAGCTTATTTTCTTCTAGGTGTGCCTTTCCCTCCCTGTTAGACACAGTTAAGCTGTTCCAAAATCACCTTGTACCTTTGTGTATCCCAAAGCTATGAAAAAAGAGTTCTAAAAGAAAAGAATGTGATCTCAGGTTAAGGAAAGGGGAAGCAGGATAGGGTGGGGTCATCACCTCCCCATCTCCTCCTCCTGAATCTCCTTTTCAACAAAGGGATCCTTGGTTCCACTGGTCATTAACTCCAGTTCATGCCCAGGCCCACCTTCACTCTCCTAAGACCTCTTTTCTCTTCTTTATACCCTCCCCGTCATACCTTAGTGACTCCACTAAGGGCCATGAAAGATCTAGGACAATTTAATTATATCACACAGTTTCCAAAATGAACCCAAAAAATCTTTTTATCAAATTCCCTTATAATACTGGAAAACAGACACACCATGGACATATAACAAATGATAATCAAACTAGTTTTTCCTAACAACTTCAGACTTAAAACCAAGATCATAGAAAAGTCTTTGTTTTTTACCACAGTGTAGTTCAAAGGAAAGAGTACACATTTTCTTTTCCATCAGGACCAGGCCACACAAGGAGACAGTCAACAGACTTCCACACCATCATTTTAGCCTTATCACCACTCTTTTTTTTTAAAAGAATTCATCTCTCGATATCAAAAGAAAACACCACAGTGTCCAGAGAAGACCACACAAGGACAAGTTAAATAATATTTGTAACAAAAATCCCAAATATCCCATCATCCTTCCTTCTTTTATCCTTTACTTATCTATTATTGTAACTAGGTGGCAAGTTCTCAAAAGAAAAGGTTTTCCTTCACAAAGTTATGGCCCATGGGCCACACACACATGCATACACTCCTAGCCAAACTATCAACCTTAAAATCCTTCTTTTCCCCCTTTCACCAGAATAGCCATGTTCCTTTTGCTAGGTCAGAAACAAACATAACATTACCTCTTAATCAACCTGTTAGACTAGGTGATTTGCCTCCTCTTTTTATCAGGCATGGGCCATCTTAGAACTGCCGTGAACCTAGCTTATTATAGCAACCTTAGAAAAACCTTTGAGACTCAAACACTTCATAACCACACGCTCCACATGTTCTACTCAGAGGTAGTCTAACAAATTCCCATATTTACCACAAATAGGACAACCAAACAAGAAGCAGAGCTAAGTGAAGTACCTTGATCAAGTTAAAACCCTTCCCCCCAGAATCACCTTTTAAAACCTTTGCTTCAACATACACTATTGTGACCCCAAAATGCCAAGTTTTATCAAGTAAGATTTAGGTGAGACAACAGGAATCAGGCTAAACCAGTTGCTAAGTGAAACAAGTGGGAATCCACAAATAGCACACAGGACATTTTTTACTTTTTTAGAACCAAAGTACCATTAAAGAACAGACATGATCTAGTCAGGTCCAGCACATGACAACTTCAACTTTCAAACAAATAAAATTATTTAAGAGAAGACAATGTGATAACCAGACTAGGTCCAATTCTTTTTAGACTTTTCAATCTTTCCAACAGGTACATAATCAGGTGAGACGCTGACAACCAGGCTAAAGTTCAACATAATGAGCCTTTACTGTTTCTTGACACAACCACATAAAACAAGCAATAATCAGATTGGGTTCAAATATAATAAAACTTGACTTTCCTATGACACATGTGATCAAGCAGGACAGACTATGATCAAACTAAATTCAATACATCAAACTCCCCACTAACACATAACCACATAAGAGAAGCAATGACCAGACCTGATTCAACATGGCAAACCTCTGACATAACAAGACCTCAACCTTCCCATGAGACATGTGATCAAGCAAGGAAAACTATGATCAAGCTGGGTCCAAGACTTCAACTCCCAACCAACACATGACCACATAGAACAAGCAATGGCCAGATTAGGCAATTTACTTAAGAAAGACCTCTTGACCCCCCCCCCCCCCCCCTTATTATCCTCCAGACCAAGACAAACCTCCAAGTGATAAATAACAAGACATAAAGCAAATCAAGTCATTCAAAAGAGCTTGTGACTTCAAACTAACCCCATGAACCTAGTTTATTACATGAGATACACAGGACTAGACCACTCATGATTTCAACAGACCCTCTTAACCCTAATACAGAGCACAAGACTTAGACCAAGCAATAAATTAGTATAAACTACAACCCAGACCCTTACATAGAACACTTAAAGATGTCTAGACAGCCATGATAAAACAGGAAATCTAGAGGAAAAACCATATTAGACAAACCCCCTCAACTCAAACTATGGTCCCAAGCCACACTTAAAGGTCCTTAGTCACAACTGAACAGCCAAAGGTATAAGCAGGAGAGGCAAATGAAAATCTAAGTGAGGCAGGTTCATCAGCTGAATATTATAGCCTAGATTAGGTGTAAGGAAAAAGGAGCAACTAGTCACAAAGCATGAACAGAAGTCCAGACTAAGAAGCTGAGTCAAAACAACCTATCAATTTGAAACTATTCTATAACTCACATGAAACTCCCTAGGTAAGCAAAATGCAGACAAGATCAAGAGGGAACCACAATTAGCATATCAGGTTCTGAGCTTTGTCTTGAACTACAAACAATTGTCTTAACCAGGTATAACATGGACATAAACTGAAAAGAAAGAGAACAGACTAGCATATGGACTCAGACATCTATCCTAAACCACACACACACACCTCAACTAGGTATAGTGTAGGCAGAGTCAAGATATGAAGGTGATAAGATAATGTAGTGATTTAAATCCTATCATAAACCATACAATGATGCTACCTAAACATCACACAAAATAGAAGCTAAGCACAAAGAACAATAGCTACTTAAGCTTCATCATAAAATCTCGCATATTCTTATTAACTAAACACAACATAAGCAGAATCTAAGTATGGAAACAATGAACTAAAATACTAACTTAAACAGAAACTTATTAACATGACATGACATAAATGTAAAGCATTAAACTAAAAGGCATTTACCTTTTATGAGTGCAACCGGGGTCAAGCGATGGATTTGGAAGCCCTTGTGCTCCAACGCCAAACTCAAACCACCACGAACACCACAAAACAAATAAAATATAAATTTTAGAATTGGGAAAACTTAAGTTTAAAATGAAATTTTGACTTTGGAACTCTTAAGACTAAAAATAGCGATTTTCAGTCTCTTTGTGGTTTCCAACCCCTTTTCTCAAATAAATGGGGGTTTCTATTTATAGAAACCCCCAGAATGGCTCTTAGAACTCTAACCAACGATGTGGGACTTGCAAATTTTATGCAAGTCTTATTCATAAACTCAAATACACGGTTCAGATCTATGGTAAAAATGAAGTCAATGGTTCAAATACACCAAGACTAGCAATGATGATGGAAATACATATAAAAATGGGAGGTAGTACCTTTAAGGGCCTGTTTGGCCGGGTTTCTGGTGAGAGAAGGACGAAGCTATTAATTTTTCATCCTCTCCTTCACGTCATGCGCTCCCACGATGGGACAGGGCTAAAAAATAGGGCGGGGTAGGTGGTGGAACAGGAGGCGGCACTAGGGTTTTACCCCTAGCTTCCTCTCCTCTCTTTTGTTTGCAACAGACCCTTAGGGTCATTTTTTGTGAAACGGGTGGGAGGAGTATAATAGTCCCCCCCCCCCCTTTTAACTCCTTAATGGAGTGGGTCCTGGTCCTTTATTTTTTCTAAAAAAAAACGTTGGGCCCATTCTTTTATTATATATATATACACACACACACACACCATGTTATGTCCCGTGTTTTCGTATAATTGGAAATCGAGGAATAATTAAGACTTGTGTGTTATGAGGAAATATTTTGATTCTAGTTGATGTGACTATGTTGGTTATGAAATCATTAATGTTAAGACATCGGGGAAGGCCGAGGGTAAATTTGGAATTTCGAAAATTAGTTTCGGGAATTACAAAGCGGGACTTTTAATGAATTGGGCCAAGAAGCCTTGAAGTGGCCGGCCATGGCATGGTCCAAGCCCACATTTTTAAAGGTCATGTGATATACACATGACCTATAGTGGATATATATCAACATTTCCTTTGTAATTATCAAGAACAATTAAACACTCCACTTGAAGCTATACTACTCCCTCTCTCGGCCGAACCCTCTATAGGAGAGAAAGAAAATTTTCTAGCCTTGTTGATTAATCCAAAAATCTTAGTTTCAACATATTTGTGAAGTACTCGAGACGCTCTCTGACGTGATACAATTTGTTTGGCACAAGAATCACGTTTGCGGCAAGTCGGATTTTCAAGAAAAGGTAAGAATTTTGCCCCTCTAATGTTATGGAATTGATATGAATGTGTTAAGGATTGAGAATAGACGAGAATCCCGTAACTTGGATGTGTGTGTAGAAAGCCGTGTGTGTGCATGTGTTGGTATGTGGCCGTGAGCCATGAATTGTGGAGGACAAGATGAATTTGATTTCGTTTAAGTTTGTTAGTTGCGTCGTTGTGGACTTTATAACTTAAATGATTGTTTAGTGAATTGAATTGGTGTTAGAAAATGATTTCGAAACATTATGGGAAAGTGTATACCTTTTGTATAATTGTGTATATTGTTGTATATATATGATGTTAAAGACTTTAAATGTGACTTATGGTTGATGTTAATGAATTTGGAATGAAACAATGCGAGTTAGAATGTTCGTCGTAAGTTTTGATGTTTTGGATGAAATATGGAAAGTAATGAACTTCGGGAAATTTTGTATATTGTTTGGAGTGTAATTGGGATGGGTTTGAATAATCTTGAATGGGTGAATGGATACAATAATGTGGGCATAAGTTTGGAATTGTGAAGTTTGAATGAAAGTTGTCAACTTGTGTAGTAAGGTAGAACTATGAAGTTAGAATGCGTTGATTGTGGTTTATGTTGTTTGATGATGTTTGGGTTGTTGTTGTTGATGTATTTTGAGCCGAGCTAAGTCTCGGGGGTGTTAGATTTATAGGGGAAATGCTACCGAAATTTCGGTAGCCAAGTATAGCCCAAAGATTAAGATGTTAACTTTCATGAATAGTAACTGGTAAAAGTGACCATTTGCAGTTTTTGGACGAAACGGGAATTGAGATTTGACGAGCGTAAGGCGCAATCCAGGTATGTAAAGCTTACCTTTCCTTCTTTTGGCATGTCCTAGTTACACTAGGTCAAGATCGGACCCTCGGGGATAATTCTGCTCTTGGAAATCCGAGTTCAAGTTTGGGCACTATTCATTCAGCGCAATTGAAACCTATTCCTTACATTTGGTTGAAAGAATGTTCAAACCTTCATAACTTTTGCTATTGTGTCCGAATCTCTCCGAAACTTTCGTAGATGGCTTTATGGAGCCTAAAGTCCGTGATTTGTGTCCGCCGCCTCGATTTGACTCAAGGTGGGCCCGTAAGCCCCGAGGCTTCCCTTATTTGATTTGTTTGACTCACTTCCGTCCGATATGAAAAGTAATTGTTTGCCTATGACTCAAAGGTCCGTTTGAAATCTCCTACACCATTATGGAACGTTTTGCACTATGAATGATACTAGATTTTCGGAAAATGATCTGGGAGTTGCTTTTCAAAGGTTTTGCAGTTTGGAACTTCGTAACTTCTATACATTAATTTTGATCGACCTGACTCCTACTCCGAGCCTCTTGGCGTCGGTATATGCCTATATGTAATTATATGTCGAGTCCTGTAATTTACTTTTAATATGCATATGGTCTCTGCACTACTCCGTTCGTGCCATTCGCTATGATTTCGTTCGTCGGTACCCGGGCCGGCTTTGTGATCGTGCGCGCTATACCATATTCGGAAGTATGATGTGTTACGGTTTCCGAGGCCTCGCCATAGGGCCGGTTACCGTCTATGGAGTTATGATGTGATATGGCATTTGACATGTTCTGATGATGTGATATGTGTGTGATACGATTTGTCTGGAGACTGTACGGAGATTTGAAAAACTTCTGGAGTATGATGTGTTGTGGCACCAGCGTCGGGAGTGACCACGTTCCTAAGCCCTATACATGATCTTTTATTTGCATTTGTACATTTATCTTCCGTACAGGTTTGATTTGCTACTTTGACGTTTGTGTTTGTTCCTTCTGACTCCAGTTATGATTGTGATTTCTGTACCTTCTGCTTTACATACTCAGTACTTCTCCCGTACTGACCCCCTGTTCTTCGGGGGGCTGCGTTTCATGCCCGTAGGTACAGAAGCTCGTTCGGGTGATCCTCCGGTTTAGGCTACCTATTCTGCTATTTTGGAGGGCTCCCCTTGATCCGGAGCTTAACTTTTGGTACATACCTTTTGATGTGCGTGTGTTCTGTACATTTGTGGCTGTGTGGGTACGGCGGGGCCCTGTCCCGTCATATGTTCGCATGTTCTATTTTGTTTTAGAGGCCTGTAGTCATGTTTGTGGGTCGTGGGTCTGGTGTGTTTGTATGTGGATCTGTTTTGCGTTCTTAAGCGGCCCGTATGCTACTATGGCCAAGACTGTCCATGAGTTCGTACGTGTGTGTGTGCATTTGTGCGATGTATATTCCGCCACCTTTCTGATTTTGATATGACTGTTCTGCACGGGCGACCGCTTAAGATAAGTGTTCGATCAATGTTTGTGTGACGTCTACTACTAGTTTTCAGTTCGAACAACGTATGTTAAGTCTGAATGAGTCTTAACATGATGATCTGGTTTGTGAGTCTGTTTGGGGTGCCTAAGTAGGGCACCAGTCGCGGCCCACGGGGTTGGGTCGTGACACACCATGTAGATTGGTATATACATGGTGTGTGTGTGTGTGTGTATATATATATATATATATATATATGTATAGAGGGTTGGGGAACAATAAAATAATAAATAAATAAAGAAAAAATAATTATTGGTACATCAGGACTTAAATAATTTAAAACATGACTCATAAATAAAAATAAAAATCATTTTGCAAATACTAGTTTTGAATTAATTAACCAGATAAAAGAAAAATTAATCAACTACGCAAATGCACACAGAATCAAGATTTAAAAGGTAAAATGATTACTTCTTTTAATTACTCAAAGTACCTTGGACAATAAACTGGAATAAAACTATTCATTAAACTAATTTTCCTTGATTTAATTAATTAAACAAATAATTATCCAAAAGGGTTTTCTTGCCCCTTTCAATAAAAAAATATTCTTTGAATATCATCAATTTCCACAAAAAATTAAAATTACCCTGGAGATTTCTTTGTCAATTTAAAAGGGTGAAATATTATCCCAGCTGATTTTATTTATTGTCCAAGGACTCTGAGCCCTTAATATAAATTACGGGAGGTCAAAAATTAGGTGTCAACAACTAAAACTTCGGTATTGATACAACTTTGGCTCACTACATTAGTTTTGTAAGATCGCAATAGTTCATCGTCAATTTCAACAAGGTTTGTAAGTTCATTGAGTCGGTAAGACTAAGTAAGAGGGATTACTTAATCTTCTAGTAGGGACTAACCATCCACTCATTGCAACCTTATACATGGCTAAGTTATGTAGAACCTGTATATGTGTGTCCTCTGATGATATATGTATGAGGACTAGGTTCTTTAGCTCATGACATAATGTTTCCATCTTTATCTCTACATAGTCTCTTCCTCCTTGTAATTCCAACCTTATCACTTCATAATTTTTCCTTCCTTATAATTTCTCCTCCAACCTTATCACTCTATTATTTTCCTTTCTTATAACTCTGCATCCAGTACCTTCTAATAGGATTGTTCTTTGATAAGTAAAAAAACAGTTCTTTTATAAATAGTGTTTCCTAAGTGGCAACTGGGTATATATCTATGTAAGAAGCTTTCAATTTTCCTCTTGGACCATCTTCAATCTTCTATGGTCATATAATGATTGTGCCTGATATATCTGATGTTCGCACATTTCTATATATGAACTGAATGTTCCCCCTTTTTACATCATCAAAAATAATAAGCAAGTACAAGAGCTCTGACAACATAAACTAGTAAAAACCTTAAGAGTAATATTCGTGCGCACAACTTTAAGTCATAAGACCCAGACCAACAGATTGTAACATATAATTATTTTCATGACCCAAATTACCGATCGTGCGGGCACCCACCTTATTATCACTAGTAGGTGAACCCTTACCCGTTAACCCACTAATCACTAGCCAATTTTAACTTCTTTAATCATTTATGCTTAAACAATCAATGAACATGTGAAAGAATAAATAGTCTACCAAGTCATAGATAATAAATAATACAAGTGCGGAAGTCTAACTATTACATCCCCAGAATTTGAAAGTCATCGTACAAGGACTCTAACCAATAATGTATAAATGATGAAATATATGTCAAATATAATAATAAATAATGTCTGGAATTTAAAGTAGACATTTGGAAAGAGAGATCTTCAGGTGGCATGGCATGGATAGAAGCTCACCCTCGGATCTGATCAAGCTAACTAGCTTCAAGCTAGAGATATGGTCTGGATGAAATCTCTAGAAAAAAAAAATTGCACTCAAAAGGGGTGCAGCAAGGTAGTATCAGTACAAACACTATGTAGTGGTAAGCATCATAGGCTGACTAAGATTAGTTCACACATATAAGTATAAAATCAACAAGATAAACAGATAGATACTTAATACTCAAATTCGAGTCACAGAATATCCTATAACAGAGTCACAACCTAAGATGAAGCTTCTAAACCACAAGTCTATCAAGTCTCAATAATCTCACCTGATAATCGCAAGTCCAAGTTCCGTCCCTAGGTAGAGTTACTAATCCACAATTTAACTCAGTCAATGGTCATATCTATATCATAATAGCCATTCAACAAACCATACCAAAATTATAACTAAACGAGCATATAATAATGCAGAATAAAATGTAATGATGTGCAATGCAAAATACGATGAAGTGCATGCAATGCAATGCAATGCAATGCACTGGCCAAATACCTCACTCCTCAGTCACTCGTCACTCGTGTACACACATGCTTTGGTGTCTTTGCCCAATAGTCATGACCTGCAGGGGACCCATGGTGTCCATGTACCACTCGTTCCAGATCTTTGCCCAACGGTAACGAGTCTCCGGATCTTTGCCCGCGGAGGATCTTTACCAAATCATATCATATAATATCACATCACCCGGAACCATTTCCCATCGGGCATTTAAAACATTTTTCTCTTATAGATACCATAAATCTTTCATTAATCAGTTCCAAACCATTTCCATCATGTATGAATGTATGAATGCATAAATGCTAAATCAATCCAATAAATGCCAACGAATATGCTATGGAATTCACAACACTATAAGCCCTATCAAGACTTATGTAAATCAACTCTACAGTAAGCATGATCAATCAATGAAGTCAAGTGCAAATAAAGGTGCAAGTCACAAGGCCATAAACCATCCGAGCACTTTCGATAAATCATCTCAACTATGGAATGAATCATACAAACCATCTCTGTCAACATAAAGAGTCTATGTCCCTCTTTACTTCCAAATATAACTAGTACACCTCACAACTAACTCTTGTATCACCAAGGTGCTCTATTTTCTCATTTATCATCATCAATACCAAGTTATAATCCAATATTAATATGCATATGAATGAGTATGTATGTCATGCACGATATCATTATCAACAATAAATGATAATCAAGATTTCATCTGAGTACTATCATAAGTTTATATCACAATTCAAGTCTAAACTCATTATCCTTCCTTTCTCCGATGATATGTGTCACAATAAGAGAGAATTGAATACAACACGACAATTTAGGCAATAAGTCTAATTACAATAACAGGGCAACGAGTCACCATCAACAACAATCAATTTAATAGAAATCCATCCTGAATCTCCACAGTATGAATACAACTACACCTCATATCAGTACATAAAGTAATGGCGACGAGCCCCACAAAATCAGAAGCCATACCATCCTAGCTAGTATCCAACCAACACCATGTCCGAAGACCTAATCATACTTTCTCCCGTAAATTCTACACAATACATATGTTTCGCTAATCAAAGTCGAATTAAAGTAAGCCATAACCTACCTTGAATGCAGAACAGGAGCCACGAACTACTCCACACCAGCCTTCTCTTTCCAAAGCTCCTCAGAACGGTCGAAGTCTAACAATATGATGCTAAGTAAGCAACAAACCATGTATTTAAACAAGAACAACAATTTGGGGAAGAAGACCCACTTACTTCTACCCTTTTTAATGGATGAAATCATCCTTTAATGGTGAATTTATCATAACTTCTATCTCTACAATTATTAACCTTCAATTTATGAGTTTCTAATCAATTTTACCCTTTCAAACAGATTTTAGGACAAAGTTTCCATTTTTATTAGAACCCTAAGTCTCAAAATAATAATCTATACTCCTAGATGATTAATCAACAACAAAATCAACAACCCATTAATTATTTAAGGGTTTACTAATTCTATGGTTCTAGGATTTTCACCAACCATTAATGGACCTTAAACTAATCATGGAACTTGAAGAAGAAAGGAAAAGGAACAAATAAAGGTGGGGACTTACTCTCCAAGATGCTTTCACCAATGAAAGGAAAGAAGTTTGCCTCTTTCTCTCTTAAAAACTGACTTTGGGGTCTTGTGGGTAATGGTTCGGAGTTGGAATATAAAAATAGGGTGTTCTCCCCCCATCGGTCGCTACGGCAGTCCCGCTACAGCGGCCCTAAGTCCGCTACAGTGGACCTGCTGGAACAGTCCGTACAAAAATGGTCATAACTTCCTCATACGGAGGCGAAACACAATAATTCTTTTTGCTATAGCTTCGTAATTAAGCTACGGATCTAATGGTTCAATCCTCACACAAAACAAAGGTCATTTGATCAATATGGAGCCTTTTCTAGCCAAATACCTACGGCGAAAACATCGAATACAAGCGCGACAAAACCCAAACCCATCTGAAACTCTTCGGAACCTCACCAAAAATTATGGATATGTTCAAAATCATCATATTAACTTGTTGGAACTTCGAAAACATTGACACGGGGTCTCCCTAACCTGATGTTGACCGTGGTCAACTCTAACTCGTTAACTTAACTAGCTTCTCCATCAATAACTCAATTTGCACTCAAACCTTGCGGGAACCAACCAAATGACTTTATTAAGTCATAGATCATACCAACGGGACTTAGGTGAGTACATATATTCGCTTTTGTACTCGTTTTGTTCAGTTTACTTCCCCCTCTCAGTCATCCTTGTCCTCTTCTTTCTTTCCCCCGACTTTATTTGAAGTTAGTTTGATTTTTTAATACCTGATTGAAAACTTTTGTTTTGTTAATCCCTTTACCCACTAGACACTAACTCTTCCAATGTATCTTCATGTTCGGTGTCTTACTCTTCTTTTTTCAAGTCTCGCTTCTATATCCTTCCCCTGGGCCACTGTTTGTGTTGTATAGTAACAAATCTTTTATGACATGTAGACATGGATCCGACAAATAAAACAAAATTAAAGAAGACTTATATCATAAAATCAACCCACCCACTCACAAATGAAAACGGGTCTACATCTAAAACCCCTATTTCCCCTCTTCAGAATACATCTTCTTAGTTTTACTAGTATAGAGTTATGAATTAGAAAAAGAAATGTTTGTTAGTCTTTCCAGTTTTTCTCATATAGAGTTATGAATTAGAAATTTATAGATTACCTTTCATACATTATGTGTATTTGAGATATCCATTTGAAGATTTCATATCGTGAGAGATGTTTCACCCAAGATTCGAGATGTGAAATGGTTCTCAGGCATCAAGAATACGAATGAACTAAAATTCTCCTTTTCTTTATGTTAGGAGAAGTAATCTAAGATTAGTTCAATGCCTTCCTGAATAACCAGTGCTTGAAAAGATTTGAGTTTTTGTCCATAGATTAAACTAATAGTGATGCTCACAAGAAAAAATGAAATATCTGTAACATTCTAAAGAAGAGATTCAGAAAGCTGGTATGATTTTCATTATGTGCTCTTTATATAGTTTGTGATGATTAGTGCTAGCCATAATATTCACAAAAATTAGGGGAAAAAAGGGGATTTTATGATGTTTTATGCATCCTCTGGTAGATAATTGCATGCACTAAAAGTCGAGATAATGTTATTATTTGTGGGTGGGCGGATAGGGTGTATATGGGTCTTCTCTAATTTTATTTTATTTGTGGGTTCATGTCTACATGGCATAAAAGATTAATTTATATTGTCATGTGAGATGTTTTTATGAAAAAATTTAGCTGAATGATTTTGTAAGAGAAAAGTCCTAAGATGAGTGTCTTATTGATACAAAACTAAGTTTAATAATTTTGCTACATAATTTCTCATAGTTGAGTGATCTTTTGAGAAATTTACCAATAGTTTGGTTATTAAAACTTACAAAACAGTGATAGTTTAGAATTTTTTTAACCTATTCACTGGGAAAAAAAAAGTTCCACATTACCACTTGGAAGGAGTTTTTGGAGCGTGATGTTCACGTAACATGTTATATTCCTCTAGGGGGTATTTTAATATGAATTCATCATAGCTTAGGGGATTCTGAGAACACCCAATAATTTAAGTATGACATTTGCAAATAGTGACAGTTTTGGGTGGGGGAAGGGGGGGGGGGGGGGGGGGGTGTTTTCCCAATGTGTTGCATTGTAAGTGAAAAGCAGTTGCTATTGAAGTCTGAAGCTTACAAAAACAAAATCCATAATCAAAAAGCAATTTGACCTTTGACCTGGTACAGAGCTTTCTTTGGATAAAGTCTATATCCGAGACATTATTTTTGCACTCCAGAATGTAGAAAGAAAAAGCAAACATGACAAAGTTCATGGTCCACAAGAGATTACAAACAATATTAGTTATCCCTCTGCTCAGATATGGAACCAGTTATAACCTTGGGCGAATATTCTGGGCCGGTTGGCTGCTGCTGCGTGATACAATGTATATTTCCACCTCCCAATACAATTTCCCTTGCACCTTCAATTCCTACAACCTGCACCAAATAATTCAGTTTTTATTACTGAAACATGAGGAAATATTGGGTGTAATAATGAGTTAAAGCATGAATCGACTGCAATTGATGAAGTCTTTTCATTACATATTTCTTGTTTAGTCGCGACTCACTTATTTAAGTACACATTAGCACCACCCAATTACAATGCCAAATTAGCGGGTGCTAAATGATAATGGAATTATGTGCATGTACGCAGGCGGAGTAGGTTCCGTTTAACAATTACTATAATGCATGGATGCATAAGAACATCAATAGTCATTATTTATAATGATATGCTTAGTCTTGTTTGTCCCTTTTTTTCAATGTACTCTAACTATGAGTAAGTGGCTTTGTATCCTGATCAACTGAGATCACATCAATATTTACTGCAACGGTAATTTCGTATACTGGTCTTTCCATTATGTTCAATAACTAATGACCCTTGCAAATAGCAACCAGATCAAAGTTCTTTGCTTACCTCATAACCTGGAAATGCCAGGGAGAGGACTCTAATAGCTTCTTCATCCCATTTTTTATCCCCAAATTGGGGAGTAATAATTGCACCGTTAGCAATGTAGAAGTTTACATATGAAGCAGCAAGCCTTGTACCTGAATTCCTAGTTTTAGCATCCCCATCCTGCTAAGACAAAAGTAGGATGACATCAGAATGATTGACTCCAAGAAAGAACTGAGAAAGATGCTTGATTTTCTACTTTCAGATTGTAGTTCCTCAAGAAAGTAAGTAGAATAGCGAAGCTGGAAAAGTGCTTGGGGGACTTTGGAAAGATTACAATTGCATGAGATCTATAATGTTACTAATATGATGTTCCTAAAGATATAATTTTGTTTCTGAGGATCATGTTTTTCAAAAGGACATAGGTGTATATCCCCTGAATCGTCAATATTTCAAGCAGCCGTTACAGAAGATCAAGTTACATTCTGTATTTTCACAGAACATGAGCAAGAAGTTGTTGTTGTCAGTAATGCAAAAGGATAGTTGTTTCAATTAATTATATACAAAGATTTATGATTACTGTTCTGTCAGCAAAATGAAAAATTAAGTTTCCACAGAGAGGAAGACAACATCATAAAAAACAAATGTAATCCATATAGAGTAATCTTTAATCCAAAATTTCACTGATGAATATCCCATGAATGTTTTGCATATAAATAGAAAAAGAAAGAGAAATAACTCCCCATGCCTAAATCACATTAACAAATTCTGGCAAACATCGACTTGAGATGCATTGACTTTTTAGACAGCTCTGCAATTTCTTTATTATTTTTAATTTATGAATGACAGCTGTGGAATGTTACCAAAGAGGTAACAAAAACATCACCTGAAATAATCCATCTTCCTCCTCGTCCGTCATATAGAGTGGCCCAGGTACATGGAGTTTGATTACTTGTATTTTTCTACCATTGGCATCAGAAGTATTTTCAAGAATAGAGAGGGCTTCAATGGATATTTCATACTGAGGATCAGACTGATCAACAGTCCAAGACAGCAAAACAACACCAGGCTTCCCAAAACAGCACATGTTGTCAATATGACCATTTGTATCATCATCACCTGCAACATCAACAGTAAACAAAAGCCTTAACTGTTCACTTCTGTATGATTATTTTTTAAAAAGAAAGAAAAGGAAAAGGAAACATCATCAAGGTCCAAATGCATAAATTTTGAAAGATAAACAATAAAACCACGAATTCATTGAAAGGTTAAGATCCCAATACGTTATTCGAAACAACACTTAAACTCTCTAATAAAAATGTTTTATAGGTTAATAAACTCTTAAGTAACTAGAAAATTTCAATATACCAACTTTGTTCCGATTACTAAAGTTAATGATCATTTTGTGCAAATCCCTTTGGATTGTTAATTAGAGAAAAGATTTGAACGTGCTTCTGCATTATAATTAAAATATCAAGTATTTTAGATTATTTAAGGGTATTTTGATCCTGCCACAATGTTATAACCGACTCAGTAGTCAATTCTTTTCTTATCTTCAAGGATTCTAGTAATTTCTTCTTCGCAAATATGAAAACAACATAGATATATCTAGTTTTAAAGACTTCTTTGTAATGAAATCCTTGTAATTGGCTCAGACCTAAAGGTCAACGCCATTAAGTTAGCTAAATTTATACTTAATATTTCTAGTAACTAATAATAGCCTATCTTCCAAGAACATTAATTAAAAGAGTCAACTATAATGTGATTTAGATTTTGAAATTTCAGAAGATAATAGCAGCATCTAAGGTTCCTTGCAATGTGAAGTTATGTACAGAATATAACTATTTCAATATAAACAAAATAAAATTCAAGATGCTACACCAAATGGTCTAGAAGACTAGAACAGCAATACATCTCTCAGACTTATACTTCACTTTATAACTGCTACCTTAATTAAGAGGAACAAATGTCAGACATAAGTTAAAAAAGAACATTCATAGGACGAATATAAGACTCCCAAGAAATGAGATGCCCAACTTCCAGGAGAAAATGCTCAATCAAGTTTTGATCAGTATTTTGTCCAAAAAAATCTTCTTCTTCTTTTTTTTCCATATCAGGTTCAATTCTTAAAACCTTACACACTTGTTTAACCCCAAACTGCAGTTTACAGTCTCTTTTCCCAAAATTCCTCTCAAAGGGCCAGCTTTTACAAAAAAGTTTCGACCAAAAAGAAGTCTTGGAGACCTCCAAGTGGGAACATGCACATATCAAAAGGCACCGATGGAAACAGCCGTGCTAATTAACCTATGAAATTTCAACATTCTCAGGGCTGTTTTGTCTTATGCAAAAATGAGAATGGATACGCATCATCCTAATCACACAACCAAGGATAGAACTTTGTTAAATCCAACACCACATGAAAGCATGGACTTTTGTAGGTCAAGGACACAATTCAACTATATTAACTATGTGTACAGAAAAATAGAAGTTCATGAGCAGGATGAATACCAAACAACCCTCGAGGCAGCCAAATAACCTTCCTGACCCCAAGATATGCTTTTAGTTCATTCTCAATCTGTTCTTTAGACAAATGGGGATTCCTGTTTTTGTTCAGGAGGCACTCTTCTGTTGTGAGACAAGTCCCTGAAGAGAAGATAAAAGAGGATAAGACAGCATGCTCTTTGCATCTAAACAACAATCATAAGAGTGGTATCTGAATTTAGAATACAATATGAGATTCAAGGCAAACAGATGAAGACACCCCATGGAACTGGATAACCGTGTAAGTAGATGAAAGTAAATTACCGGCAGAACCATTCAACTCTTTTTTTCAGCATTCCGAATTCAATTTGGCACATTCGATAATTTGTATTACTAGCTATTAGATTACAGATGTCATTTAGTTCAAGAGTTAATAAATAAGTTTTGTACAGATAAGCTATGTGGCTTTTGGCTTCCATACTTGCTTGCTTAATATCTTACAGGCAGATGATCGGGAGTTTGTCTATGACTGGTGTTTCATAAATAGATCACAGCTAACGAAATCAACTCTCTAATTATTACTCTGAAATGGAGAAAGAAGCTCACTTTCAAATTATAAAGAAATCAAGTCGAGTTCATAAAATTAATAAAATGTATCTACCTTCTCCATCAACGTGAATGCTTCCACCTTCAAGAATCATAGAGTGCTGAAACCTTGGGACCTTTTCAATTGCCAAAATCTAAGCAAACAGAACAGAATGGTTAACTCAGTGAAGAGTATCTAATAACCAATAATGTACTATCAACAAGATATATTTGCAGCATTAGAAATTTGCAGACCTTTCTTGCAACAAGAAGGTCATGACTCCAGTCTTCGTAACAGCCATCATCAACACCTAGATATTTCAAATATCACAATCATGAATGTGTTTTGCCAGAGAAAAAAAAAAAAAGTGCTTTGCATCAATCCAAGGGCAACAATATCTTACTGAATATGGTTTTGGGACAATATTACTATGGCAAGACAGAACCAAAGCACACATGCCACAACAACAACAACCTACCCAGTATAATACCACCAGGTGGGGTCTGGAGGAGGAGAGTGTACGCAGACCTTACCCCTACCTTGTAAAGGTAGAGAGGCTGTTTCCGATAGACCCTCGGCTCAAGGAACAGAATATTAAACACAGAAGATAAATATCCTGAGCCCTTCAATAGATCGTCAAACTATATTTCTATGGATTCCATTTGACATGACAAGCTGTAGAATTATCGTTTCATATGCTGGAACTGGAATGCTAAGAAATCCACAAGCAGTTGGGATGGGAAAACTCAACATAAAGTATCATCATGTCAGATTGGCTATTAGCTAAACTATCTGATGATTAACATTTTGAGGAAAAAAGATTTTCTTAGTGGGATCAATGAGAATTTTCCCTTGACAATAAATACACACATTTCTGATTCTAGCGCATATAGCTTTTAAGATCACCCGATGGAGGACTAATAGTTTTCTACAAACAAGATAATCATGAGTTCGAACTTTTAGTCCCGTAAATTGGACACTCTGAGTATATTTGTTAAGCCTCCCAAGAAAAATATAATAATTAATGGAAATCGGATTGTGTGTCGTAACTAACAGTTGAAAACTCCTGGGACAGGATACTCCAATTGATAACTTTTGCATGAAAAAAGAAAAGCAGCATAGAAGTTCCTCAAAGATATCAAGAGTGGGATCCATATCTCTCACCACCCCAGCTATTGAAGGTCCAATCAATCCCTGCAACACTTGACATTACATGTTCTGCATTTGCTGCAGTATTTCTGATGACAAACTGCAAAGATAGAGATAGAGCCCGTTTGGATGGGCTTATGCCTATAAGCTGTTTGCAGCTTATAAGCTAAAAAAAATAAGTTGGGGTAGTCTAACTTATTTTTTTTGGCTTATAAGCTGTTTTAAACAGCTTATAAGCTGCTTTAGATAAGGTAAGTCAAATGGGCCAAATTATTTTTTTGAGCTTATTTTAAGCACAAAATGACTTTAAGCTGACCAGCCAAACACTCAAAAAAGCTGAAAACAGCTTATAAGCAACTTAGAAGCAACTTATAAGCCAATCCAAACGGGCTCATACATATTTCATGTAACTCCCTATGTGGTGTGACGGTTAAAAGTAAATACAATTTGAACTCCACAGAAAGGAAACAATAGCTCACAGTTGGACCAGTATCACGAAACCAAGAATCATTCATGTTCATCTCCACAACCCTGACATGTTTAGGCAACAAGCTGCGTGCATTTTCCCACTGTTCAACATAGATATGTGTTAGAAACACAAGCTAGGGGAATATGATTCTTTTTAGCACTAAAGGAGGACTATGATGATGTAATAAGAAAACATTTTTGGTGCCTTCCAAAAACTGCCAACCTGAGCAGCACTAGCACAGACTGTTACTGGTTCAAATCTTGAAATAGCAGATGCTACAGTTGCAAATACACGCTGACCATGCACTGCATTATTTCGCCAGTTATCTGGACGCTCCTACATCTCAAACATAAAGCTATCAGCAAATAGAAACCCAAACTTTTCTCTGGTTTTCTTTTAAGCAATTATTATGCTCCGCGAAAAATTAAGCCTAAAAGGGAGGGAAGGAAAAAGAAATAAAATTGGGAGATAGTACTAGTTGAACAGGGAAGAAAATAGTTGCCTTTTAAGAGATTTTAATCAGTCATGTCAAGATGTCAACCATACAGATGATATCATAAAATGTCCTTAAGAAATGTGAAATCTGCGGATTTAAGAGTTTATGGGTTCTGGCAACTCTTGTTAGCCATCAAACCCACTACCCATTTATGCGATTGGGTTCGCAGTTTATATGTGTGCATATAGCGGATTCCCCAACACATATAGAGGGTGTGGGCCAAAGCTACTTAGTTCTGCCGAACCCGTATAATATACAACACATCCACCTCTGGCCGTACGCTACTAAGATGGAACTCCAATACAAAGTTTCAAACAGAGATTTCTGACACTTACGATACGAAAGGGAACTAAAGACAACTTTAACAGATAATAGAAAGGAAATCAGGAACTGGGATCGTAGTTTGCTGATGAGATCAAGTAAAGTTTCTTCTCACTTGCAACAGAACAGTTTTTTTTTTTTTTTTTTTTTTGGGAAACAGGTTACATCTTGTATTATAGACCAGTACTTGGGAAGTACTGAAAACCCCTTTACAAGAGAGAAAGGAAAAAAAAGAAATTTAAACAAAAGTCCTTGAAGCATAGCTGCAATCCGGAAATGAATCAAGAACATCTAGGATTGTCTCTGTATCTTCAGGGTATGCATTTGTATACCAAAAACAAAGTAGCATAACAGAGTTGAGCTTGATCATCTGCATTGTACTACTTCTATTCTCAAAATATCTGGCATTCCTTTCTTTCCAGATTGTCCACCATATACATGCTGGGATGATCCTCCAGTTTCTTCTGCTCTTTGCCCCAATCCCAGCCTCCTCCCAGCTAAAAAGAGTCTCAACAATATTGCTTGGCATTGTCCATAACTGGCATGTGACCTTGCAATATAGAAATAAGTGTCGGCTTCAGCTTCAGTCCCACATAAACAGTACTTTGAGCTTGTAGTTGTTGGTACTGTTCTTGCTTATCTTAATTTTTATTTTTAGTAAAAGTTTCATTATTTTGTTTCTTTCTTTTTTAGGGTTAGGTAAGTTAGCTGTGTGGATATGTATGATGATGGCCCATCGTGGACGTTTGTGATACAAAATGGAATTTGAGGAGAATTCTAGCTAAAAACTAAGCTATATTAAGGAGAGCTAAAGGTTGATTTTGATTGATAGCTCTAAAATAATTACACCAACAGAATATATATAATACCAGTGTAGTCCCACAAGTGAGGTGTGAGATGGATATGATGTACGCAAACCTTATATAGAGGTTATTTCTGATAGATTATCGGCTCAAAGAAAAAGCAAGAACAGTATCATAAAACAACTCAAATTCAAACATAGAACCTATTCCAAGAAAGAGTAAGGGGCATAAAACTTTCAGCCCATAACAAGTTGAAGAAATAGAGAGTTCTTACAGGCCAACCCATCCAACAATGAGAGTGAGGTTCCCATTCTGCAGGCATACGATATCCATTTTCAACCGGTGTTCCTTTCAAATCCATCACTAACCTCTTCTTCTTCAGCCCCAACACAAGCTTACATATGTTGATATTGTGTTTTATATGAAACCATCAGTGCAAAAAGATAGCAAAAGTGCTTGTGAAACTGTAAAAAGAATCTTTTTTTTTTTTTGTAATTCCAATGAAGATTCTTCAAATAATGTGTGCTGTGTAATTCTTTCTTTTTCCCCGCTTTTAG
Organism: Lycium barbarum; assembly: GCF_019175385.1. Lineage (NCBI taxonomy): Eukaryota > Viridiplantae > Streptophyta > Magnoliopsida > Solanales > Solanaceae > Lycium > Lycium barbarum. The sequence continues at coordinate 88,956,745 of NC_083343.1, forward strand.
GAATTATTAAAATATTAAAAAGAAGGGAATCATCTGATGTGATCCTTGATTAAAGTAATTAAAAAAGTTAATTGATATTGCTTTCACACTACTTTTAAATTCTCCTCTGCTCTCTAACAATGCTCCGGCTGTTCACTTTTACTTGTCATATTCCAAAATAGATTTTTATTTTTACTTGTCACTTTTAGTCTATCAAGATAATTATTTTTTGTTTTAGTCATAATATTAAATATTCACTTCAAATCATTTTTTTAATCCAACAAAAATATGCATCAATTAATACGAGTACATTGATAAATTATGCACTCTATTTATTATTTTTTAAAAGGTGTGCGTAGTCAAAAGTGGACAAGTAAAAGTAAACAGAAGAAGTATTAAATAGGGATAAGGAATAGTAAAACATCTAAACTATAACGAAATTGTCGCGCACCTAAACTGGCAAGGGCCCTATAACCCCCTAAACGTATTTTTTTTATATTATTTGAACTTATTTTTTTCATACTATTTACCCCCTTCATTAATTTTCTTAAAAAAATAAGTTAAAACACCATATATGCAAACACGCACTTATCCAAAACCAAAAAAAAAAAGGATCTTCATATTTTTTCATTTGAAACGATCAGACCTCATCCTCTCTCATCCCTTCGCCATCTTTCTTTCACTGTCACGATTATCTTTTTTTTCGTGAATCACTTGATCTCAATTCCCTTTTGTGTACTTAAACATAGTTCTTTATTTACGGCTATAATTTCGTTGAGACGGTGAAAGGAGAACGAAGGATTTGAGAGAAGAAGTGAATTCAGTCATTTGGGTATGAAAGGAAAAATACATTAAGACCCTTTTTTTTAGTTTTGAATAAGAGCGTATTTGCACATACTGTGTTTTACATTTCTTTTTACTAGGTAACTAGTGAATAGGTCCGCGCTTCACGCGATAAGAAAAGACTATTAAATTCATAAAATAAATTCTTATAAATATGGAATATTACAATTAATTTATATTTTAGATATTTAAAACACCTTATTCTTTATGGAATATTTTAGAATTAAGAAGAAGAAATATAGTAATAAAGAAAAGCATTTAATATGAAATAAAAAAAATAAAAAAAAAGATAAGAAAAAAAGTAGCTAGGCGAGAAAGAAGAGGAACGGAGTGAGGGCAATCAAAAGTGCAATACAATAACTGCAGAAATGATACAAATGCCGAGGAAGTGAGGGTATAACCAAAGGTGACAGAGGAATTGGAAAAATTATACAAATGGTTTCACTACAACAAAGTATAAAAATGGCAATAAAAAATTTAATATTTGACAACTTATTTTTATTGTTGGCAAATAAACTTTTTTATTGCCAAACAATTTAATTTTGTTGTCATAATATTGATTATTGTTGCAAAAAGTACTTTTGACAACAACAAAAAACAATTATTGCACGTCATTACAATAACAGCCGTTGGAAAAAGTTTATGCAACAAATTTGGTGAAATGTGCACACACTCCGTAGTTAATTGATTGGAGCAGCAAAATTGCAAAAGCTAATAGAAAGTCGATGCCCACACAATTTTAGGGTCCGGAACCAAAATGCCCCCAAAAAATATATTTTGAACCAAAATACCCCAACAAAAAAAAATGTTACCAAAATGTCTTTAGCGCAGTAATTTACTGCGCTAAAGCAGTTAACGGGGACGGCTCCATTAACTGCTATATCGCAGTAAATTACTGCGCTATAGTCCCTCTTTTTTTTTTCGGCCCTTTTGGTTAACCCTTCTTCCATTACACTTTTTAACGTACTTTGACCATAAATTAATCATGTTTTGGGACTCCGAAACTTCAATATTTTATATAGAACCCTCCTTATTTTTGTGCGATTAATAAGGTAGGATCAAACATCAACGATACACAAAAGTTCGGATGGCCGTTTTAGTGGTTGAAAAGTGCTCGAACGCCATTTTCGATTGAAGGCTCGGTGACATTAACTTGAAGTTCTTTACGAATACTTAAACTTGTTCATTAATAATAATCAAAAGTTAGTCAAAATGACATCATTCATACAAAAAAAAAAAAAAACTTAATTAAATTGCATCATTCATTCATAACCTTGAGTAGATGAAAATACTTAACATATTAATATTCTTCAAAATAACAGCATAATCATAAATTAAACTTACAACTAAAATCACAACATTCTTAATCATCATCAGAGTACAAGTCCTTAATATCGTCCTCAGAAAAATATTGGCGGTTTCTTAAGACACATCTTTTTTCAGTAGCAGTTAGTTCTCTACCGGTTGATGATGCTTGTTCTTCGGCCAACTTTAGCATGTAAAATCTACATCGTCTTGCCAGCATTCTGTTGTTTTCTTTTCTAATCCTTTTCACGGCAAGCTCGCAAGTTTCTAGACCTACTTGAGGCATGGTTAAGGAGTACCTTGTTGGGATTGGAGCGTTGAGATTTTTCAAGTCACGAACAAGACGTTCTGATTCGGCAAGCCGATGTGACAATTCTCGGCATAAACTGCAATAATATTCCCGCGGATCTGAATATTTCACACAGCAGAAATCATCATTACGCTCTATAAGAAGGTGGGGATTTAGCTCATCTAGTTTGAAATCACTGGTATCGCTCGAAAAACTGCTATGATTTGAACTTTCATCATCACTGCTATTTGGTTCTTTTGGAAGGAGTAAAGACCAAGCTGAGTTTCTACTAATTGACATTGAATATGGTGTAGTCTAATAACAAAAGAAATGGCTACTTATATAGTTGCAAACCCCCAAGTAGGGGGGGGGGGGGGAGGGTCTTTATGACCCTACCTACTTACCTTATTGTAAGAAAAATATTAATCTTCATCGGACATTTCACAGTCTGAATCCCACTTGGATCTAAATCTTGTGCTACTATGTATACCATATTCTACCCTATGGTAACGTATTTGCATCCGATTGTTCTCTTCGCGAAAACGATTAAGATCCAAATTAAACTCTTGTGGAGTTCCGCGAGGCATTGACATAGCACGTTTTTTTGGGCGTTTAAGCCCTACTGACGCTAACTTGTGCTCCAGTGCTTCAGCTTCCCTAACACGCCAATCCCACTCCTCTCTCATTTTATTATTGTATTCTCGATTGAATCTGTCGTTAGGGTTATTTGAGTAATGAAAATCATCATCACCTAGTTCCCAGGTCCTACCTATTGCTTCAAAGATGTTTGCTGGAGTGAACGATATAACACGATTAATATCTCTAAATTGGAAAAAAAATGACATCGTAACTCAATTTTGTGTGGAATGTTGTGTTGGTAACAGTTATTCGTCAAATTACGTTATATAAAGTTTGATTCGAATCATGACGTTTTTTTGTTTGACAGTTGAGGTGACAATACGATGCAGCGGCATAGCGCAGTAAAATATTGCGTTATACCGGTATAACGCATTAAATTAGTGTGTTATTTTGACATAACGCATTATTTTACTGCGTTGTGAGGCTCTGTGACAGAATAACACAGTAATTTACTGCGCTATTCTGCCATAACGCAGTTATTTCATGCGTTATGCAACACTCCATACTTAATTTGATTTGACGTAACACTGCAAGACACTGTAATTGCATGCATGCGTTGGTTCTATATTCAAACTTCAAATCCTATTAATACTGAGTTCGTATAAGGCAAAAAAAGCATAAAATTCTAAGTTTCAACTAGTTTTAGCATTTTGTATTCCTCCTCAATTATTCAAAATATGGCAGATGTTCCAAGAATTAGAGTTTCTTTATTCTGGGACGGACAAATTATATTCGAGGAAAATAATTTGCGATATGATTCTCCTAAGTTTCCACTTGACTTAAAATTCTCAAAACTACTCCAAGCCTTGTATAATAGACTACAAGTTAGTAGAAGTGATTTTGATCTAAATATAATTGGAAAATATCCAATGTCATTTATGCCGCAAGGTGTAACTAGTTATGGACAGTGGTACATTCAAGACGATGATTCTTTGACTGATTATTTGAAGGCGCCTTATGATTATAGGCAATGCATAACTTTAAACGTCCTTGAAATGTATATAGAGAAGGTGCCCATTAATCGACTTGAATTCATGGCTAGGGCTCCTCAGGAAGCCCGAAATAGACCTCGTCGGGAAGCCCCGTCTATAATTCAGGCCGAAGTCACTCAAGCGGAACCTACTAATCAACACAATTACCCGACATGAGTACCTATGAAAGCATTTTGACTAGTCAAATGCCTCTGGATAGTTTAAGTAAGCAATTTGGCGGGCAGTGGTAAATATTCATTTTTTACAATATTATTATTATTATTATTATTATTATTATTATTATTATTATTATTATTATTATTATTATGTGTAGTGGCACTTGAATGCTACTAATGATGTCGATTATATTATTTAGGGGTTATACACCTGATATGGATCATATCGGACGGTCTCCTCAATGGGGATGGAGGAATCAGGTTGGAACATCCTCAGCCTATCCAACAACTCAAAGCGATGGTCCTTCCTCAAGTTTCAGTGCAGTTGATTACTATCGGTACGTCTATTTTTTTTAACATCAATAGTGTTATTTGATGTGTAGTAGTTAAAACACCCTAATTTCTTATGTAGGGAGAATGTGATGGTTGCACCAAATTATAGGCAAAGGCCTGCTATGGATGGTCCGGATTATCCGAATTATATAGTGACATCATCCAGCGATAGTGAGGAAATACCTAATGCGGAGGAAAGTGACGATGAACAAAGTGACGATGAGATTGAGGTTGGAACTAATCCTCAACATCAATTAGAACTGTTGCAAGACATGATGGACAGTCCGACACACGAAGAGGAACTGAATTCACAGCAACCATTTGAACAGCAATAGTCGACTCCAGTTCAGCCGCAAAGCCAATTTCAACAGCAAGAGTCGACGCCGATTCAGTGGCATTCCGATGAGATCCCCTATCTTGATCATCTTCAAGATCGCCCAGATGCCTTTGTCTTTACTAGGGATGATGATCATATTCGGCGAAGTTTGTGGAAAGAGCCAGTGGATCTTTTAAAACAAAAGGCTCATATTGAAAAAGGGATGATTTTCAGCTCGAAAAAATCATTGCATTAAGATTTATTGCATATGATTTTCAGCTCGAAAAAATCATTGCATTAAGATTTATTGCATCCAGGGGATGAGGGAGTTTAAAGTTGATGATTCCACACGAAAACTTTGGCGATTTGTCTGCAAGCGAAAATATCAAGGCTGCGAATGGATGCTCCATGGTAAGGAAACTGCTGAAAAGATGTGGACTATTTCAAAGTTCTACATAAAGCACACTTGTGATATGGGTGACCTCCCAGATGATTATTGCAATCTAGATACTAATTTGATTGCGCGTGTATTAGTTGGCGACATTGGATAAACCCAAGGTATCCCCTTCGCCTAAGTTTATTTTATTTTTGGTGTTAATATAATGTTCCTCGTTGTTATATATATTTTAACTTTTTCAGGTTCCCTATTAAAGATTGTATTACAGCCGTCCTGAAAGTATATAGCAAAACTGTTACTAGGAGGAAGGCGTATCTTGGGCGTAGGCGTGCACATGAGATAGTCTACGGCAATTAGGAGGGCTCTTTCAAGAAGTTGCCGAGATATATGGCGGCTCTACAACACTTCAATCATGGTACTGTTGTTGAATGGAGGCTCAAATCGAAGCCTGGTGTGCCCAGTAATATTTTTGATTTTGTGTTTTGGGCATTCAAACCATGCATTGATGGTTTTGCTCATTGTCGGCCTGTAATATCAATAGATAGAACACATGTGTACGGGAAGTATGACATAAAGCTGCTAATAGCAGTTGGAATGGATGCAAATGGAGCTATATTCCCTCTAGCTTTTGCAATTGCAGCTAATGAGAGCATTAGTACGTGGGGTATGTTTTTGGACTACTTAAGGCAACACGTTATTAAGGATGGCATGGGAATCTATGTGATATCAGACAGAAATGCTGGCATATTGCACAATATGTTCAATTTGCAGGGGTGGCAGCCACCCTTTGCCTACCATCGTTATTGTTTAAGGCATTTGAAGGCAAACTTCCAAAAGGCATATCGAATCCCAGCACTTTGCAATTGGATGTGGGTGGCTGCAACAGAGCATCAGGAGAAGAAGTTTAACCTGCAGATGGACAATATTAGGCGGGCGAATGAGGAAGCCTTCCACTGGTTGAATGCAATTGATAAAGACAAATGGACATTACCCCAGGATGAAGGTAGGAAATGGGGTATGCTGACAACAAACAGCTCTAAGTCATTCAATGGCTTGTTGAAATCTGCACGCGGACTACCCGTCACCGCAATGGTGAGAATGACATTTAAGCAGGTTGTGGAGCGGTTCGTCAGTAGATCAAAAGAGGCCAAAGCACATGCAACAGAAGGTCTAAGATGGATGCCAAAACCGTCAAAACTATTCGAGTACCACAAATATAAGGCTCAGAAACATGACCGGATGGAGTACAACCCTGCAGAGCGCATATTTGAACTCACAACAAGTGTGCACCAAGGTAAAGGAGGTAACGTCCACACAATTTGTGAGATTCCAAGAACATGTACATGTGGCAAGTGGCAATCATATCACATTCCATGTTCTCATGCCTTCAAGTGTTTTATCACAATGGGAAAGAACGCCTCCTCGTACATGGCTGAGGAATATACAGTTGAAAATTATGCAAGAACGTATGCTGGAAGGTTCTACCCACTTGGCAGTGAGAGCTATTGGCCACCGGATCCATTTTCAATGGTTGCAAATAAAGCATTTATCCGTAAATTCAGAAAGAATGCATACTCGCGTATTCATAATGAAATGGATGTTCCACCAGGGAGATACACTCAAAAATGCTCATTTTGCAATTATGTTGGTCATGATAAGCGCAAGTGTCCCTTACGACTTGGTGGTCAAACTACATCTCGCGGTGGAAATACCTCTCGTGGTGGAGGAAACTTTCGTGGTGGAAGTACCTCTAGTGGTGGTGGCACATCTCGCGGTGGTGGCGGAAGATCAACTCAAGGACATTAATTGATGAATGTTTTTTAAGTTTATTTCTTACTTTGATGATTGTTTTTTAAAAAGTTTGGCTTTCTTATTAATTAGTATGTTAAGTATTTTCATTTACTCAAGGTTATGAATGAATGATGCAATTTAATTAAGTTTTTTTTTTTTTTTTTTTGTATGAATGCTGCCATTTTGACTAACTTTTGATTAATTATTAATGAACAAGTTTAAGTATTCGTAAAGAACCTCAAGCTAATGTCACCGAGCCTTCAAACGAAAATGGCGTTCGAGCACTTTTCAACCACTAAAACGGTCATCCGAACTTTTGTGTATCCTTGATGTATTGATCCTACCTTGTTAATCACACAAAAATAAGTAGGGTACTATATAAAATATTAAAGTTTCGGAGTACCGAAGCATGATTAATCTATGGTCAAAGTACGTTAAAAAGTATAATGGAAGAAGGGTTAACCAAAAGGGCCGAAAAAAAAGGAGGGACTATAGCGCAGTAATTTACTGCGCTATAGCAGTTAACGGAGCCGTCCCCGTTAACTGCTTTAGCGCAATAAATTACTGCGCTAAAGGCATTTTGGTATCATTTTTTTTTTGTTGGGGTATTTTGGTTCAAAATATTTTTTGGGGGGGCATTTTGGTTCCGGTCCCCATAATTTTACGTCTTCCATCAGGTTCATTCCCTTCCATGGAAAACAAAGTTTAAAAAGAAACCGGAGTAAATACATGTTGTACACAATGAACCTAGCAAATCACCACAAGGAGAAACTGCACCAAGCAGTATATACTTATCTACATTCCATGACCAGAATTCATTACAGTATTTCTTTTGAAAGGAAGAAAAATTAATAGTAGACTAATGAATTTATATCCAAGATCTTGTTAATGTGACAAAAAAAATCATATCTCACAGAGGGTTTAGGGACAATAAACCCATTATTGACGAAAGAAATATTCAATGACATAGAGATATTAAGAACCTTGCTCCAAGCTGGGTACCTAAAATCTGAACTTACACATTTTGAATATTATCTCAGAATATTCAAAGAGAAAAATACTTAACTTTGTAAACGAAAGAAGTTCAGTATTTCATGAATAGTTGCAGAATCAAATGTCAAATAATACACAAAAAAAAATGCACAATAAAAACTGTAAATCTAGAGAAAATGATACCTTATGCATAATGAAAGGGTACCCCGAATTTTAACCTTTGGTTCAAGTGGCATCTTTCGTGCAAGTGCAATCTTCTCTGATATATCCATTGTGACTTAAAAGATCTAATTCTATTACTGGTATTACTGCATAATCTTTCTCCATAGAATAGAAATAAATTATTCCCTCACTGACCAAACCGGCATGATTGTAGGCACACAAAATAACAATTAATGTCACTTCCTGAACAACCCTTTAGAAGAAACAAAAAGGTAAAATTATCATCAGGAAAAATACCAGAATATATCAAAGAAAGTGACAAAGGCTTGAGATGGTTGAAAGTTGTAAATCTGAGCTCTTTTCAGAACATTGCACAAATATTCATCCTGTAAAGAAACTCCTAATTAAGAGGGGTAAACAAATGTGACCTTTGGGGAAAAAAAAGGAAAGTAATGGTTGATATTTAAAAAAAATAAACAACCTTTTCCAAAGTACTGCACCTTTAGAGCTCTAATTAGCTCAATTGTGTAAAAAGGTTGTAACTGTTTCATCATGTTAATTAGAGTTCGACACTTTTGTAACCCAAAAAAAAAAGGAACCAAACTGGGCTTCATGCACAGATTCTATGCGTGAAACCCATACCAAAAACCCCCGACCCCAACCTTTATTCATGCTCTTCTCTTTCATTTCCTGCATCTTCACCCTTTCAACACACTTTTGCACTTCCAAAAACATGTCTCAAAATTTTGAAACTTCAATGTTTGCTATACAACCCGATATTTGTGAATGCAGTTATTACTGTAAACTAAAAACATCAAAGACCCAAGATAATTCGGGTTGCCGTTTTTGGCGCTGTAAAGTACCCGAAATAAGTGTTTTTACATTTTTTAGTGTTTTTTTCACGTTATCCATATATTTTACTTTAAAAAACTGATTTTCTTGTAATGTTTATAGGATATGGGCGGTTGCAAACACTTTCGGTGGGAAGATAGCATTCACGTGGATAAAACAGTGGCGGCGAAGTTTAAAATTCACTTTTTCATAGTGATACCGCGACTTCACGTATCTCTAGAGATACCACTAAGTTGGATTCGCAATTTAAGCTTGTGGAAGCTGAAGAAAAAATTGAACGTTTGGAGGTCTTGCTCACCGATTCCGAAAAAAATGAATTTTGCTGAAGGCTAAACTTAGAGAGGCTCAACACGAGAAAATAGCTTTGAAATAAAAACTTAAATTGTGGAAGATTATTTGTGCTATCTTGTTGTTGTTCATTATTATATGTATTTTGTTTATTAAGTTTAATATTTCTATGGATTATGTTTTTTACTAGTTGTACCTTTTCCCCTATAATGTAATCCACACCCTTTATGTACTAATTTATTTGTGTTTCTTTGTGAAATTGTCAATTAATAATAGACTTTAACAATAAACTTTGAAGAATTAAAAACATACCAAACTAATTCAAATTTATGACTTCATCATAAAATAAAAATACAAATTAACAGCCTTAGTCCGAAACTTAAATGACCCATAATCTAAGACATTGAGCCTAAATAGGCCCTAATCGTCATTAGAATAGAAGTTTTCAATATCGTCCTCAGAACAATATTGGCGGTCTCTTAACACACACCTTTTTTCAGGAGATGTTAGTTCTCTACCAGTTGATGATGCTTGTTCTTCGGCCAACTTTAGCATGTATACAACGTCTTGCCAGCATTCTATTGTTTTCTTTTCTAATCCTTTGTACGAACATCTTGCAAGTTGTTGGACCTACTCGAGGCATGGTTATTGAGTACCTTGTTGGGATTGGAGCGTTGAGATTTTCCAAGTCACGAACAAGACGTTCTGATTCGGCAATGCGATGTGACCATTCTCGGCGTAAACCGCAATAATATTCTCGCGGATCTGAATATTTCACACTGCAGAAATCATCATTACGCTCTATAAGAAGATGCAGATTTAGCTCGTCCAGTTTGAAATCACTGGTATCACTCGAAAAACTGCTATGATTTAAACTCTCATCATCACTGCTATTTGGTTCTTTTGGAAGGAGTAAAGACCAAGATGAGTTTCTACTACTCGACATTGAATACTTTGTAGTCTAATAACAAAAGAGAGGGCTACTTATATAGTTGCAAGCCCCCAAGTACCCTGGGGGTCTTTATAACCCTACCTACTTACCTTATTATAAGAAAAATTTAATCTTTATCAGACATTTCACAGTCCGAATCCCACTTGGATCTAAATCTTGTGCTACCATGTATACCATATTCTACCCTATGATAACATATTTGCATCCGATTGTTCTCTTTGCGAAAATGATTAAGAGCAAAATTAAACTCTTGTGGAGTTCCGCGAGGCATTGACATAGCACCTTTTTTTGGGCGTTTAAGCCCTATTGAAGCTAACTTTTGCTCCAGTGCTTCATCCTCCCTAACACGCCAATTCCACTCCTCTCTCATTGTTTTATTGTATTCTTGATTGAATCTTTTGTTAGGGTTATTTGAGTAATGAAAATCATCATCATCTAGTTCTCATGTCCTACCCATTGCTTCAAATATGTTTGTTGGGGTAAAACATGTAATAGAACCAAGATTACCAAATTGGGTGTAGAATGTCATGATAACTCGTTTTAAAGTGAATACTAGTTGTTTGTCAATCACGTTATATATAATACTGCATTTTTTGACCGTTTATTTGAATTTAATTCATATTACGCAATGCTTCAATGAGCAAAAGAACATGATTTGACAACACATCATGCATGCCAATTTCAGCTTTTTTATGACACGTAAAGGACCGATTTGATAATACAATGCTGCATTTTTTACCGTTTATTTGAATTTAATTCATATTACGCAATGTTTCAATGCGCAATAGAACATGATTGGACAACACATCATGCATGCCAATTTCAGTTTTTTTATGACACGTAAAGGACCGATTTGATAATACAATGCTGCATTTTTTACCGTTTATTTGAATTTAATTCATATTACGCAATGCTTCAATGCGCAATAGAACATGATTTGACAACACATCATGCATGCCAATTTCAGCTTTTTTATGACACATAAAGGACCAATTTGACAATACAATGCTTCATTTTTTACCGTTTATTTGAATTTAATTCATATTACGCAATGTTTCAATGCGCAATAGAACTCAATATGAATCTATTTAAGAAGAATGTTGGACGAGGTAAAAACTCATCCATTTCATAAGTTTAAGTCTCTTAAGTCATTCAAAAAAACCTCTCTTAAGTCCTACAAAAAATGGCTCAAGATATTCCACCAGTTAAGGTTTCAATACATTGGGATGGTATTATCCTTGATGACAATAGTACAGTTCGTTACAATAAAAGACCAAACGTTCATGTTAAATGTCCACTTGAAATGTCTTATGAATCACTAGTCACTTACATATATGAAAAAATGAAGGTTAGTATAGATGAGTATGAAATCTCTATATCAGGCAGATATCTACAATCAGTTTCCAATAGTATAGTGCTTTATGGTAGGCATTATATCAATGATGATGATTCTTTGAGGGATTATTTGAATGTGCCAGAAGAATTAAAACATTTAGTCGCCCTTAATGTTCTTGAGATATATGTTGAATAGATACCCCGAGAGATCCCGCAAGAACAGCCCAGTCAAGCGAACACGTATGGAGATTTTAGTTCTTACGGGGGTATTTTGAGTGGTCAGGTGCCGCTGGAAAATCTTACCCAACAATTAAATCAAACTTGGTAAATATGCATTCTTATATTATTATTTTGTGCAGTAGCACGTGTTTATTGTATGTATTGGTAAATAACCATTTTTAAATTTTTGTAGGGGTTATAGGCCTGATACGAGTAATATTGGGCAATCATCTCAATTTAGTGGAGCAGCTCATTAGTATCAGAACTCTCAGTTCAGTGGAGCTGATTATTATAATAATTCTCAGTTCAGTGGAGCTAATTATTATAATAATTCTCAGTTCGATGCAGCTGATTATTATCAAAACTCGCCAGTGGTACCAACTGTGGATGAAAGGCAGTCCTCTTAGTTTGGTGGAGTTGATCATTCTCCACACCATGCTCATTATCAATATGTGTAGGTTTATCACCGTGATGTTAAATAATTAATATATATATATATATATATATATATATATATATATATATATATATATATATATATATATATATGGAATTTAACATATGCTTTTTATCGTGTAGGAGGAGGCCTTTCTTAGATAGCGTTAATTGTCCAAGTTATGTGGATACATCAGAGAGTGATGGCGATGAACCAGCTAATAATGCAGAGGTAACCGATGATGAAGATAGTGAAGGGGATGAAGAAGATACACATTTTAGTCCCTAGAGGCAACCAGAACCAAATCACCACCACGCACCACCTCCGATGGCGGAAAACCCAATTCCTGACAGCCTAATGCAGTGGCATTCTGACTATATTCCATATCTTGATAGTCTCCAAGGTCGTGAGGATGCATTTGTCTTCACAAGAGATGATGATCAAAGTCGCCAAAAAACGTGGATTGAACTAAAAAATCCCATGACTGATGAATGCGTCCTTGCAAAGGGAATGCAGTTCACATCAAAAAAGATGTTGCAACGGGCTGTCAGAATGTATTATAAAGGATATGAGGGAGTTTAAGGTTGATGACTCAAACAAATCGGTATGGAGGCTGATTTTTAAGCGACATACTCAAGGCTATCGGTGGTTGCTTCGGGGAATTGCTAAGCCTGATGGTTTGTGGGAAATCACAAAATTCCACCCTAAGCACACTTGTGATATGGGACAAAGTCGAGTAGATCATTTTAATCTAGATATAAAAATGATTGCTCATGTGTTACTTATACACATTGAGGAAACTCCAAGGTAACTTATCTGACCATTTACATTATATATCTTATAGCAATTAAAATATCATTGCTAAATGTTATTTGTTTAAACTTATGCAGGATGCCTATCAAAACTTGTATTAGCATGGTCCACTCAAAATATAGTAAAATCATAAGCAAGAGAAAGGGATTTCTCGGGCGTAGACGTGCGTTTGAGACGATCTTTGGAACTTGGGAATCCTCTTTTTAGGTGTTGCCGGGGTATGTGGCGCCTCTAAAACATGCTAATCCTGACACTGTTGTACAGTGGCGGCTTTTAGAGGGCAGAATTTTCGACTTCGTCTTTTGAGCATTCAAACCAAGTATTGATGGTTTTGCTCACTGCCGGAATGTGATACTGATAGATGGGATGCATGTATATGGACGATATGACATTAAGCTCCTAATTACAGTAGGATGGATGCCAATGGGTCAATATTCCCTCTTGCTTTCGCAATTTCCGCCAACGAGAGCAACGAGACATGGAGGATGTTCTTGAATTATCTGCAAACTCATGTTATTAAGGGTCGTCAGGGCATATGTGTCTTATCGGATCGTCATAAAGGTATATTACACAATATGCGCACTCTGGAAAGGTGGCAGCCTCCACATGCTTACCATCGATATTGTTTAAGGCACTTAAAGGCTAATTTGCAAACAAAGTTTGGAAATGGTATTGTAAACAAATTGATATGGGGGGCTGCGATGCAGCATCAACAAAGAAAATAGGCTGCAAAAATGGAGCTGCTAAGGGAAGTGAGTGAAGAGGCATATGTTTGGTTGATGAAATTAGAAGTTGAAAAATGGACTCTTTATGCTAATGGAGGAAGGAGATGGGGCATGCTCACAACGAACAGCTCGGAGTCTTTCAATGGACTCCTCAAATCTACTCGAGTACTACCTGTCACCGCAATGGTAAGACTAACTTTTAGGAAGGTCGTAGAGCGATTTGCAGATAGGACAAGGCAGGCCAGAGCTATATTAGCCGACGAGAGAACATGGATGCCAAAGCCCTATAAAAAGATGGAGCACCATAGAAGAAAGGCAGAGGGTCACCAAATGACTGAGTATGACGTCGTTCAACGAGTGTATGAAGTTAGAACGGGTTATTGCGACGGCAAAGAAGAAACAAACATATCGTTACTGAGCATACAAAATCATGCACTTGTGGTAAGTGGCAAACGTACCACATGCCATGTTCTCATGCAGTCAAGTGCTTTGAGAAAATGGCCAGAAATGTAACTGATTATGTGGCGGAGGAATATAAGGTCGTAAAATATCTTAAAGCATATTTCGGCCACTTCCGTCCCCTTGGTGATCAAGCTTATTGGCCAGCCGCGCCGTTTTCTATGATTGCGAACAAGAACTATATCCGTAAATTGAGAAAAAACAAGCTAACCCGTTATCACAATCAAGTGGATGTTAGTGAAAAGACTTACTCTCGCAAGTGCTCGACATGTAACCAATTTGGGCATGATAAGCGTTCATGTGGGCAAAACTCCTGTGGTGGCAGCAGATCTGGAAGTAGAAGAGTGTCTAGAACTTGATTATTTTTTTTAAGTCGATTGTAATTTAATGATGTATTTCGTTGCTAATGGAATGAAAAAAAAATCAATTATTATGAACCTCTCGTATTGGAATTATTTTTAAATATTATATTTATTTTTTCACATTCAAAAGGTGTCGATTACACAATACAATAACAAAATAAAAAAGACATAAAAGGAAAAAAAAACTAATACAAAGCAGAGTAATTTTTTCTTTTCTATCTTTCTTGAACCAAAAAAAGTACTTTTATAGCTTTGGGAGTAAAACAAAAGAGATTAATCAAAACCTTATAAAATATGACACTTAAACCTAAATATAACAAGTTTTCAAACGTACTTCGGAGCACTTTACAACCCCTAAAACGAAGATCCAAATATATATGTATACTTGATGTAATGAACCGATATTATTGTACACTAAAAAAAAATATTAAGTTCTATATAAAATATTTATATTCCGGTGTTTTGAAACGTGACTAATCTTCGGTCAAAGTACGAAAAAAATCTTAATTTTGAGTTTGAATTCCAAAGAATAAAGGTTGGGGTCGGGGGTTTTTGGTATGGGGTTCACGCACAGATTCTATGCGTGAAAGGACCAAAGTGTAAATGTACACTTTGGCCCTTTCACGCACAGAATCCGTGCGTGAAGCCTAGTTTGGTTCTTCTTTTTTTTAATGGGTTAGTTTGGTTCCAAAAATTTTTTTTGGGGTTACAAAAGTGCCGGGTCCTGTTAATTATGGCAGTGTTTCATTTTTAACACAGTACATGATATACAGTAGTTAATATTGAGTAATTTATTTAATTGAGAAAAAAGATAAATATGATTCTAGGCCATAGAGAGGTGCCACATCATCTTGCTTATGCCTGACTTTTTATTATATATAAATTTGTGAAGGAGGTAAATAAAAATAATATGAAAAAATAAGTTCAGGGGGTCATAGGACTCTGGCATAGTTTAGGTGTGTAATTGATAATTCCGGCATAGTTTAAGTGTATTCCTATGTCTTTTTCATGTTCAATTTAATTTAATTAAATTATCCTTCAAAAGTGAAAGTTGGTTCATGATTTGAGATGAGAGGATACAGGAAACAAAATTATTTTATCCCTTATATAACTGATACTAATTGTATGAGATTCTTTTTGTCTCGCAACGTAATGGACTTGAAGTTTGTGGATCAAAAATATAAGAATTGAGTTCACTTTTATGAAAGAAACAAGTCACAGACGTGAGTTGGTAAGGTTTCCCGGAGAGAAAGGTAAATTTTTCAATTGGCTTGGTTAAATTTTGTCATATTCTGTATATCGTGACACTGTGCAGATCTCAAGGCACCATTTACTCTTTGTTTTACTGTTTTAGCATCATATAATCAACTAGTTTGCATCCGACTAAGAGCCCGTTTGGATTGGCTTATAAGTTGTTTATAAGTTGCTTATAAGCTGTTTTCAGTTTTTTTGAGTGTTTGGCTGGCCAGCTTAAAGTCATTTTGTGCTTAAATTAAGCTCAAAAAAATAATTGAGCCCATTTGACTTAACTTATCTAAAGCAGCTTATAAGCTGAAAACAGCTTATAAGCCAAAAAAAAATAAGTTAGATTACCCCAACTTATTTTTTTTAGCTTATAAGCTATTTGCAGCTTATAGGCATAAGCCCATCCAAACAGGCTCTAAATGTGCACTACAGGCCAGTTATGAGATGGACTCATTTCGTTTGATTTCCATCCTACACTTGCAAATCATGGGCATGACGAATTCAGCCTGAGGTATCTATTGTTACAACAATACTTGTTTGTTGTCTATGACTCCATCTTTAGCCCTACGTAAGTTAAAAAAAAAAGAGAGAGAGAGAGAGAGTAACAGCTTGTCTTGGCTAACATTTGAACAAGATATGTCAGAATAATGAGTATCAAACTACTTTACTCCTTGTTTTGATTATGGGAGACATTTACATTCGAAGTATTTTCACTAAGAAAGTTAATATATCTAAAAAAGATTGACTTTTCTTGAACAAGAATAGCTTCGCCTTTGGGTGTCATGTGGGGGTGGCAAAACGAGCCCAAACCCATTTGACCCGCCCAACCTGCCCAACCTTTAATGGGTTTGGGCTAGAATGATTTTGAAGATGAGCTGATTTGGGCTAGCCCAAGTTGACCCATGATAAATCATCAACCCAAACTGGCCCATCAAATTAGCCCAAACTGACCCATTAATTGTCCTCCATTCATAAGTATAAAAGCTATCAAACATGATTAACTTCTTTTTTAATTATTATTTAAATTTATTTTTGTAATTATTTGTATTTTAATTTTTTTTATTTTCCTTATTTTAATTTTTTTTACTAATAATGTTTTATTTTTGAGTTTTTAAATTTTGTTTTCCTGAGGGTCTATGCTTACCCATTTTTCGACCCACCCATATCTGATACACGTTTGCCACTCTTAGTTATGTACAAGATAACCATAAAAATATATAAATAAGACAAAGGGGTAAAAGAGAGGAATCTGACAAAATCACTACTCATTACGTCAATTAACATTTAATTTTCTTTTGATTTACTTTTCGGAATAACTTCATTTATAATTTATGTACTAGATAACTTATGAGGAAATATTTACGGTGAATATCTTTATTATATTGAGTAAAAGCATGGGTTTGAATTTTTTTTATATCAAAAAAGTATTTAAATTTGATTTTCAAAACACCTTTTATTTAGAAAAGCATGAGTGATAGAATATTTGCAACCAAAGAATATCAATATTTTTAGTTTCTCAAAATGTTGAAAAGGTGGGTTAAGTTGGGCGGGTTGGGTTATGACCCTTCATTTAGTCCATCTTGACTCAGCCCATCTTAACCCAAACAAGTTTTGGGCAGGATTGGGCAAGCACATCTATAGGTTCAACCCATCTTGACCCGCCCAACTTTAACCCAAATGACTCATTTGCCACCCCTACTATCATGCCACCATAAAGATAAATTATACATATGCAACAAAGGGGCTCTTTTCCAAGACAATGCATATCTGCGGCAATAAAATGTGTGGACAATTCGTGGTATCTTGTGGTAACAATCGTCTACATGTTCAAGACCATCTCATCTTAAAGATGAGTAATACGGCAAATGCTTACTGAAAAACTTGAGGATGCATGTTACTAAAGAGCAATAACTTGGAACTGAGATGTAAAAGAATACTACTGTAGAGACTATTATAACTTGCAATTGAGGGAGAATTCCTTTTTTGAATAATCAGTGTATACATACTTTATAAGTGACTCCCAAGTTGAGTCTCTATATAAAAGTCAATTCAAAAAACTTACTCTATTATGTACTACTCTTTCCTTTTCTTTGAAATATATGATAATACACTAACACTTCCTATAATTTCAAATTTCAATTCTATTCCCATTATTTTACACATTTCTTATGGCTGCTGCCTCGTACACATTACAAATGTCAGCAAAGATATTATCTCATTCCCACTGTTCGTTCCTCATGTATAAGACGTTAAAATCCTTCAACTTTAGCTTTCGCTTCATTTCGTAACCAGTATTTGTTATAGGGACTATAAATATATTAGTTTATCAATCATCCTCCCTGATCCCATTTTACTAAATTGTCACACTGCTGCTTTATCCATTGCACAATGTGTTGTTTACAGGTTATCTACTTCATGCTGATGGCAACAAGTCACACACTTTAGAGCAAAACTTGGATATGGATACATAGCAGCACCTTTGAATGAAGTTCCAGAATTTAGACGGGAAATGGAAAAAAAGAAGAGGCGCAGCTCAGCTTGAAAAGATTAATACTAGAGCCATTACTAAAGTTGAGTACTAGGGAATTAGGTACAAACTCCAACATCATAATGTTGATAATCAGAACATCGAGGATGCCATTTCACCAACTTCCGATACAACTTGATCATAATCTGTTTTCAGTTTCTCTTGATCCTCCTGGCTAAGTTCTCCCTTGGCAGGCTTTGTCTGCACCAAAACACAGCAAGTTGGTCTCTTGGTGGCTCCGGCATTTGCAAGATCCTGAAACAGAGTTGATGACCACGTAAAGTTTGTAGCTAACATAGTGCATGGCATAGATAAAGCAAGCGGAAAAAGCATGCATCACAGCGCCTTTGTAATAATTCAACATGACTAAGTGTTGGATATGGAGAACATTTTCCAGAAACATTTTCCACTTTTCCCATACTTGGTTGGTCAAAATTTTTAGAATTCATTTTTCTCTAGGAAAACTTCCTTAAAATGAGGAAAATAATTTCCTTAGTGGACAAGTTCCATAAGTGGCATTCTACATTGATTGTGTCCTCTCCTCCCCACCCTCCAATACACCTCATCTTCACCCCCATCCTCCAATACACCTCATCTTCACCCCTACCCCCCACCCTACCTCCCATAGTATTTGTCTAGATTATACACAAATCCCTTTAGGATAATATTTTTTGCTCATGTATCGCACACAATAATATAAGTAAAAAAAACCCACTTATTTTCCTAGAAAATATTTTCCTTCGTACCGAATACACCCCAAGTGATTTAAATTCTGATAAAAAACACAGCCTTATTATTGAGTTTGAGATGGCCAACAAATCCTAGTAGTCTAGGAAAGAATGCAATAGAAGTATAATGCTTCCTGACAAGAACTCGCGGAGCCAAAGAAGCGTACGATATGAAAGAGGGACACAAAATGAAAAGGATTATACACAAGCACTATAATACAGCCAGTGTTACAGGTACAAAGCTGAAGGAAGCAGCGAATAGTAACTAGTGAAAGAACAGAAAGAAAACGTATTTGACATAATAGCATGAAAATTCAACTTACTTCTTTTGAGGAAACGTAGATGTATGGTATATCAGCTTCCTCACATAGGATCGGAACATGGGTGATGACATCTATAGGAGATATATTTCCAGCTATAACACACACACTGTGATCACCAAAAACAAATAGATGATGAGAGATGTGGAAAATCCATAATCAACAACATATGCTGTTTGTAAATTTATATGCCGAAGCACAAATGTTCATAGCAACTGTGCAAGTTCAGTATCATGGCTGAAAACAGTGCAGACAAAATTCATATCAAGGTAATTAAATTACATTATTCATAAGCAAATTTTTACTGCTGAGAAAAGTTAACCTTTGATTACATGCTATGATTAGACAATGTCGATATAAAAGCAGAGTGATTCCCATGAACAGCTTGAAGGTGTACATATACCCCAATATATTTTATCACAACATATTTCCCATTCTCTACTAACATAAGTGAATCTACAAATGTATCCAAAGTTCTTTTACGTAGATAAATTTTCATTCCAAGTCCCCGGGTAGAGGGGCAATATAGTTACCAAGTCATACTATCTAAATGCAGGTCTCACTCAGATCAAAACGAAGGATGCACTAAGCCAGAAATAAACCCTTAAGTCATATAGCTCTAATATGTGTACTGAGAAACAGCAAATAAGAGGAAAAAGTTCCTCCATTCCAATTTCTCCACCCTTATAACCGAGAGAAAATATTTCCATGAGTGTAACATTCTTCCTTATTTCCCTGTCCATAAGTAACATTGCGTAAATGAGAGCATACAAGTAATCTAAAGCAAAACCTTGAGACATTAAAATCATTATCTGACATGTTAGAGGGATCATTGGTACATATTTGCCATTGGATTTAGGATAAACAAAAAATTCATCTAACTTTAAGCGCGAAATATAACACATAATACCAATCAACATACAGATTAAACTTTTTTAAATGAAATAAAGCCAAGAAAAGTTGACCAACCCTTTTTGACCGCGTCGAATGCTCTTTACCACCTCTTTAACGCCCCTCTTCAAGCACTTTTTCTCAGCAGCTGAGACCACAATAACGTAGTTCAATTAATCAACCACACAACAATATCAACCTTGTTCAGTTTGGAAATTACAAAAACGTAAAAAAGAAATATCATTTCTTGTCTGGATGAACAAACATTTTTTCAACTACAACTTTTTCAAACATCTACTATATAGCTCTTTCAATTAATGGTACTTTATCGACAAAACATAGGGTGTGTTCGGTATGACGGAAAACGTTTTCCTATTTTCCTTTGTTTGCACTAAATATCTTGGAAAACATCTTCGGAAAATTTGAGGAAAAACATTTTCCGTATCAATCAAAACACAGCAGGCATTTCCAACCCACCGCCCCACCCCACCTCCCTATCCCACACCTACCATCGGAAAATATTTTCTTGCTGTCATACCAACCACACCCATAATGGAAGTCCGAATTAAAAGAAGAAAAAGATTGATGCTTTCAGCCCATAGTACCAAACTCAACACATATTTGAAAGAGAGAGAGAGTGGTTTAAGTAATACCTCGCCTAACAAGTTTGAAGATGCGTTTGTTGAGTGTTTTGCCAGCAAGAGGTTTAGCAATAGGAGCTAAAGCCAACAGCTTTTTCTGCTCCTTTTCTTTTTGTGCACTCTTCTCCACTTCACTATCGATACCACCCATTTCTCTTCTGTTTCCTTGGAAGGAATGCTAAGGGGAGAGACTAGGAGGGTTTATGAGGAATATGAATCGACTAGAATGCTAGGGTTTAAGGTCTATAAAATTGGGCCGGTCTGTGTTTCTTTCTTAATGGGCCTGATTAATTGAAACCCAATTACACTTTCCAATTAGCATAAATTTGATGTTTACAATATGAAGCAATTGCATGGTTTTCCCTTCAAATGGGCTAGTCTTTAATTCTTTCCCTTCAAATTCGATTTTGAACATAAATTTTTCGACATAACTTGTGAGATATTATAATGTAAAAATATAAACTTATGTCGCATGAAAAAATTATTTGCCTTGAGGGCCAAAAGTGCAAATGACCCATACAATATTTAAAGGGATATTGACACCTATGTACAATCTTCAATTGATATTGGTATATTTGTTGTCGAAGAATATATTTAGCAATTGAAGCGCAAAAACTTTGACACTGTATAGAGCGAAAACCAACTAGACAATATGAGATTTTAAAGATTCTCCTCCTAATATCACTCTTGAGAAACGTATGCCCTTTTAAAAATTAATATAGTCATTTTCATCCCAGATTAAAGAAGAGAAGTTGTAAAAATCAAGAAAAAAGGAAAAACAATTTATTTATTTTTTTGTTGGATTGAATAGGTGTTAATGGATATTGTTGGAATTGGTTGAAAATACGTGGAAGATACTATATACAAAATTTGACGAAGATTAAAAATGATTTTGACTTGTCTCCTGTAAAAAATTATGCCTAGAAAACTTTTAAAGCGAAATGTGTATATCATGTATATCAGTGTTTATCACATCAGCTTTTTTTATTGTCATGACACAGAACTATGTGACTGGCACTTGACACTCTACCCGATCCGAGTAGGCCAACTCATATTTTCAATTATCTCGATCTGATTATTTAGCTACTTATTATTCTTACATTATTTACTTTATGTTCGTACCATGAAAGGATTAATTGGATTTTGATTGATTACATTTCTTATGACCCAATTTTTACAATTTAACTGTTTCACATAATAAACAAAATTTAGGTTAGACACTATTTTATGACTTGATTGGTGTCTAGAAGTACATGTTTTTACGCATCACATTTATTATCCTTTACTTATGTTTTAAGTACATTCCAACCACTTTATACTTGATATGTGTGTTTATTGTGTGTAGGTTATGATTTGATAGCAAGTTAATATTTTGATGCAAAAAGAGGTGATATGACTAAAGTGTGATTAGAAGTCATTCTTGAGTGTTCGGAATGACCTAAGCATTCGAGGGCCAAGTACGCATGAAAAGCAGTTAAAAAATTAAAGTGTCACATAAAATCGTACCTTCACAAAAATTGAGCTGCAGAAGATCACAACAAAAATACACAGTCGCCTTGCACTAGGAGTCCTCCCATGCATCGTAGCTTCACAAATTTCTGCCAATTCGAGTCTACTTTGTGCTCTGCAAAGATAAATACATGTTGTCCACCTTTTTTATGGAAGAGAGAAGAGGGGGAAGTCATGTTCTAGGGGAGACAAGTTGTCTCAAAGAGGGAGATACGACAAGGGCTCAAATGACGGCGCAAGCATCATCGATGTTAAGCTTTCTTTGATCTCTTCTCTTATAATTTGTTAGTTCATAGGGTCGTGGTGCTCATGAATATTGCAGTTTGATATGAATTGATTATACTATTATTTATCACCATTCTTTGATTTAATTGGTTTGCTTACTCAATCATTCATCTATTATCTCTATGAGTAGCTAACATAGAGGGACGAACTATCTAAATATCTATTAAACTCTGCAAGGGGGTTTAGATAGCACACGGGAATGAATAGGGCAAGTTCGGTGATTCGTCGATTTGTCCGGCATTGATCAACGATTCTGACTAACTTACAATTAGCAAGTGATTGACTAGTTATAGACCTTTAATTAGTACACCTTGCTTATTCGATACAAGAGTTATACATGCTTCCTTATTATTAAAAGCAATAATGGGAACATAGATGTTTCAATAGCTGGGGTAGGCGACGGTCGAGGATGCCTCCTGAGCAAAATAATATCAACCATAGTAAACTAGAGTTATAATAAGCAAATTTCTTTGAATACTCAGTTAGCAACCGTAACCCTAAGATCTCACGCTCCCTTGAACTCTTCTCGTTTTCTTTATTTGTTATTTTATATTGTCTTAGTAGTTTAGTTATTATATTTACTTCTTACAAGTTCTTGAATAGATTACCAGTAATTTTTTGATTTCATAAATTGTAAAATCACAAGTCCTCGTTGGAAACGATACTCTACTTATCATTTTATTACTTATCGACCATATACATTTGCGTGTTAGTTGGAACCAACCAAGATTAAATGTCAGTAAAAATAGCCACATGGCTATTCCTTTCCAAGAAAATCAAACGAGTTGTCAAATTGTAGAAACGAATCTTCAAAAAGGCGGCAATTTGAGCCCACCTATGTGTGACATGGAAAAGTCAAATGAGGCCACTCGTTTGAAAGGTTTAGTTTGATTTATGAACAAGCTATATTGAAATTAGAACATGAGAATTAAATAATGGTATAATTATTAAGTGAATATATTTTTATTAACAAATACTTAGTATGTTGGACCTAAAAATAATATTTACGAGATGTATTATAAATATATGTTTGATTGAAACTTGATAAACTTGGACAAAACTTATTTTTAATTTAAATCTTGAATTTTTAAAAAGATTTTGGGAGAACAGATATGGAGAAGGTCAAATACTTTTATTGGTTATTTGGTTGGTGGATTATAATTTGGGAATAAATTGAGAATATTTTATCCCATATTTGCTACTCGTCCCTTCGTCTCAATTTATATGAGGGTGTTTGACTGGGCACGAAGTTTAAGAAATAAATGAAGACTTTTGAATCTTGTGGTCTAAACAAGCCAAATAATTTTTGTGGCTAGAAATCATTTCATTAAGTGTAAAATGAAAATTCTAAAGTAAAATTGTTGCTAAACATAGAAATGTGTTATTTTTTTTGGGACTGATTAAAAAAATAGTGTCATATAAATTGAGACGGAGAGATTATAATTTTCTATTTTAGGATTAACGATCCCGCGAATATTATTGCACATAGAGTGTGGTATAATTTTTTATACTACATTCTATTTGGGATAATAATCTGGGGATAAATCAATAAAATAACATATTTGCTCTTTTCCAAAGCTTTCCTCCCACATTTAAAAAAATAAATAATAAGGTTAAAATTAAAAATAAAAGTTTATCTCAATTTATCAATTTAAACCAAACACACATTCTAATTATATTTCGAATATCACATCTTTAGTCCAATGAATCAATCATCTACCAATAAAAAATATATCCACTAAATAGCGTGGTTATTTACTCCGGTTAATATGTGATAGCATGTTTCTAAACCAAACAACCCCTCTTATTTTATCCTAAAATTAGTAATTTCGAGATTGTTATCCCACAAAAAGATCACAACTATGATATAAATAATCTCATAATTGAAATTTTCGAAATTAAAAATTCTAACAAATGCAAGTAAAATAATTAAACATTTTATTCGTGATTATAATCTCTTATCCTCGTACGACACCGAAGGAATACGAATTACGAAAGGTATTAGACAAAACTAGTTTGACATTTTCGCCCAAATGGAAAAATTACAAATATACTACTACTATTAAGTACAATATCTCTTTCTAAAGTACAACATCCTTAATCCCACAAACTGTTGTAGTGAGCAGTTTGTTGGTTTTTTATTTGTGGAATTTTTGAACTTCACTAGCAAATAAAATTTTGAAATTGGTTTTTGTTTGAGTTCTTCAAGCAAAATTTGCAACATAAATAAATAAATTCCAAGTTCAATTTTTTGTAGTGGTTTGGATGCGTATTTCAAGTGTTCTCTTTTTCTTCAAAATTTCAATTATGAACTTTTTTTTTTCCCCAAATCTTGAACTTTCATAAAAATTTCCCCCCAACGACAACTTCAAATATTGTTCAAGTGGTGATAGCTATTTCTATTCCCAACTGTTGCGGCGCGATATACGTAGGACCTGTCACTATATGATAGCAATACTATTTTTGACAATAGATAATAGGACCTTAAGCATCTTGCATTGATCTTGAGCCTTGAGGTTTTTCAATTACAATTTGTCAAACATTTTCTTGGTAAATTTGAAGCCCAAGACTTTTGTAATCCAAAAATAAATTTTTGGAATTAAAATAACCCATTAAAAAAAAACGTAAATAGGCTTTACGCACAGATTATGTGCGTAAAAGGACCAAAGTGTAAAGAAGTCGAATATATCAGCCCCTCCTTCTTCCCCACTGGTCCCCCTATTCAAAAAAAAAAAAAAAACGAAAATCACGAAAATCAACCATTAAAGGTCCCTTTCCGAGGTCCCATGCGATCAAAAACAACGTTTTCTTATTGATTTCCAACCCAAAAGTGGTATATTGAAGTCTAGGAATAAGTTTCTTCGCAATAAAGCAGCGTATAATTCAATCCAAAAACTCAAAATCAAAGCTTCAATCTAGGTATTTCACTACGATTTTTCTATTACATTATTAACCTAAGCTGAAGTGGTGATAGCTATTCCTATTCCCAACTGTTGCGGCGCGATATACGTAGGACCTGCCACTATATGATAACAACACTATTATTGACAATAGATAATAGGAGCTGAAGTATCTTGCATTGATCTTGAGTCTTGAGGTTTTTCAATTACAATTTGTCAAACATTTTCTTGGTAAATTTGCCATACTCTTGCTCTTAGGTCTTCCCTAACTTTTTTTTTCTTTCTTTCATGCCCGTCTAACTGATATTTGCTAGGATCAGAGACAAATTTAGGGTTTTAATTAAGTTATATTGCGTGGTTATTAAAATTTCGTGTGTAAATGTGAATTTAGTACAAATATATATAGTTTAAGTCGAGCGTAGTGGGTGTAGCAGCTACAGATACATGTTGTATTGGAGAAGGCATGAACTATCAGATTTGGTATAAAAATGTCCTCTGTTTACCTATTCGCTTTAAAATGTCCTTGTCGTCAACCTATTGGCTCTAAATTGCCTTATTTTTAACGGCCCCATTTAAAACTATAATTAAAATTTTTATTTATTACGTGGAACGATTCTATTGGATAACTTTAAAATAAACTTAATTAATTAAAATCCAACCAAAACCTGGATCCACCTAAAACTCATACATGCCCCGCCTAAATGCCCCGTTAAATTGAAATGAATTGCCAATAATCTTCCCTGTTCTTCATCTTTCTTAGACCGATCATCATCTTCATCACCAATTGTATCGAATTAATCTCATCAAATTGGAAAATTCCAAGAACCAAAAAAAGAAGAACAAAGAAACC
This sequence comes from Lycium barbarum, assembly GCF_019175385.1. Classification (NCBI taxonomy): domain Eukaryota; kingdom Viridiplantae; phylum Streptophyta; class Magnoliopsida; order Solanales; family Solanaceae; genus Lycium; species Lycium barbarum. Next base: position 88,983,276 of record NC_083343.1, read on the forward strand.
GAATTAGACTAGTACAACAGTGCCGGTTTACCAAAAACTTCACTCTACTGATGCATCGCAAAATCATAAGTGCTGCAAATCTCCACCCTTTGAATTATCCATCAATGTCAACAACTTAAAGCAAATTTATAAGTAGAAGAAATAACATACATCAAAGGAGCAGAGGAAAACAACAAAACCCACCATGAAAATTCTTCAACATAGATCAAATTTCACAAAATTCCAGCAAATTGGCAAATTCAAAGAATCAAAAAGAAAAAGAAAAAAAGCAGAAATGAAAAAACCCATAACCAAAAACTCGATTCGAAGCAATTGATACTTGTAATGCCTCCTATTTTCCAACCCCAAAAATGCAGAACCTCAATCGGATTCCACAAAATCCAAGTAATTTTGCAATTCTAACAAGTAAGTTAGCAGAAAAAAGAACCCAAAGCAAAAACCCTTTTTTGTAAGCTATGCATCAGGTAATTCCAACTATCTCCCAACCCCAACAAAGGAAAGTCCTTGATGAAAATGCTTCAACATAGAACAGAAATTCTACAAACTATAAATAAGTTTTCAATATAATTAATTAATGGAGCATTTAGGCGGGCGGGTATGGGTTTTAGGCGGATCCGAATTTTGGGTTGAGAGGTTTATTTTAAAATTATCCAATAGAATCGCGCCACATAATAAATGAATTTTAATTATAATTTTAAATGGGGCCTTTTAAAAATAAGGGCAATTTAGGGCCAATAGGTTGACGACGAGGGCATTTTAGAGCAAATAGGTAAACAAAGGGCATTTTTGTACCAATCCGATAGTTCAAGGGCATTTTAGGCCTTTCTCCGGTGTTGTATTCATACTACATTTATCCATACCTAGGATCCTCACAGCTCCCCTCCTTGCTCCGCAAGAGAAAATTAGATAAAAAGGTTAATTGTATTAAACACCATTGTAATATGACTCAGTTTCGAACACTCTCTGTCTTCTAAAATCAAATACTTAAAAGCTTTGCACTATGAAAATTCTATATTTATACCCTTTATGAGGTATATCCATAATTAAGTGTATTAAAATACTTAACCAATTATTAAAAGATAAATTAAATTATACATAAAATGTTTTTGCATATTTATGCATGTTGGAATATAAATATAAGGATGAATTTTTTATTGAATATTCATGCCTTTAAGAAAGTAAATACTTTTAAAACGCGTGTGTGTATATATATATTTGAAATTCTAAAATAAAAATACTAACCTCTAAGTAATTTGTGTTCATATTCTAATTATAAGTTTTGAAAGATATGTGTTCCACAAATTTATTCTCTTTTTTAATTAAAGGCGTGAGTAATTTTCAATTAATATATTTGTCTTCTTTTAATAAAGAAAATACGTAAAGCTATTTTTTTTAAAATTTCTCTTTTAATAATTATGTTTAATATATACATATATACTTTATTAGGAGGTAGAAGTGTTGGATTCCTATAATATAGGAGGGGTAAGTATTTGATTTTAAATAAATTAAGGTGCTGGTAGTTTAATTTGGTGTGGGGATTACGTTTATACTTTCTATAAATACCAACAGTATTTTATTCTTTTCATAATTGCTTCCTCACATACATGGAAATGACGACAACTATCAAAAAAGCATCCATGATAGGGATATTGATAGTGTTTATTTTTTCTTCTTCCCTTGCTTAAAAGGGTGGGCACAGTTTGGGCTAACCCGAAATTCAAATCAAAATCCGAACTTTTTAAATATTTAGTTTGGATATTTGGATTATAGATTGGACTTCGGATTTTATTTTTAAAATTTATGAATTTCAGATTGGATATGGATTAAGTACTACGGATTTTTGGATATCCAAAAATTCAAAATTTTTATACCTTATATCTAGCCCTACCTATATCATATGTGCCCAGTACTAATAAGTCTAATTTCTGAGGGTCCAATAGATTAGTACCTAAGGCCCTCCCCATTAAAATATTAAGTCCAATATAAGATTCTCTATTAAATCAAATATAATATAGGGTTTTCTTACTTCTCAAGTCTCAAAAGTCTCACGTTAGTGTCACCCACGACAGAGTTCTTTGTTATTTTTCCAGATGACTACTTAGATTTTATTTTGTTCATTTCTACTTTTCCAGAATGCTTTTATTTTGTATGGATTTATTATGTTGGACATGACTTGGATTTGTTAATCCTAATTGAACTAGAAGACTTTTTTTATTGAGCAATTAAGATTTAGATTTACCTCCGTGGAACTAACACATGAATTCATTCCTAATAAATTTGCCTTAAGTCTCAAGAGTCAAATCCGAAAATCCGAAATATCCAAACCGAATAATCCGAAACCGAACTTAAAATATCCAATCCAATCCGAACTTATTTGGATTGGATTTGTATTACAATTTCTTCAATCCGAAAACTGAATATCCAAACCGAAAATTTTATATCCAATCTGATGGCCCGAACGCCCATCCCTACTTGCCTATTCTCTAACTCCACCACCACTTCCATTTAAGAAGCTCCAACTTCCTTTGGGAACAGTAGGCCCTGAAGCTATCGCTTTTGATCGTAAAGGCAACGGACCATACAAGGGTGCGGGTGATGGCAGGGTACTCAAATACCAAGGTCGACATATTAACTTCACTGATTTTGCTACCACATCACCATTAAGGTAAAGCACATCAACTCTCTCTTTTCTTTTTCACACTTAATTCTATTTATCATTGTGGAGACAGACGTGTGAGCATATTAGGAGAGACATGATTAGGAACTGAAGTATTAGGGATAGGGTTGGAATGGTCTCCGTGGTGGACAAGAAGAGGTAAGCGAGGCTGAGATGGTTCGGGCTTGTGCCGAGGAGATGAGCAGCTACCCCAGTGAGGAGCTGGGAGAGGCTGGCTATATATGATGGGTCTGAGGGGAGGTAGAGGTAGGCCAAATAAGTATTAGGGAGAGTTGATTAGATAGGACATGACACATTTGCAGTTTACAGAGGACATCACCCCAGATAGGAAGATATGAAAGTCGAGAACTTGGATAGAATGTTAGTAGGTCAAAGACAATTAGTGTAGAAAGTTAGAAGGTAATTGAATGTTTGAGAAAATACGATCTCTTGCTCTCTTACAATTTGAATAGAAGAAAATGATCTTTTCAGATCTCTTATGCTTTTTTTTTTCAAATCTCTTATGTGAAAAAAAAAAATGAAGATCTCTTGTGGAAAGGTCATAAACTAAAACAAGTTTGTAAAGGACTAAAAAAATCATTTTTCCCTGTCTAGTTTTCCTTATCAGTATTATTACTATTACTCTCCTACTATCCTATTCTTTGGTTTTATTATTTTCCATTATTTCTTTGCTTCAATTATCGTATTATTTGTTGTTGCTACTATTTCTTTTCTCCATTATTTTCATTATGGCTTCTTTAATATTGTATTTCCTTTCATACCTGATTTGATATGCTTTATGTTATACCTCGTAAGTTTTGTACATTGAGATTCGCTAGGTGCTAGTCGTTCAATTGTGGACCTTGGAGTTACCTCCAAAGATATATGAGATTATATGTGGTTAACTTATGATTATGAGAGACAATTTTGGTCCAACTTGGAGAAACGATATTTTGTAGTATATGAGGAGTTTTGGAGAAAAGCAAAAGTCTAAGACGAAGTTCAAAAAGTCTAGTTTCCAAACGCAACAAACCGTGCATCGATCGGACATCGAAATCAAGCGTTATGCTCATTTTAAGACAGGTTGCCAGAGCAGGGATTAACTCTGCGAGAACGCACCTGGGGGTGGCGCGAACGCGCAGAGGATCCTGGGGACAACTCAGCGCGAACGCGCTGAGCAATTTTTAAGTCGGTTGAGGCAAATTCTGGAATGTTATAAAAGGGGGCTTACCCCCCATTCTTCATTCCAAACACCCCAAATTCTCTCTGAAATTCTAGAAACTTTCCCCCAACTCCCAAACACCAAATTTTAGCCCAAATCAAGTTTAATCTCTAGATTTAGGTTCCGATAGCGTATAGTTGCGATTATAATATCGTATTGCGGTAAATCTTGGCTTGAAATCAGGGGGATATCAAAGATATTGCGGTTCTAGCGAGAGTAAGGTATGAATCTCTCTTTATTGATATTGATTTAAGTTTATTTACGAAGATAGAGTTATTAAATCATCGTATGATGGATTAATTGGTTGAGAAATCGGATAAACATCGTGTGAGATGTTTTATGGAGTATAGGGGTGTTGATGATGATGTTATTGATATTAGTATTGTTGTTGTTGTTGTTGGTTGTTGGTTGTTGGTTGTTGGTATTGTGATTTCGGGCTAGGGATATAAACAGGGGAGATGCTGCCCGAATTTCAATAGATTCTACATAGATTTCATTTGAAGGCTTGAAACAAGCATACGAAAATAAGCCTGACAATAGTATAATTTTCTTGAATATAGATTCACGAGCTTGGGATGACAAGCGTTCAGTAGTAAAGTTAAGACGACCGAAAAGGTATGTTAAGGCTGTCCCTTCTTTCATTTTTGGCATGATCTTATGATATGAATCAATAAGCGAGTAAATGAGCTTCCATATTACTCTACTCTTAGAAGAATTAGGAGTACTTATGGGCCCTTATGGGTCAGTACAAGTTCAGTTTGAGCTACTTATGGGCCCTTGTTATTTAACGTTATTCAGATATGAGTATAGGGGTGTTTGATAACTAAAGATCAGGCACTCGTCACGACTCATGGATTTGGGTCGTGACAGAAGTGGTATCAGAGCAGTTCTGTCCTAGGGTTGCCTACAGACGGTGTCTAGTAGAGTCTTTTTTATGGGTGTGTCGTGCACCACATTTATAAACAGGAGGCTACAGGACATTTAGGATGTTGTCATTTTTTCTATCCTAGATTGTGCGATAGATCTATGAGATAAGGATTTCCTTTCTAATAACTTGTTCTGATTTCAGTAATGCCTCATAAGAAGGCTACAACTGCCCAGAAGGGCAAGGGTGTGGCTGGTGAGGCCACTAGCCATACTTAGCGGGTTACCAGAGCTCGAGGTGAGTCTCAGAGTGAGAGCCTGTCTCAGAATTCACATACCCTACCTCCAGCACCTGCCGCAGTGCCCCCAGTTCCTCAACCAGATGTGCCGGGCCAGGATGTACGGGATGCTGTACAACTATTGGCCAGATTGGTAGCCGCTCAAGCTAGGTGGTAGGGGGATGGCGTTGACCAGACAGACCGAGCTGGTAGTGCGAGGGTTAAGACTTTCCTCGGATTAGACCCTCTAGAGTTTTCTGTATTAAAGCAAAATATGGACTCTCAGGACTTTATTGATAGTATGCAGAGGACCTTGAGGGTTATGCACGCGGATGAGGTCGAGTCCGTGGAGTTGTCTTCTTACCGGCTCTGTGATATTGCGGTGTAGTGGTATTGGACATGGGAGTTGTCTAGAGGAGATAATTCCCCTCCAGCCATTTGGCGAGAGTTTTCGGATGCCTTTATTCGCCATTATTTACCACCAGAAGTCTGATGGGCCCCATCAGATAGGTTCATGTGTATTGAGCAGGGCAGTATGAGTTTTGTTCAGGAATATTGTGTACATTTTAATTCCTTAGCTAGATATGCCCCGACAATGGTGGCTGATATGGAGGATCGAGTTCATTATTTTGTGGCTAGTTTAGGGCCACATTTGATTGACGATTATACGACGGCTGCGTTACAGCCGGGCATGGGTATTTCTCGTATACAGGCTTATGCGCAGAATCTGAAGGATCGTAAGCGTCAGCGGAGGACGGAGCGTAAGCGTGACCGGGGTCGTGGTAAGAGGGCTAGATCTTTAGATATCTGGGGTGAGTTCGTAGGAGGACAGAGACAACAACATTCCTGGTACCCATTCCATTCAGCAAGGAGTACACCTCGGCGGTTTTCAGGTCTGAGATTTGACCGATCTTCTTATTCCGGAGTGGGCCAGAGTTCTTGAGTATCAGGTTCTCAGTACAGACTAGAGTCAGGCCAGGTGAGACCACCCTTGCCCCGGTGTGCCCAGTGTGGTAGGCAACATACCGGACAGTGTCGATTGGGATCAGACGCTTGTTATGCTTATGGTCAGCCAAGCCATAGGATAAGGGAGTGCCTGACAAGGAGTGGTGAAGGCATTTTTCAGCCTACGGGGTCTATAGCTGGTTCATCTTCATCTGTACGCCCTCTAGGGAAAGGTTTGCAGACCCCAGCAGGACGAGGTAGAGGGAGGAGCGGAGCATCTAGCTCGAGTGGGCCACAACACCGCGTCTATGCACTAGCCGGTAGACAGGATCGTGAGTCGTCTCCTGATGTTTTCACAGGTATACTATCAGTCTCTTCCTATGATGTATACACATTGATTGACCCCGGATCTACTTTGTCATATATTACTCCGTTTGTTGCTGGTAAATTTGGGGTAGAGCCTAAGTCAATTAAACCTTTTGAGGTGTCCACGCCAGTTGGCGACCAATCATAGCTAGGCGGGTGTATCGGGATTGTGTAGTTATAGTGTGTAACCATCATACTGTGGCCGATTTGATTGAATTTGATATGATCGGTTTTGATGTCATCATGGGTATGGATTGGTTAGCCTCCTGCTATGCTAATGTTGATTGCAGAACGAAGGTTGTCTGGTTCCAGTTTCCAGGCGAACCAGTTTTAGAGTGAAAGGTAATGCTGCTTCGCCAAGGGGTAGATTTATTCCTACCTTTCAGCAAGCAAGATGATTAGAAAAGGGTGCATCTATCATCTGGTTCGGGTGTAGAATGTAAAAGCAGAGTCGCCAACCCTCCAGTCTGTTCCCGTGGTTAATGAATTCCTAGAGGTGTTCCTAGAGGAGTTTCCAGGCATTCCGCTGGAGTGGGAGATTGATTTTACTATTGATTTATTACCAGATACTCAGCCAATATCCATTCCTCCTTACAGAATGGTACCTGCCGAGTTGAAGGAGTTGAAGGAGCAACTGAGAGATTTACTTGAAAAGGGCTTTATTAGGCCAGTACATCGCCGTGGGGAGCACCTGTATTATTTTTAAGAAAGAAGGATGGCTCCTTGCGAATGTGTATTGACTATAGGCAATTGAATAAAGTGACTATAAAGAATAAGTATCCACTTTCGAGGATCGATGACTTATTTGATCAGTTGCAGGGTGCCAAATATTTTTCGAAAATAGACTTGAGATCGGGGTATCATCAGGTTAGAGTGAAGGAGGAACACATTCCGAAGATGGCATTCAGGACTAGATATGGGCACTATGAGTTTCGTGTCATGTCTTTCGGGTTAACTAATGCCCCAGTCGTATTCACGGACTTGATGAACCGTGTTTTCATACCCTTTTTAGATTTATTCATGATTGTATTTATAGATGATATTCTGGTTAATTCACTGTCAGAGGCTGGGCATGCAGATCATCTACGCGCAGTGCTTAGAGTTCTTCGAGATAGAGAACACGGTTATGGTTGAACTCTGTGGCTTTTCTTGGTCACATTATTTCAAATGAAGGCATTAGAGTGGATACTCAAAAGATTGAGGCTGTAAGGAATTGGCTAAGACCCACGACCCTAACAGAAATCCATAGTTTTTTGGGTCTATCAGGGTATTATAGAAGATTCGTAGAGGGATTTTCTTCTCTTTCAGCCCCATTGACTAAGGTGACTCAGAAATCAGCTAAGTTCCAGTGGACGGATGCATGTGAGCGGAGTTTTCAAACATTGAAGGACAAGTTAACCTCAACACCCTTCTTGACTCTTCCAGAGGGAATAGACGGCTATGTGGCATATTGTGATGCTTCAGGTGTTGGGTTAGGTTGTGTATTAATGCAACATGGAAAAGTTGTTGCTTATGCCTCCAGACAGATGAAGAAACACGAGAATAACTATCCAACCCATGACCTTGAGTTAGCTGCGGTGATCCATGCCTTGAAAATGTGGAGGCACTACTTATACGGTGTGCATGTTGATATTCTGTACCATCCTGGAAAGGCTAGTGTAGTAGCCGATGCTCTTAGTTATAAGTCCATGGGTAGCCTATCGTATATACAACCAAAGAAGAGGGAGATGGTTCGTGAAGTTCGTCGATTAGCTAGCCTTAGAGTTCAGCTGTTAGATTCGGGTGATACAGGAGTTATGGTTCAAGACACAACAGTGTCATCTTTGGTAGCTGAGATAAAGGAACGCCAGTACGAACATCCTGTTTTAGTTCATTATCGGGATACAACTCCTCATAAAGAAAAGACACCTTTCGTGATCACCGGAGATGGAGTACTCAGGTATCGAGGCAGATTGTGCGTTCATGAAGTTGCAGGCCTCCGTCAGTAAGTTATGGGGGAAGCCCACTATTCTCGCTATTCTATTCATCCGGGCACAACAAAATGTACCATGATCTCAAGGAAGTTTATTGGTGGGATGGTATAAAAAAAAATATAATAGAATTTGTCGCTCAGTGTCCAAATTATCAGCAAGTCAAGATAGAGCACTAGAAGCCTGGATATTTGTTACAGGCTATAGAGATTCCGACATGGAAATAAGAGGTAATTAATATGGATTTTATTACAGGGTTGCCCTGTACTCTGCGGAAGTATGATGCAATATGGGTCATAGTTGATAGGCTTACAAAGTCAACCTACTTCTTACCTGTCAAAACTACTTATACGGCTGAGGACTATGAAAGGCTTTATCTTAGAGAGATTGCTTTATCTTACAGAGATTGTACGACTTCATGGTGTTCATACAACAATTATTTTAGATAGAGGAGCGCAATTTACAGATAACTTCTGGAAATCTTTCCAGAATGGATTAGGGACCCAAGTGAGTCTTAGTACCGCATTTCATCCGCAGACAGATGGACAGGCGGAGCGTACTGTACAGACACTTGAGGACATGCTAGGATCTTGTGTGATCGACTTCCGAGGTAGCTGGGATGATCATTTACCTCTTATTAAGTTTGCATACAATAACAGTTACCATTCCAGTATCTAGATAGCTCCTTATGAGGCTTTATACGGGTAGAGATGTAGATCACCTATAGGATGGTATGAGGTTGGAGAGAATCGGTTAGCAGGCCCTGACTTAATATAGCAAGCAGTTGACAAAGTGAAGGTGATTCAAGAAAGGTTATTAGCAGTGCAGAGTTGACAGAAATCCTATGTAAATAATCGGCAGCGCAAGTTAGAGTTTGAGGTAGGCGACTGGGTTTGCCTGAAAGTTTCGCCTATGAAGGGAGTGATGAGATTTGGAAGGAAGGGTAAGTTAAGCCCTTGATACATTAGGCCATAAAGAATTACTCGTACAGTGGGTAAGGTAGCATATGAGCTAGAATTATCTTATGATATAGAGTCTATACATCCAGTGTTTCATGTTTCCATGCTCCATAAGTGCATAGGAGATCCCTCAAGAGTCATACCGATAGATGATATCCAGGTGACTGAGCAACTATCGTATGAGGAAATCCCTGTGGCTATATTAGATGGGCAAGTCCGATGGCTACGAACCAAGGATGCGACTTCTGTTAAGGTACTCTGGAGGAATAATAATGTCGAAGAGATGACCCGGGAGGCGGAAGAAGAGATGAAGAATAAGTACCCACATTTGTTTCCGTTGTCCCAGGAGGCCCAGTTTGAGACAGCATCATCCCTAGGTATGGGATTTATTTATAGCCAATGTGATTGGTCGTGTGAGGCAATATTGTTGTATATTTTAGTATGTGGCCCTGTGCAGCATTATTTTGGGTTGCTGTGCAGGATGCTAGTGGTATAGTTACAGGGGAAACTCTAGCAAAATTTTTGTAGAATTCCTAAGAGTTTTAACATTCGAGGACGCATGTTTCTAGGGGGAGGGGGGGGGGGGGGATGTTACACCTTGTAAGTTTTGTACATTGAGATTCGCTAGGTGCTAGTCATTCAATTGTGGAAATGATATCTTTTAGTATATGAGGGGCAATTTTGGTCCAACTTAGAGAAAGGATATATTTTAGTATATGAGGAGTTTTAGAGCAAAGCAAAAGTCTAAGACGATGTTCAGAAAGTCTAGTTTCCAACGCAACAAACCATGTATTGATCGGACATCGGAATCAAGCGTTATGCTCATTTTAAGACAGGCTGCCAGAGCAGGGATTAACTCTGGGCGAACACACCTGGGGGTGGCGTGAACGCGCAGAGGAGCCAGGGGACAACTCAGCGCGAACGTGCTGAGTAATTTTTAGGTCGGTTGAGGCAGATTCTGGAATGTTATAAAAGGGGGCTTACCCCTCATTTTTCATTCCATAAACCCCAAATTCTCTCTGAAATTCTGGAAACTTTCCCCCAACTCCCAAATACCAAATTTTAGCCCAAATCAAGTTTAATCTTCGGATTTAGGTTCAACAGCATATAGTTGCCATTATTCAATAGCGTATAGTTGCCATTATAATATCGTATTGCGGTAAATCGTGCCTTGAAATCAGGGGGATATCGAAGATATTGCAGTTCTAGTGAGAGTAAGGTATGAATCTCTCTTTATTGATATTGATTTAAGTTTATTTACGAAGATAGAGTTATTAAATCATCGTATGATGGATTAATTGGTTGAGAAATTTGATAAACACCGTGTGAGATGTTTTATGTAGTATAGTGGTGTTGATGATGATGTTATTGATGTTAGTATTGTTGTTGGTTGTTGGTATTGTGATTTCAGGTTAGGGATATAAACAGGGGAGATGCTGCCCGAATTTTGACAGATTCTACATAGATTTCATTTGAAGGCTTGAAACAAGCATATGAAAATAAGCCTGACGATAGTATAATTTTCTTGAATATAGATTCACGAGCTATTGAGGACAAGCGTTAAGTAGTAAAGTTAAGGCGGCCGAAAAGGTATGTTAAGGCTGTCCGTTCTTTCATTTTTGGCATGATGTTATGATATGAATAAACAAGTGAGTAAACGAGCTTTCGTATTACTCTACTCTTAGAAGCATTAGGGGTACTTTAGTTTTTGATGTTTCTGTACCCCGCTTATAATTGTCCCTTCTGTTCATGGGTCCAGTATATATATATATATATATATATATACGCATGCATATTGACCCGTGACCAGAAGGCGTTATATACGCGTATATTATATGTATACAGGGTATGTAAAAAAGGATAGGCTTTATGTACGCATTACCACCTTATCAGCTGGTGCACCTTGATGATAATATATGGATCGGGCCGTACGTTCCTCGGCACTATTATATATGGATCGGGCCGTATATTCCTCGACATTATTATATAGCATATGGATCGGGTTGAACGTTCCTCATCACTATGACCTCTATATATACATGAGCATGATTATCATTGAGAGCATGCACGTTATGCGCCCACAGAGGCATTGTCAGTATACAGATTTATGCAAATGTTTTTAGACACTCAGTCATACAGGTGTAGCTAGACAGTCAATTAATTTCAAAGATCAGATTCAGTTCATGATTCTTATGTTTATGTTACTTCTATGCCTTTCATACTCAGTACATTATCCGTACTGACTCCCCTATTGCTCAGGGGGGAGGGGGCTGCGTTCATGCCCGCAGGTTCAGGTAGACAGAGAGAGGATCCGGCTTAGTAGGCTTCCCCTTTGCTGTTGTCAGTGCGCTCCACTCGATCCGGAGCTGCGGTCTATTTTGGTACGTTATTTTGGGATGTATATGCATGCATGGGTATGACGGGAGCCCTGTCCCGTCCTTTCTACAGCTTGTACTCCATTAGAGGTCTGTAGACAGTTGTACATAGGTGGGATATTATGTAGCCTTGACGGCTCTTATTTTGTTATAAAGTATATGTAGCGGCCTAATTGGCTTGCATCTTTCTTTCCATCTTATATATTTGTACAGATTATGCAGAATGTATGACGACATTCCGTCATGAGTTAGTATAAGTTCGGTTTGAGCTACTTATGGGCCCTCGTTATTTAACATTATTCAGATATGAGTATAGGGGTTTTTGGTCACTAGAGATCAGGCACTCGTCACGACTCCTGGATTTGGGTCGTGACACTTTAGGTGGTATAGTAACTGGTATATGGACCTCGGAGTCCCCCATAGGTCATGACTATAAGGCATGTCCTATAGCATGTAACTTGGTTTGTTTGTTGGCTTGTGTTCATAGGGCCTTAGAATGATTTTGAGAGTATAAGTATAAAAATGTAGAAAATTTCGTGCTCACTGCCTAAAATGCATTGCTGCAGTGAGGAGGTGTCTAGCTACAGCGAAGAGGTGGAATTTTCAAAGGCTCGCTTGAGCGAAGTTGGTTCTCGCTACAGCGAGGCCGTTGCAGCGAAGCTGGGACCGCTGTAGGGGTCCTCATTAAGTCAGAAACTTGAGTTAAATACCTTATTTCGACCCAACTCCACATATAACTCCAAAAATAGTTCCCAAGAACCTTTGAGGTGAATTTGCTAAGGCAAGGTCAATAATCTTCATCAAGGTAACTTTCCACCATTAATCTCGTTAGTTCTTTGATCTTATTGACTTCTAGCACCAAATAAAGGCTAGTTTGGGGAAGAATTGAAAGGTTAGAACACCTAAGTTCATGAAACCCTAGAATATTAATGGTTTTTTTTTATTGTTGTTTAATCATCTAAGAGTAGAGATTATCACTTCATAGCATGAGAATTGGATATTCAATGATGGAAATTAGTTGTTGAGACCTAGGGTTCCAGTAAAAATGGGAACTTTGGCTAAGACCAATATTTGTAGGGTTGAATTGATTATCGAACCCATAAAGTGAGTTAATACTCCCTTACTTACTTAGTATTATGATTTCTAGACTTTGAACGTTCTGAGGCATTGCGAAAGGGGAAGGCTGTTGTGAAGTGTTTCTATTGCTCAAATCTGTTTTGAGGTAGGTTACAGTTTACTTGAGTTAGACTTTAATTAGTTGATTGTATATGTCATAGAATTTATGGGAGAATGCATGTCTATGTCTTTCGACTTGGAGTTTGGTAATCGTTGTTAGTTGTATGATGAAATTGTTTAAAATGCTTCTCCATTATTGAAATAGATAAACTTGAATTGCATTCTTCAGTCTGTTGAAAGGAAGGTGTTCATATATACCCTTCACTGATTGATTGAGATAACTGTATAATTATGCTATGGTTGAGCAGAGTTATTGGTGAGTTTTGTTATGACTTGTGTTACTATTACTGTACTGCATTGTTTCTGGCTTTGATATGTGTTCTTGGGTTATTCATTATGATTCGATTATGAGGCATTATAGATGAGATTTTGAGATAAATATACATCTATTAAGGCACATTAGAGGGTGACGATGCAACCTCGTTGTGACCTCGTGGTCCGAGGTTCTTTGCGGAACGAGTGGTACATAGACACCATGGGTCCCCTACAGGTCATGGCTATTTGAGGAAAACATTATCATTTAGCATGCGTGTACAAATATGTGACAGAGCTGGAACTTTATTATTTATTCTACTCCTTTTGGCTTGAGCATTGGTGTTTCATTGTTGATAATTGGTGACTTATTCTGAAAGTGGATTAATTGAGGATCTTATTTGTGATACATGTTTGTTGTGCCTGTCTGCTTATTTAATTTATTTTATGTATGTTTGCATGATACTAATCTTAGTCGGCCTATGATACCTACCAGGACGTGTTGTTTGTACTGACCTACACTTGCTGTACTTTCTTTGTGAGTATAGATTTTGAGCCAGAAACGTCTTCTAGACCTTGCATCTAGTTCAGGTTATTTGTTAGAAAGATCAGAGGGTGAGCTCCTATTCGTGTCATGTTAACTAAAAATCTTTCTTTATTTCAGATGTCTATTTTCATCCCAGACATTATGTTTAGATAGTAACTCTTTTTTTTAGACATTGTTGGTTAGAGTCCTTGTACAATGACTTTCAGATTTTAGGGATGTAATAGCTAGACTTGATATTTAGTTTATTTTATTGTCAAAAATTTTATTCCATTATTCGTGAGTTTATTAATTGGTTTAAGTAATTGGAATTGTCTTGATAATGGGTTAAGGGATTGGTTCGCACACTATAGGACTAGTATGGGTGCCACTCACGTCTGTTTGGGACGTTACAAAGTTGGTATTAGAGCTTTAGGTTCGTTGATCTCATCATACAAGGACATGTCTACTAGAGTCCTGCGGATCGGTATGGAGATGTCTGTACTTATCTTCGGGAGGCTATGGGACACTAGGAAACTTCAATTTCTTTCTTCCTTTCGTGCTACTTGATTCCAATTGGTATCTGGATGATTTAAATTAGTATTTGACTTTTCTCTCTATTCTTGCGTAGATGGTGAGGACTCGTGCAGCAGCAACGACTAACGAGGTACCCACGCCGGCCGCTGGGGCAGCAGCTCGCGGGGGAGATCAGGCTGTTAGGGTCGCAGTTCGAGAAGGTGGCCAGGTTAGAGGCCGTGGTCTTGGTAGAGGCAGGGGAGCAGCACCACCAGCCAGGGGCAGGCCTCTTGCGGCTGGTTAGCAACGCTGAGTCCCCTGAGCCTTTGGTTGTTCAGGATGAGGCAGCAGAGTTCACAGCAGTACCAGCTCAGCCGGATATTATCGCTATTCCAGTGCTGTTAGATGTTGTGTTCCGAGTGCTGAACCTATTGAATGGTTTAGTAGAGGTAGGTATGTTACCAGCTGTGGCAGGTAATTAGGGTGCGAGAGCTGGTGGTCTGGCTCAGGATCCAGTTGAGGTGCCAGGGGCACAGCATGCCGCAGCTATGGCTCCACGTTTGGATAAGGCCTCAGGACCTGAGGTATTACCTAGGGCACTGGGAGGACCGGTGATGACAGGTGACAAGCATGATTGGTTTTGGAGGTTCACTAATATGAAGCCTCTAGAGTTCGGTGGTACTGAGGCAGAGGATGCCTATGAATTCATTATTAATTTTCACGAGAGGATCCATAAGATAGGGGCAGTTGAGAAGTATGGAGTAGAGTTTGTGACTTTTCAGCTCATGGGAGATGCAAAGTTATGGTGGAGGGCATTTGTAGAGTGTAGGGCAGCGAATTTGCCTACATTAACTTGGACTCAGTTCTACCAGATTTTTCTTGAGAAGTATGTTCCTCGTACTTTGAGGGAAGGAGGCGTAATGAGTTCAGTAATATTGAGCAGGGAAATTCTTCTGTGGCTACTTACGAGTCTCGCTTTCACTCCTTGGCTCGTTATGCTCTCCAGCTTTTGCCTACTGAGAAGAAGAGGGTTAGACGTTTTGTGAAGGGGTTGAATAATTCCCTTTCAGTTGTCGGCTCTTTAGCTGGTGACCAGGGGTATTTCTTTTTAGGAGGTTGTGGATCACGTAAAGATTGTTAAGGGTGTTCGTCAGGATGGCTACAACAAATATGCAGAGAAGAAGGCTCGAAAGGGTGGTAATTTCAGTGGTACGTTTTTTAAGGGATAGGGACCCCAGAGTTACTCGGGTCGTCAGGATCAGCAGACTATGCTGGTTTCGATTGGAGGCTCATCTGGAGTTGTTCAGTACTCTATAAGCCAGGTAGGGGACTCTCAGCCCCGAGTTCCAGATCAGGGAGGTTTTTCAGCTTTTTCGGTGTGAGTTCAGAGGTTCACTCTTGATCTTGCCTGCTTTGAGTGTGGCGAGCAAGGGCACATTAAGAGGTTTTGTCCTAGACTTAGACAGGGTAACCAGAACGGTCAGTTTTAGGCTCCCAGGCCCAGTTGCTTTGGTTAGAGGAGGGGGATCTTTTGGTGGGAACTATACTCAGGTAGGGTAGGATGGTTACACAACAGGTAGAGGTGGTGCTCAGCCCAACAGGGGCGGTTATCAGTCTGGTAGGGGTGGTTCTCAGACATTTCAGGGGGACCGAGGAGGTTTTCTGGCTAGGGGTGGGTGTGCCCATTGTTATGCTATGCCAGGCAGGCCAAAGGGCGAGGGCTCAGATGCAATTATCACAGGTACTATCTCAGTCTGTCACCGATAGGTTTCTGCACTATTTGATCAGGGCTCCACATTTTCGTATGTGTCTACTTTTTTTTCTAGGAGTTTTTATACGACTTGTGGCTTGCTTAATATTCCTATTCTTGTGTTTACTTCGGTCGGATATTCTGTGGTTTTAGATTAAGTGTTTTTATCTTGCACTGTTACAATTATGGGTTATCGTACCTGGGTAGACTTAATGATTTTAGACATAGCAGATTTCGATGTTATTCTGGGTATGAGTTGGTTATCTCCCCACCGTGCGATCCTAGACTTCATGCTAAAACCGTCACCTTAGCTATGACTGGGATACCTAGACTTGAGTGGAAAGGAAACCTTAATCCCTCTCCAAAGAAAATTATCTCTTATGTTCGTTCTAAGAAACTTGTTCAGAGGGGATGTTTGGCTTATTTGGCCCATATTTGTGATATTGATGCTGAGAATCCACCACTTGAGTCAGTTCCTATAGTTTGTGAGTTCGCAGAGGTATTTCTTGCGGACTTACCCGGTATGCCACCAGACCGTGATATTAATTTCTGTATTGACTTAGAGCTGGGGACTCGCCCTATTTCTATCCTTCCATATCGTATGGCTCCAGCAGAGTTGAGGGAATTGAAGGAACAACTTTATGACCTTCTCAGTAAGGGTTTTATTCGCCAGAGTGTCTCTCCGTGGGTGCACTCCTATGCTTTTTGTGAAAAAGAAGGATGGGACTATGCGGATGTGCATTGATTACCACCAATTAAATAAAGTCACCATCCAGAATAAGTGTCCTATCCACACATTGATGATCTGTTTGACCAGCTTCAGGGAGCATGTGTGTTCTCTAAAATTGATTTGAGATCGGGCTACCATCAGTTAATGAATTGGGCTTAGGATATCCCTAGAACAGCCTTCCGGACTAGATACAAATATTATGAGTTTGTTGTCATTTCTTTCGAGCTCACTAATGCCCCTGCTGGTTTTATGGATTTGATGAACCAAAATTTTAAGCCATTCTTAGATTCTTTTGTTATTGTATTTATTGATGATATATTGATTTATTCGAAGAGCAGGGAAGATCATGAAAAACATCTAAGAGTTTTCCTTGGATTGTTGAGGGATAGGGAGTTGTATGCTAAATTCCCTAAGTGTGAATTTTGGCTTGATTCGGTGTCCTTCTTGGGACTCGTCGTTTCGAAGGAGGGGATTATGGTTGATCCCAAAAAGATTGAGGCCGTCAGAGATTGGGCTAGGCCCACAACGGTGATAGAAATTCGCAGCTTCATGGGTTTAGCTAGTTACTACCGCCGGTTCGTGAAGGGGTTTGCTTTCATTGCATCATACTTGACCCGTTTGGTGCAGAAAAAAGGTACCTTTTCAGTGGTCCGATGAGTGTGAAGAGAGCTTCAAAAGCTCAAGACTTTGTTGACTACAACACCGATTCTTGCTTTGCCCGTGAAGGGTAAGTAGTTTTTGGTTTATTGTGATGCTTCCCGTTCAGGTTTAGGTGTTGTGTTGATGCAGGATAAGAGGGTTATTTCCTATGCTTCTAGGCAATTGAAGATTCATGAAAAGAACTATCCCACTCATGACTTTGAGCTGGCAGCAGTGGTGTTTGTATTGAAGATTTGGAGGCACTATCTTTATGGTGTCCCTTGTGAAATATTCACTGATCATCATAGCCTGCAGCACATGTTTACTCAGCAAGATTTAAATTCTAGGAATCGAAGATGGCTGAAATTGTTGAAGGATTATGATATTACTATTTTGTATCATCCTGGCTAGGCGAATGTAATGGCGGATGACTTGAGCAGGCTGTCAGCTAGTATGGGCAGCTTGGCTCGTTTGGTCACTTCAGAGCGTCTGTTGGCCATGGAGGTTCAGGCTCTGGCTAACAGTTTGGTGCGACTTGATTTATCCGATTTTTGCAGAGTGTTGGCTTTTTTTGAGGCGAGGTCATCTCTTCTAGATCGGATTAAGGAAAAATAGTGTGACGATTCGGGTTTATGCAAAATTCGGGACAAGGTAATGAGTGGTGAGGCCAAGGAGGCCGTGATTGATGAAGAGGGCGTGTTGAGAATTTAGAGGCAAATGTGCATTCCTCTAGTGGATAACTTGATTTAGACGATTTAAAAGGATTCCCACAGTTTTGGATATTCTATTCATCCATGATCTACAGAGATGTTCCGTGTTCTGAGACAACATTACTGGTGGGCTAAGATGAACCGTGATATAGCTGATTATGTTTCCAAGTGCTTAAATTTTCAGCAGGTTAAGTACGAGCACCAAAGACCCGGTAGTACTCTTCAAAGGATGCCCATTATCGAATGGAAGTAGGAGAGGATAGCTATAGATTTTGTGGTGGGTCTTCCAAAGACCTTGGGTAAGTTTGATTTGATCTGGGTCATTGTCAACATGTTGACTAAGTCTGCACATTTTATTCCGGTCCAGCTTACTTATAATGCCGAGAAGTTAGCCAAGGTATACATTCATGAGATTGTTAGACTGCATGGGTGTCACGAGCCGACTCGGGGCCACGACGAGCACCCGGTGCTAACCCACCCGAGCACCCTCTTAGCTTACTCTTATACTTACATCTAAGTGAGCCACATAATTATACATACATTTCCATTCATTCATAAACTAGTCCCAATTGGACAACGGTACATTTATATCACCATAGGCATCTATGCCATATCAATGTACGTGGGCCAACGTGGCCGACAAAATGATATACAAAACATAGGCCGACAAGGCCGGACATGTCTAACCATATACACCTGACTACGAGCCTCTAGGAAGAGTATAACACATCACATGATCGAGACAGGACCCCGCTATGCCCATAATTATATACACAAAAGAATGAGTACCCAAAAGCTATGACTCCGAGGGAAATGGAGCTCCGCTATGTAATCTCTGAATAAGCAGCTATGGATCAAGTCTGTCTCCCTGTGCACCTGCGGGCATGACGCAGCGTCCACAAACAAAAGGACGTCAGTACGAAGAATGTACTGAGTATGTAAAACATGATCAACATCAATGTAAAAGCATCATAGACAACACATGAAGTGGCATAGGAGGGAAGACAATAATATCATCATCATGGCACTTACCTGCCTTTCATAGGAACTTTCCATTTCTCATGCGTATTTCATAATAGGGCTCGTATTCGTATACATAGTCTTTTCACATTCATATTCATATTATATACATAGCCATGCACTTATATACATACATAGCGTACCCGACCATAAGGTTCGGTGTTTCATACGTACTTGGCCAACCAAGGCTCAATGTTATTTCTACCTGGCCCTACCAAGGCTTCAGGGTTATCCGTACCATCTGCAGATGTGTGCACGCGTTACGTAATCATATACATACATATATATATACATCCATATACATATATTCTACCCGACATTATAAGCTCGGGGTGTCATTATAGCCCTTCATAGGCACATGTGA
The DNA here is from genome assembly GCF_019175385.1 of Lycium barbarum. Classification (NCBI taxonomy): domain Eukaryota; kingdom Viridiplantae; phylum Streptophyta; class Magnoliopsida; order Solanales; family Solanaceae; genus Lycium; species Lycium barbarum. The sequence goes on from NC_083343.1 coordinate 89,002,651, forward strand.
ATATAATAGCCCGTAGGCACCTTTAGCATCATTATTATCATCATCGTCATCACTATCATCATCGTTTTCGCTACATCTCTATCTTATGCTTACTTGTCAATGGGGTGCGTAGTTCATTGGGAGCACGTATCGAGGGTTGTGAGCTTATGAGCTCGGAGTGTCAGTCACTTGAATACAACATACTCCTATAAAGGATTTAAGAGTTTGGCCAAGGAACCATGCCTTATGAAAGAAGGGTTAGCCTTACATACCTTTTCGTCGGACTATTCTACACTTGCACGCTTCCTTCCAATGCTAGCGTCTATACCTTCATTAGTATCATAACAATGGCCATTAGTCATTCACGTTATCCACATTATTTAGACTCCTTAATTTGCCTCTAATTCACCCATATTCATGGTCATAACATCCAACTTCGTCCATTCGTCTAAAGTGTCTAGTTCATGATCTTAGTAACATTTATAATGCATTCATATCACAACACAACAACATTCATGATTCAATTCAAACTATTCCTCAAAATGCCACTATTCATCATTCATGACCTACTTGACCATATTTTATACAATCCATGTATTTCAACTCTTCAATACCTTAAACATCATGTAAAAATCATGAATCTTACCTTAGAAGTTGTAGGAACAAGCTTTGGTTAATAATACTCCACTTTGAGCAAAACCCTAGTTTTTCTCCATTTGCATTTCTTGACTTGAATGGTATTTAATGGCTTGCTTACACTTGATTCACTTGTTTATGTTGTTGGTGGCTTATATTCCTTGAAAACTTATGAAATAAATGTAGAGAGATGATTCTAGAGAGAAGTGGTGTAGTGTAGAAATGAAATAAAACAAGTCTTGGTCCTTATATTTAATGAACTGAAAATCTGTGCTGGGGTGAACAGTGGTCGTCCATGGAGGTTTACGGTTCGTATTTCAGTTTACGGACCGTCCCTCGTGGTCGTCTTTAACCTTAAGCAGCGCCAGAAACTTTAGGCTGCATGCATGGTGATTTACGACCATGGTTTACGGGCCGTAAATCACTTTACGGTCCGTCCTCCTGGTCGTATTTTACCATTTCTCCACTGGGCAGAAAGTCGAAGCCTTGCATGGCAGTTTACGACCTTCCAGTTTACGGACCGTATACCAGTTTACGGTCCGTATTTTGCAATTTACGACCACTGGGCAGTTTTGCCAACTTTCAACTTTTCAAATTTCTCGACTTTTCATTCTAATCATTCTTGTCCATTTACGCACATTGCTCATGAAACATTATACTCTCGCACTCCTCGCACATATCACTAGTTCGTTCACTTGCGTATCAACGGGAAATTTTCCGAGGTGTAACAATGGGGTTCCTATTTCCATCGTATCCGATAGGGGCACGATGTTTACATCTCAATTTTGGAAGCATTTGCATTTTGAATTGGGTAGTCAGGTTGACAGCTTTCCACCCTCAGATGGACGGTCAGTCCAAGTAGATCATTCAGTTTCTTGAGGACATGCTTCATGCGTGTGATTGATTGATTTCGGTGGTCGTTGGGACCAATTTTTATCATTGGCGGAGTTCGCTTATAATAATAGTTATCATTCGAGTATTTTTATGGCTCCGTTTGAGGCACTTTGTAGGAGGAAGTGTAGATCATCTATTGGGTGGTTTAATGCGTTCGAGGTAAGACCTTGGGGTACTGATATTTTGAGAGAGGCTCTAGATAAGGTCAAGATGATCCAGGAAAAGCTCTTAGCAGCTCAGAGTAGGAAGAAGCAGTATACGGATCTAAAGGTCCGGGATCTTGAGTTTATGGTGGGGGAACAAGTGTTGTTGAAAGTCTCACCCATGAAGGGTGTGATGAGATTTGGGAAGAAAGGTAAGATTAGTCCTCGATATATATTAAGCTTCGTCATCCTTAATGCTTCTTTAGTGTTTATCTGCTATATACGTGTTCCTATGGTTGTTGGCTTGTGATACCTAAAGGGTACTAATGTTGTACTTATACTGCACTTCTGCACTCTTTTTTTTGATGTGTAGATATAGATCCCTGTTCCAACTCAGGACCTAGTGGATGATCTCGAGGCTTGAATTCGAGACATTTCAGGGTAAGCTACATAGTGACTCGTGGCCCCTAGATATCTCATCTTTGAGTGTTCTTCAATTGCTTGTTTCTAACAGTTGTATTTCGTCCCACTGGACATGTATCCAGATGCAACGACCCGCTTGGTCGTTGATACGCTCAAATTACACCTATTAATGGTATAACGCGGACGTTGTCAAATATAGTAACCCAACAAGGTTGGGGTCGAATCCCACAGAGAACAATATGTAGGTGATTTAAGCAGATTAGGAATTATCACTAACAATAGCTATGCCCGAACGCATCAATGGTGGTTTTTGATAAGGTTTTTATAAAATATGGAAATATAAATTCTAATCTAGAAAGCAAGTAAATCGATCAATGGCAACAAGAATAGAAGGAGGGAAACTACTTCTCAAGTAACGATCCAATCTATTTCACGGATTGTAAATAATAGCAAGTTTATGTTATTTAGCCTCGGATAATGACTCTAAATTAACTTCTTCCGAAGATTAACTAGACTACCCAATTGAAGATCCCTCAAGCAATTAGGAGCATTAAGAACACCCGAATATGGCTACAATTGGTATTGCCTATTCCTAGGTCAATTTCCATTAGATGAGGGTTAACGCCCCAAATTCATGTTAATTATCCTATCCCAACTCCGTTTTTCCTCTTCCGAGTTTCAAACAAAGTAAATGGGCGAGTTCAAAGGTTAGCTAATCCAATGAAAACATTCAAGAATAATTAAAATAGCAAAAACTTACTTGATTAAGAACAATGCAAATGAATAAATAAGCACAACAAGAGTGTCAATCTTAATTGTCACCAAGAGATTTCCATCAACAAGGATTAAAAAGAAGAAAGAACAATTTTTGTAGGAACCCTAGCTTGCAACTTGTGGGAGCTGCCAAAGATGTCTAATATTTTGCCCTAATTTTTCTATTTATATGAACTGGAATGGAAGACATCATCAAAATCCGAGTTCTGGTCGAAATTTCCCGAAAACCCTTCAGTGCGATCGCGCCACGTCACTGCGCGATCGCGTGCAATTGCTTTGTTTATGTATCGCGAACGCGTGAAGAAGTATCGCGATCGCGCAGGGTCACGGACGCGCTTGACCGCGAACGCGTGAACTTACTGCGCGTTCGCGCAGAGTCACGGACGCGCGTGACTGCGAACGCGTGAACTTACTGCGCGACCACGCAGAGCAATATTTCGCCAATAATTTCCAGAACCTCCAGTTATTTCCAGTTTTGCAAGTTTTTTGCTTGTTTTCCATACTTAGGCTCTAGGGACCTCGTATTACCTGAAACATGACAAAAACTACGTAAAATGACATAGACTTGCTTAAAAACAAGTAAAACTTATAGTTAAAAAGCATCGATTGTGGTGTAAAATCACGCCACATCAGTCGTTATACGTAATTTTACCATTCTACCCTTGCTAGTACTTTCCCGAGGTTAGGAATAAGCGGACCTAATAAATTAAGGTGTGTTTTATGTTGTGTTTTGTGACTTATAAGTGACTATGTGATGTGTTTTTAACTTGGTTTGTTTGTTAGCTTGTGTTCATAGGGCCTTAGAATGATTTTGAGAGACTAAGTATAAAAATATAGAAAATTTCGTACTCACTCCTAAAATGCATCGCTACAGCGGAAGGATTTATGCTGCAACAAGACCGCTGCAGCGAGGAGGGGTCTCGCTGCAGTGAAGGGGTGGAATTTTCAAAGGCCCGCTGCAGCGAAGGTTGTTGCTCCCAAATGCACACACAAGTGTACGTGGTCGTACAAGTAATATAGTGATTATATAAAATTTGATGTCGAACCCACAGAGACTTATGACCAATACTTTCACGAAAATAAACTTTTGCTACTAATTATGCAAGTATTGAATAAAAGCTTTGTTTGTTTTGTAACTTAATGCCGAAAACTAAATAACTAACAATGGAAACTAGAATTTTGCTAAGAACGTCTTTGAGAGTTGATTTTATCAAGATTTTCGAAATATTCCAGGGTCGTGGTTGGTTCACCAATCCAATTGAGTCCTTCAAGTGTCCTACCTTAGCAGCTTTGTTCACAATTGTTAATATACCAGATTATTAATCTCGTAGTATTCTTTCGAACCAGTACTCGCCGATTCAAGATAATTCGCCTCCTATATTCATATGGTATTGACTTATTAAGAACGCAATAGCAGCACGATATGTAATTGATTGCGGTAACTAAGTATATTCCTATCCTAGTCACAAATTGTCACGACCCGGCTAGGGGCCGCGACGAGCACCCGGTGCTACCCCACCCGAGCACCCCCTTATCGTACATAACATAACATCTAGGTGAGCCATAAGTCAGTTCGTGCTTTTCTTATCGTTAATCATATTGATCCCATTAGACGACCATCATCATTTAACATATCATAGGCACCTATGCCACATAATAAGTACAAGGCCGACGTGGCTATCAAAAGATATACATAACATGGGCCGACATGGCCGAACATCTCTACCCACATACACATGACTGCGAGCCTCTAAGAGTATGACATATCGTATGAGCGGGACAGGACCCCGCTATGCTCATAATTATATACACAAAAGAATAAGTACCCAAAAGCTACGGCTCCGAAAGAAATGGAGCTCTGCTATGCAATCTCTGAACAAGCAGCTATGGATCAAGTCTGTCTCCCTGTGCTCCTGCGAGCATGACGCATCGTCCACAAACAAAAGGGACGTCAGTACGAAGAAGGTACTGAGTATGTAAAGCATGATCAACATCAATATAGAAGCATAATAGATATCATATGAAATAGCATAGGAGGGGAGACAGTAATATCATCATCATAGTACTTACCTGCCTTTCGTAAGACTTTCCATTTCATACGTATTAGTACACCTACGTCATCATCCGTATCCCATAATAGTACTCGTACCATACTTGTGCTCATATTCGTATACATGTCCTTATTCGTATTCTTATACATATTCTTTTCACATTCATATTCATATTATATACATAGCCATACACTTATATACATACATAGCGTGCCCGACCATAAGGGTCGGTGTTTCATACGTACTTAGCCAACCAATGCTCAATGTTATTTCTACCTGGCCCTACCAGGGCTTCAGGGTTATCCGTACCATCTACATTATGGACTTACTCGTCATACGAGGGACATAGTATAATCATAGTACATATCAAGAGTCGTGAGCTTATGAGCTCGGAATGTCAACCATGTGAAGACAACATACTCATATAAAGGAATTAGGAATTTGGCCAAGAACCATGCCTTATGAAAGAAGGGTTAGCCTTACATACCTTTCCGTCGAACTACTCTACACTTGCACATTCCCTTCCAATGCTAGCGTTTATACCTTCATTAATATCATAACAATGGCTATTAGTCATTCACATTATCCACATTATCTAGATTCCTCAATTTGCCTCTAATTCACCCACATTCATGGTCATAACACCCATCTTCATCCATTCGTCTAAAGTGTTTAGTTCATGATCTTAATACCATTTATAACACATTCATATCACAACACAACAACATTCATAACTCAATTCAAACTATTTCTCAAAATGTCACTATTCATCATTCATGACCTAGTTGACCACATTTTCTACAATCCATGTATTTTAATTCTCCAATACCTTAAACATCTTGTAAAAATCATGAATCTTACCTTAGAAGTTGTAGGAACAAGCTTTGGTTGATAATACTCTTCTTTGAGCAAAACCCTAGTTTTTCTCTATTTGGATTTCTTGACTTGGATGATCCTTGATGATTCCCTTATCCTTGATTCACTTGTCTTAATGTTATTGATGGCTTATAATCCTTGAAAACTCATATAATAAATGTAGAGAGAAGTTTTAGAGAGAAGTGGTGTAATGTTGTAATGAAATAAAATAAGTCTTGATCCTCATATTTAATGAATTGGAAAATCTGTGCTGGGTGAACAGTGGTCGTCCATGGAGGTTTACGGTCCGTATTTCAGTTTACGGACCATCCCTCGTGGTCGTCTTTAAGCTTAAGCAGGACCAGAAACTTTGGCCTGCATGCATGGCGATTTACGACCATGGTTTACGGGCCGTAAATCACTTTACGGTCCGTCCACCAGGTCGTGCTTAGCCATTTCCTCGGCTGGCAGAAAGTTGAAGTTGGGCATGCCAGTTTACGACTTCAAGTTTACGGACCGTATTGCACTTTACGGTCCGTATTTTGCACTATACGACCACTGGGCAGTTTTGCCAACTTTCAATTTTTCTCATTTCTCGACTTTTCATTCTAATCATCCACATCCCTTTACATACATTTCCCATGAAACATTATACACTTGCACCCCTCGCACACATCATTAGTTCATTTACTTGCGTACCAACGAGAAATTTTCCTAGGTGAAACATTCTACCCCCCTTAGGAACATTCGTCCTCGAATGTTAAAGGCTTGGGGGAATTCTATAAAAATTTCACCAGAGTTTCCTCTGTAATGTGGCACTACCACCCTGCCACAACAACCCACAATAACAATGCCTCACAGGGCAATAATACAACAACACTAGAAATTTGGCCACACACGACTTGATTGTATAAAAGGGAAAACATGCATACCTTATGATTTTGACGTCTCATCTTGGACTTCTTCCAAGGGCTGAAATAAATGTGGGTATTTGGATCGCATATTCTCTTCCACTTCCCATGTTATTTCCTCTCGATTGTTATTTCTCCACAGAACTTTAATTGAGGCCACTTCTTTGTTTCTAAGCCTCCGTACTTGCCTATCTAATATGGCAATGGGTATTTCATCATAAGTTAGCTTTTCTGTCACTTGAATATCATTCATTGGGACGATCCTCGTAGGATCTCCAACACACTTCCGAAGCATTGAGACATGAAATACTGGATGGACTGACTCCAAATCTGGAGGTAGATCTAGCTCATAGGCCACTTTGCCTATTTTGCGCACAATTTCGTATGGCCCAATATACCGGGGACTGAGCTTCCCCTTTTTGCCAAATCTCATCACGCCCTTCATCGGCGACACTTTCAAGAATACCCAATCTTTCACTTCGAACTCTAAGTCTCTTCGACGATTATCCGCATAGGACTTCTGACGACTTTGAGCCGCTAGCAACCGATCTTGTATGAGCTTAACTTTCTCTATTGCTTGCTGGACCAAGTCTGGCCCTATCAACTTAGCTTCTCCGGTTTCAAACCACCCAATTGGGGATCTACACTTTCGCCCATATAGAGCCTCATACGGTGCCATTTGAATGCTAGAATGATAACTGTTATTGTAAGCAAACTCAATGAGTGGCAAATGGTCATCCCAATTTCCTCCAAAATCTATCATACATGCCCGTAACATATCTTCAAGAGTCTGAATAGTACGTTCAGCTTGCCCATCGGTCTGGGGGTGAAATGTCGTGCTTAGGCGCACTTGGGTCCCTAAACCTTCTTGGAAAGACCCCCAAAACTTGGCTGTAAACTGAGTTCCTCTATCGGAGATAATAGATACCGGAACACCATGGAGTCTCACTATCTCTTTAAGATAAAGCTTGGCATAATCTTCTGCCATATAGGTCGTTCTGATCGGTAAGAAATGCGCTGACTTTGTGAGCCTATCCACGATCACCCATATAGAATCATATTTACGTCAAGAACAGGGTAACCTTGTAATGAAATCCATATTAATCACTTCCCACTTCCAAGTTGGGATTTCTATAGCTTGCAATAAGCCACCCGGCTTTTGGTGTTCTATCTTCACTTGTTGGCAATTAGGACACTGAGCTACGAATTCCGCTACGTCTTTCTTCATCCCATTCCACCAATATATAGTCTTAAGATCATGATACATTTTCGTCGCTCCGGGGTGAACGGAGTAACGGGAACAATGAGCTTCTCTCAAAATCTGATGGCGTAGACCTGCCACATCGGGAACACATAACCTGCCTCGACATCGGATAACTCCGTCTTCCGAAATGTCAAATGATGACTCCTCCTTCTGAGGGAGTGTATCTCTGTACTGCATTAGCATGGGATCCTCATATTGTCGCTCTTTTACTTCCGCTACTAACGATGAAACTGCTGAATTCTGAATAGTAGCTTCGCTGCTACCTGAGTCCACCACTCGGACTCCTAGGCTAGCTAACTGCTGAAGATCACGGGCCATCTCTTTCTTTTCTGGTCGTACATCACTTAGACATCCCATCGACCTACGGCTAAGAGCATCAGCCACAACATTTGCCTTTCCGGGGTGGTACAGGATTTCAACATCATAGTGTTTTAGCAACTCTAGCCATCGTCGTTGCCGCAAATTCAACTCTTTCTGCTTGAAGATGTACTGGAGACTCTTATGATCTGTATAAATATCCATGTGGACACCATATAAGTAATGTCTCCATATCTTTAAAGCATGGACCACCGTGGCCAATTCTAAGTCATGGGTAGGATAATTCTGCTCATGTTTCCGTAATTGTCTAGAAGCATACGCAATCACCTTACCATTTTGCATCAATACACAGCCTAGCCCGACGCCTGAAGCATCACAATAAATAACATATCCTTCCAATCCCTCTGGAAGTGTCAAGACTGGGGCTGAAGTCAGTCGGTCTTTCAACTCTTGGAAACTACGCTCGCAAGCATCTGTCCATTGAAACTTTGCTGACTTCTGAGTCAACTTGGTGAGCGGTGCAGAAATAGAAGAGAAACCTTCAACAAATCTTCTGTAATAACCTGCTAAGCCCAAAAATCTACGAACCTCCGTAGGAGTCGTGGGCCTTGGCCAAGTCTTCACAACCTCAATCTTTTGGCTATCCACCCGAATACCATCAGCTGCAACAATATGGCCCAGAAATGATACTGAGTTCAACCAAAACTCACACTTGGAGAATTTTGCAAACAACTCTCGAGCTCGCAGAACTCCAAGGACTGTACGCAGATGCTCCGCATGATCCGTCTCGGATCTAGAATGCACCAGGATATCGTCGATGAATACAATCACGAATAGATCCAGAAAAGGTCTGAATACATTATTCATTAAGCCCATAAACGCTGCCGGTGCATTAGTTAACCCAAACGACAGTACTCGGAACTCGAAGTGGCCATATCTTGTTCTGAAAGCTGTCTTAGGGATATCTTTCTCCCTAACTCTTACTTGGTGGTACCAGAACCTCAAATCAATCTTTGAAAACCATTTGGCACCTTGCAATTGATCAAATAAATCATCGATCCTCGAAAGAGGATACTTGTTTTTAATCGTCACTTTATTCAATTGCCGATAATCAATGAACATTCTCAAGGAGCCATCCTTCTTTCGGACGAACAATACGGGTGCTCCCCACGGGGATGAGCTAGGCCTAATGAAGCCTTTATCAAGCAAGTCCCTCAATTGCTCCTTCAACCTTTTCAACTCTGCGGGTGCCATCCTATAGGGAGGAATAGATATGGGATTAGTGTCTGGCAACACATCAATCACAAAATCGATCTCTCGCTCAGGAGGAAGGCCTGGAAGCTCTTCCGGGAACACATCCGAAAATTCGTTCACTATCGGAACTGACTGAAGAGTCGACGACTCATCTTCTACATCTTGAACTCGTACTAGGTGATAAATGCACCCTTTCGTGATCATTTTCCTTTCCTTTAGATAGGAAATAAACCTACCTTTTGGTGATGCCACATTCCCTTTCCATTCTAAGACTGGTTCTCCCGGAAACTGGAAATGAACCATCTTCATTCGGCAATCAACATTGGCATAACAAGAAGCCAACCAATCCATGCCCATAATAACGTCAAAATCTACCATTTCTAGCTCATGCAAATCAATCATGGTACGACGATCACAAATCACAATCACACAATTCCTATATACTCGGCTAGCTATTACCGAGTCACCCACGGGTGTAGACACCTCAAAAGGTTTGATAGACTCCGGCTCAATTATAAATCGACCCGCAATATATGGAGTAACATATGATAGTGTGGATCTCGGATCGATCAAAGCATATACATCATGAGAGAATACCGATAATATACCTGTGACCACATCAGGAGAAGACTAAAGATCTTGGCGTCCAGCCAAAGTATAAATACGGTGCTGAGGACCGCTAGTACTGGGAGCTCTGCCTCTACCTCTACCATGGCCGACTGGCGCATGTGAACCTGGCCCCGTAGGGCGTACAGATGCCGAAGATCCGGCTACCGACCCTGATGGCTGGGTCCTACCTCTACCATGTACTGAGGGGCAATCACGCATAATATGGCCTGACCGATCACATGAATAGCAAGCGTCTGAACCTGATCGTCACTGACCCCAATGCAACTTTCCACACTGAGAACATCGTGGTACGGGTGGCCTTGGCTGGCCTGAATCACCTCTAAACTGAGACCCCGAATAACCCTGACTCGGCTCGGAACGAGTAGATCTGTCAAATCTCTGCCCCGTGAACTGTGGAGGTGTACTGGTCATAGAATAGCCTGAATGGCTGGGAAACTGCTGTCTGTGTCCGCCCTTGGACTCGCTCCTCGAACCCGAAGGTCTGGCCCTCTTGTTATGGCCCCTATCCTGCTCACATTCATTTCTCCGCTGCTGTAGGTGTTCCTCTAATTCCTGAGCATGTGCCTGAATGCGTGCAATATCCATGCCATCCTAAAGGGACGCAGTTAAGCATTTATCCATCAAGTGTGGCCCTAGGCCTTTCACAAATCGGTGCACCCGATCGCCTATATCTGCTACCATGGCCGAAGCATACCTAGCCAAGGAATTGAAACGAAGACTATACTCTTGGGCGCTCATACTGCCTTGCCTCAAATTTAAGAATTTATCGACTCTAGCTCGCCGAACCTCTGGGGGCATATAATGATGGAGAAAAGCGTCAACAAACTCTTACCATACCGGTGGAGGTGCATTGGCTCCCCGCGAAGCCATCCAAACCGTATACCACTGGATTGAGACATCCCTCAATCTATATGATGCTAGCTCCACCGATTCGGTGTCTGAAGCATGTATCAACCGGAGCGTCCTTAGCATACCATCAATAAAGTCCTGGGGATCCTCCTCCAGTTTCGACCCAAAGAATTCCGGGGGTTTCAAAGCAATGAAGTCACGGGCCCTTGCACTAACAGCCCTGTCACCTTGCCCTGCGCTTGGCCTCTGAGTCTGGGCCGCAACCAACTGAGTCAACAAATTAATGGCCTCTGTCACGTCTTGGCCCGAAGCATTCGGTGGAGGAGCTGGAGCTGGGGCTGAGGCTCCCACGTGCTCCTCGGTAATAGGCACTGTCTGGGTGGACTGAGATCGAGCCGCACTCTGGGACTCATCTTCCTCTACTACCGGTTGCGGTGCTCTTTCAGCCCGGTTTTCTGCCACCGTCTTGCCCTTTTGGGCTGCTGTAGCCTTTTTCTTTTTAGGCATCTCTGAAATACACAACACACGATTTAGGAACAAGAATTTCTTACATCATAGCTCTATCGCACGATTCTTATGAAGAAAGAAGGTCATATATTCCTAAAATGTCCGCAGCTTCTCGCTTATAAGTGTGGCGCACTACACACCCATAACCAAGACTCTACTAGACACGGCTCGTAGACACATCCTAGGACTGAACTGCTCTGATACCACTTTTGTCACGACCCGGCTAGGGGCCGCGACGAGCACCCGGTGCTGCCCCACCCGAGCACCCCCTTATCGTACATAACATAACATCTAGGTGAGCCATAAGTCAGTTCGTGCTTTTCTTATCGTTAATCATATTGATCCCATTAGACGACCATCATCATTTAACATATCATAGGCACCTATGCCACATCATAAGTACAAGGCCGACGTGGCTAACAAAAGATATACATAACATGGGCCGACATGGCCGAACATCTCTACCCACATACACATGACTACGAGCCTCTAAGAGTATGACATATCGTATGAGCGGGACAGGACCCCGCTATGCCCATAATTATATACACAAAAGAATAAGTACCCAAAATCTACGGCTCCGAAAGAAATGGAGCTCTGCTATGCAATCTCTGAACAAGCAGCTATGGATCAAGTCTGTCTCCCTGTGCACCTACGTGCATGCCGCAGCGTCCACAAACAAAAGGGACGTCAGTACGAAGAATGTACTGAGTATGTAAAGCATGATCAACATCAATATAGAAGCATAATAGATATCATATGAAATAGCATAGGAGGGGAGACAGTAATATCATCATCATAGTACTTACCTGCCTTTCGTAGGACTTTCCATTTTTCATACGTATTAGTACACCTACGTCATCATCCGTATCCCATAATAGTACTCGTACCATACTTGTGCTCATATTCGTATACATGTCCTTATTCATATTCTTATACATAGTCTTTTCACATTCATATTCATATTATATACATAGCCATACACTTATATACATACATAGCGTGCCCGACCATAAGGGTCGGTGTTTCATACATACTTAGCCAACCAAGGCTCAATGTTATTTCTACCTAGCCCTACCAGGGCTTCAGGGTTATCCGTACCATCTACATTATGGACTTACTCGTCATACGAGGGACATAGTATAATCATAGTACATATCAAGGGTCGTGAGCTTATGAGCTCGGAATGTCAACCATGTGAAGACAACATACTCATATAGAGGAATTAGGAATTTGGCCAAGAACCATGCCTTATGAAAGAAGGGTTAGCCTTACATACCTTTCCGTCGAACTACTCTACACTTGCACGTTCCCTTCCAATGCTAGCATTTATACCTTCATTAATATCATAACAATGGCCATTAGTCATTCACATTATCCACATTATCTAGATTCCTCAATTTGCCTCTAATTCACCCACATTCATGGTCATAACACCCATCTTCGTCCATTCGTCTAAAGTGTTTAGTTCATGATCTTAATACCATTTATAACACATTCATATCACAACACAACAACATTCATAACTCAATTCAAACTATTTCTCAAAATGTCACTATTCATCATTCATGACCTAGTTGACCACATTTTCTACAATCCATGTATTTTAATTCTCCAATACCTTAAACATCTTGTAAAAATCATGAATCTTACCTTAGAAGTTGTAGGAACAAGCTTTGGTTGATAATACTCTTCTTTGAGCAAAACCCTAGTTTTTCTCCATTTGGATTTCTTGACTTGGATGATCCTTGATGATTCCGTTATCCTTGATTCACTTGTCTTAATGTTATTGATGGCTTATAATCCTTGAAAACTCATATAATAAATGTAGAGAGAAGTTTTAGAGAGAAGTGGTGTAATGTTGTAATGAAATAAAATAAGTCTTGATCCTCATATTTAATGAATTGGAAAATCTGTGCTGGGTGAACAGTGGTCGTCCATGGAGGTTTACGGTCCGTATTTCAGTTTACGGACCGTCCCTCGTGGTCGTCTTTAAGCTTAAGCAGGACCAGAAACTTTGGACTGCATGCATGGCGATTTACGACCATGGTTTACGGGCCGTAAATCACTTTACGGTCCGTCCACCAGGTCGTGTTTAGCCATTTCCTCGGCTGGCAGAAAGTTGAAGTTGGGCATGCCAGTTTACGACTTCAGGTTTACGGACCGTATTGCACTTTACAGTCCGTATTTTGCACTATAAGACCACTGGTCAGTTTTGCCAACTTTCAATTTTTCTCATTTCTCGACTTTTCATTTTAATCATCCACATCCCTTTACATACATTTCCCATGAAACATTATACACTTGCACCCCTCTCACACATCATTAGTTCATTTACTTGCGTACCAACGGGAAATTTTCCGAGGTGTAACACAAATCCTAGCCCAACTATAGGAATAATCACATCACAATCTCTTTACTCCTTCTCCAAACTACCAACGTCTTTCCCAAGCATGTATATCAATTAGTAAATAGAACTCAACTATTGTGCAGACTATCAATAAATTAAGCATGGAAGTAATGATAAAATTGCTTACGAACACACTACTAAGATTAAAATACTTGTCAAACGTCAATAATTATGGCTTCACTACAACCCCAAAATTAAAGTATTTAGTTACACATGATTCGAGAGTAGATGACAAAATTCATGGATGACATAGGGTTTCAATGTCAAGAAAATAATAATAAGAGAGAAATAAAACCTAGAAAGAGTATCACAAGTCTCAAAAATTGTCCAAATCTGCCTCTCTAATGTTAAAAACAACTATTATAAGCTAGGGAAAATATGAGATAAGTTGGCCCAATCCCGATCAAATTAAGAACTGACACCTCTAGTGTGCTGGCTGTGTGACGCATAGCCAGCGCGTGGTCTTCCTTGTGCTTTGCTCACACGATGCACGACCAACACATGGGTTGTCTGTGATAGAGAGATAGGGTTTTTGTGCGCTGACTGTGCGACGCATAGCCAGCGCATGGGATCCTTCAGTGGTTTGATTTTGCCTTTAAGTGTTGAAATCTCCTTCTGCTCACTCGACTAACCCGCACTGCCTCGTAATCAACCAGAATTGCTTGGATTACCCCTCATTGGGGCTTGTTGTACCTATTCATGCAAAAATACCAACATAAGCTCATATACAACAATTCTCATTCAAATTCACAATTAAAATGCTAAGAAAGAGAGTGAGAATGACACTAAATCTAGATATTAGTGCCAAATATCAACAACCCTCACTTAGACTTTGTTCGCCCTCGAGAAACCACTTATCAAACATTCCCTAGTACTTTACACAGCCACGCCACTCAAACAGGTCTACATCAAGATTCGGTCAATATGAAAGTTTCGAAATCGCACTAAAACACACACATTGAGCCAATTCTCTCAAAAGTCATACCAAATGCTTCAAAACAACCATTTTTCTCACATTTTAAAACATTAGCAACTAGACCTCTCAGGAAACGATCCATTTAAAAATAAGCATATGACTCCAGACACCATGCAAAACATAACGAGTGTGCTACTTTACCGAGTAATAATACTTCACCCATCTCTTATCGATTATGTGCCCTCAGCCAAAGAGAGTTGTCCATATTTCTCACAAATTTAATGATGTTATTTCAGTGGACATAAGATGCAAACAATATCGCTCACTCTCACAAAGAATATCCAATGCTCAAACATGACGAACCATAGGCTTGCCCTTAGTGTAATCGTTTAGCTAATTAGAGTAAGTTAAATCTAGGATCACTAAGGACTTGTATGGTTGTAACGTAGGATAAGGAAAGGGTAGGATACATTTTGGAAATAGTGACTTACCTCCCTAAGCACTTGTAATACCTTACAACATATTCATTTTGCATAATCCTTCATCAACCATACTTTTCGACCACAAACTACCCATTCTATCCATCAACACCCATTTGTTTTCTCAACTTTAAGCACCATCCTATTTTCGACAAGCTAGTGGGAAACACTATTAAGAAAGCAAACGACTAACTAGAAAGTTTCTGTTTTCAGTTCTTTTTATTTTTTATTTTTAACGATTGTATTTCCCACTACTAGCACTCAAAACATTCAAGTACATCGATAGAATTTATTTCAACTTTATTCAACACACCCTTCCTTAATTTCACATCCCAACTTCGCTTTCCTTAATTAGCAATTAAAATGCTTAAGGAGTAAAAGGGGATCAAATTGTGGTCTAAAAGAACAAAGGGGAAAGGCTAATCGACGGCTGTCAAAAGAAAAATGCTAAAGGCTCAACGGGGTTGACTATGGATATATACATACAAAAGGGTAGGCAAGTGACTTTTCAAAATTCGGCTAACAAAGAAATGCCTAGATCACTTCCTAAACTTATCACTCATTTTCGCTTCACGAACACATTGGGCAAGTTCTAGTCATCAATATCAAGCATGGATCATACACGACTTTCCTCACATCACACAAAACAGAATTGTACAACCCTCAAATCAAGAAACAATTACACATTATGCCAAGTGGGTCATGCATGAGTCAATGCAATTCAATACCAAAGTGTTTCAAGAGAGGTTACTTCTTTTCACGCATGTTTTTTTTAAAAGAAAAACATCATCAAGTCCAACTCATGGTTTTCACATTCTACCTAACCCGAGCACCTAGCATTCAAGTGGTCTTACAGGCTTGACTCCTAGACTCCTTTACAAAAAACTAAAATATCTAATCCGGTTCAAAGATCCCTCCTAGGGAAAGAACCGAGGCCATAAGAAAACCCAAGGGGGTGGATGGTGTGTGCACTAATGAGGGACTCAAGAAGCTATAAAGAAAACCTAAATCAAGGAAACTAGAAATCTTTTTGAATTTTTTTTCCGACTCTAAGACTCAACAACTATAATAAGAAAATCTACGACAACTTGATCACCATCATTAACCACAAAAATGTTGTTACAAGGGACGTATTTCCCATCCCACACTTAAATCATGCTTTGCCCTCGAAACATATAGATGGAAAAATTAAAAATAAAGTAAGGCAAGAAATACTCCTTGGGATCACTAGGTCCTAGTCATCATCCTCATCATACTCAGCCTCGCCATCAGACGACTCAGTTTCTTCTTCCTCCTCATCATCAGTATCTTGTGCTTGTAATTCTTCTTCACTATTCTCCACTATCTCGGTTGCTATGAGGTCAGTGGAGCACAAATCCTTATCAGCTGATAACTTTCCCTCCTCTCCAACTAGAATCCATGAGTAAGTGGTGTGAGGGAACTCCATAAACAGACTGGAGACATCTAACTCGAATTGCTCACAATCGGTCATCACAATCTTGTTGATTTGTGCCAGTACAGTAGATTGAGCCGATCGTTCTTGGGTTGGGGTTAGGTTGAGCTTAGTGCTCTGCTCAGGAGATTTGACATTAGAGATGTCAATTATGTTGTTTGGGCACTCGAGCACCTTGTCATGTACACTCTCCAAATGAGGTGCCACCCTCTACAAGTATGCTGTGAGCGTGTTCCTGAAGCTCAGCTTAAGGGACTTTCCCTCCCTGACACGAATTATCTCCTAAAGGATCCAATAACTAATGCTGACAGGTTTCCCTGTCAAGAAGAAATACACGATGGCTACTCTCTCCTTCAGCATAGTAGTGAAATGGCCAAGTGGCATAATACAGTAGTTCAGCAGCCTTATCCACACTCGAGCATCCTTCATAAAATCCCCCATCAACATTGTTTTGTGTATCCTTGGGTCCTCTCTATATCTATCCCACTTGGCCTTGGAATCTGGCCCATATAAAGTTTCTCAAATGGCTTTGTAGTCCGGCCTTTTGATGAACTCGAGCAAGAGTTCCACGGGAAAATCAGGGACTCCCAACTGTGCACACAACGTGGAGGCTGTTAGAGACACAAATTCATTCCTCACTTTGATTGAATGATGTAGCTCACCATCCTCTGTTCGTACCAAGATGATATTTGCATATAGCTCCAACATCGGGTCAATATTCACCTGCCCTGGATTATCAAACACAGAGCTCCATCCCATTTCCACTATTCGGTTGAAGATTCCCCGAAAATTCTTCTTCAACGCCACTTTGTTAACAGGCTGTTCATGAATATACTTGTTATTCAGAGGAAGTCTTTTGTTACACCCCGTGGGTTTGTATGTGAAAATTTATAAGTGTTAGACGTTCTAAGTGTGGATACTGGAGTACCCTTCAAGGATATATGATATTATACGAACTAATCTTATGGTCATGACGGTTTACGTTCATATAATAAGCTACGGGAAACTCAGGGACCAAGAAAATCGAAGAAAATAAATTTGTCAAGAATTTGGAAAAAGTTGACAGAATTTTGGAGGGGTATATCCCCTAGTATATTAAGAGTTTTAAGGTGTTTCAAAAGCGTAAAATGAAGTTCGTCGAGTCTAGTTTCCAACGCAACAAACCGCTCGTCGATACGATATCGAAGTAGAGAATTATGGACGTTACAAGTTCAGTTGACCGAGCAGAAACGCGTGCTACAGTACTGCTACAGTATCGACTTGCTACAGTACTGCTACAGTGATCCCCCGAATTTGAACTAATATAAAAGGGGCTTTCCCCCTCTTTTTCAGCCAAAAACCTCTTCCAAAATCCTCTAGAAATTTCCCCAAGTTCCAAACCCAAATTTCAAGCCTAAATCAACAATAATTCCCGAATTCCGATTCAGGCAACGTATAGTTGCGAGTATAGAATCGTATAGCGACGCGTGTGGTTCAAGTTTAAGGTGAATAAAGTGAAGTTCTTCTACTATAAGGTATGTTATTGCTATTATTTACATGATTAAGATGATATAAAGGTTTAGCAATTCTTGGAAAGGAAAGAATCATAGGAGAAAAATCATAAAGAGTTGAATATAATTCTTTGATTATAGTATTATGGATGTTGTTATGGTTGGTTTGAATATTGGAGAAACATCTTGTGGGATGTTTATGGAATATTTTGGTGTTGAGAATATTATGATTAATGTTGGTATTGATGTTGTTGTTGTTGGTTGCTGAAGTACTATTTTGGGCTAGGCATATAAACAGGGGAGATGCTGCTGAAATTTCGACAGATTCTAGAAAGATTTATTTGAAGGACTAAGACAAGCATTGAGTAGTTAAAGTTACCGAACAAAAAGGTATGTTAAGGCTAAACCCTTTCTTTTTAAAGGCATGATTTTTTTGTTATAAACCTTTATGCCATATCCATAATATCCTTGCTTCCACAAATGCTAGAAGTCTATTAATCTCATGGTCCTTACGATATTATTGAGCTTATTCATGATCTTGAGACTATTCTTTGTGATTGATCTCGCCTTATAATACTTGTTCTTTCGAGGCGAGATATAGCGATGACGATTCTATTTCTAACGATGGTTGATCCTTTAAGGAAGGATATAGTGATAATGATAATGCTAATGATGATGCTAATGATGATGTTGATTTAATTTATGTATTTTTATGTATATGTATGTATGTATGCATTGCATCCCACTGATCAGTTGGGTATCACACCGAGTCCTGAAAGGGTCGGGTACGGATGACACCGAGTCCCGAAAGGGCCGGGTACAGATGATACTGAGTCCCGAAAGGGCCGGGTACGGATGATACCGAGTCCCGAAAGGGCCGGGTCCGGATGACACCGAGTCCCGAAAGGGCCGAGTACGGATATGATAGATGTATGCATAGTAAGTACGTGTGAATGCATATGTATGTATGTTGTGTATGGATGTGTATGACATGTTTTTCCTGTAGACTAGTAGTTTACATGACAGAGATCTTAAGAAGAGTACGAGGTATAATTACTTACTTTATCTTATGTTTTCTTCACTTTGATATCATACTACCATTCATGCCCTATATACTCAGTACATTGTTCGTACTGACGTCCCTTCTTGTGGACGCTGCGTTCATGCCCGCAGGTGCAAGTCGACGAGACGAGGATCTTCCGCAGTAGGATGCTTTCAGGTACCAGTTTTGATTGGTGAGCTCCATTTCTTCCTGGAGCACTGCCGAGTCTAGATATATATATATATATATATATATATATATATATATATATATATGTACGATTTTGTCCAGGGTATGTCGGGGGCCCTGTCCCGACTTGTATACTTCAATGATGTTCATAGAGGCATTTGCAGAAAGTTCTTGTGTACAACTTAGTCATAGTGTGAGAGTAGTAATATCGGCATCATGGGTCTATTGTACCTTTACTTATGCATGATATTATGTTCATATTTAGCCTCTTGATCTTATTGTTTCCATTTGAGGGACGAAGGATGTAAGTTATAAGTTGGTTCGCTCGGTTCCTGTATGGTGCCGGGTGCCAATCACACCTTACCAAGGGTGGGGTGTGACATCTTTATACCATTCTTCCATACACACAATCCTTAAAAATATGGGATGAGGCCTTAGAGGAGAAGCTCGAGGAATGGGGACTACCGGTTGCTTGCTACTATAGGTGGTTGCCCCTTTCTTAGTGGGGGCGACCTTGCCCCCTCCGGTTCTCTTTGATCCTTTTGAGGGGCCTGAATCATCAACCTTTCCTTTCCTTTAGTCACCATTGTACATGTTTAATTTGACAACGTAAACAATCCAAATTATCATTAGCAAGTTAAGCCCAAGTCACTTATTACAAGTCGTGTGTTCATGCATTAGATTTTCAACTTTTTCACTTTTCGGGTACTATCGTGGCTTTATTGACTTTTCAAGTTCATCCTAGGGTGAACCACCCCACACTTAATTCAAACTATGGTACAAAAATTGAAACAAAGAAGTTAACTATACTTATGCTAAAAAAAAATAAAAAAATAAATAAGGAAGTCAAACATACTAAATGAAGAAAATTCATGTTTTCGGACTTAGGTTGGTGGTTCACCCTTTACTTCTCAATTTTTCGAATTATGGGTGGTAATGGTGGTATTCAAGGGCTTGTATTGGTGTTTCGATTTCAATTGCTACTCAAGACTTCACAATATCACAAAAAACTTGGTTGAGGATTTTGTACAAACACCTTGTGGGCATAAAACTATCCCTTTGAGTTTTGCAATAATGGAGGGTTGAAGAACGCTTTCTTTTGCTAGGGAATCATTGTTCTAGCCTTCATTATCCAATTTAATCACAACAATACCAAATCCCCCCCACAAATTCTCCCAACCTTATAACCCTATTTCATCAATCTCAAATTTCAACACAAAGGTGGAAAAAGGGATGGGATTTCATAGATGAAAGATGAAGATTTATTACCTTTTTTGTGTTATGAGATGGTACACCCAAATTTATTGAAAGCTGAAAGGGTTTTGAGAAAGTGTTTTAGTGTTTGAGGTCAGTTTAAAGAGTGTTTGGAGAGGGAGAAGGAGTTTGTGAGAAATGGGGAAAATTTGGGGAGTCTTGCTTGTTTTGTTCTTAAGAAAGAATTTGAAACGGTTCGACCTGTGCGCTGGCTGTGTGTCGCATGGTCAGCACAAAAAACCCCACTCTCTGAACTCTATACTCAGCTAAATTTGGCCCTGTATCGTACTTATGCGCTAGTTGTGCATCACACACCCAGCGCATGAAAACACCCTCTTTGAAGTTTTAACTTAGTCAAATTTTGGGTCTGATTAACTACTTATGCCCCGGTTGTGCGTCGCATGCCCAGCGCATGAAAATAGCTTCTCTGAAATTTTTACTTAGCCAAATTTTGGCTCTGATTAACTCTCGTGCGCTGGTTGTGCGTCGCACGCCCAACGCACAATATACCCCTCTCTGAACTTTTTACTTAGCCAAATGTTTGGCCTACTTACCTGTTGTGCGTTGCTTATGCGACACACAAGCAAAGCACACTACAAACCTGGAGCTCAAATTTTTGTATTTTGTTCTCGATTCGCGTTCCCGGTCCTTTAACCCTGTAACATGAACAAAAGTGACATATATGCTACAAAAGTTGGTTTGCCTCCCAACCAGCGCCTTACTTAAGGTCGTGGCATGACTTTTTTTGTATTATTCTTTTATTTTATTTGTTACATTACAAACTCGAGTTGCTTCCCGAGAAGGGCTTTATTTAACGTCGCGGTATGACGCATATCCTTCTTTACTCATCATTAAGGAGCACTCGCTCCTTCTCGTTGTCAAATTTACTGCCCTAATATCGCTTGAGATGCTGTCCATTTACCAAGAAGTTGCGCACCCCATCCATAGTTTGTATTTCGACAGCGCCATGGGGTGTGATTTTTGTCACCACAAACGGTCCAGACCATCGGGACTTACGCTTGCCAGGACATAGCCGCAGCCTAGAGTTACAGAGTAATACCTGCTACCCTGGCATGAATTCACGATGTTGTATATACTTGTCATGTATTCTCCTTGTACAACCTCGCATTCTCATACGCTCTCATTTGAATTCCTCAAGCTCGTGCAACAGCAACAACCTCTTCTCTCCTGCTAAGCTCATATCAAGATTAAGCTTTTTGATTGCCCAATATGCTTTATGCTCTAACTCAATCGGCAGATAATACGCCTTCCCGTAATCTAATTTGTAAGGAGAACCTCCGATGGGGGTCATATAAGCTGTGCGATATCCCCACAAGGCGTCATCTAACTTTATCGCCCAATCCTTCTTCTAGGCGTTCACAATTTTCTCTAAAAACAATTTCACTTCATAGATGAAAGATGAAGATTTATTTCCTTTGTTGTGTTATGAGATGATGCACACCAATTTCTTGAGAGTTAAAAGAAATTTGAGAAGGGTTTTGGTGTTTGGGGTCGGTTTAGAGAGTGTTTAGAGAGATCGACAGAGTTTGTGAGGAGTGGGGAAAATTTGGGGAGTCTTCCCTGTTTTATTCCTAAAAAGGAATTCGAACGGGGTCGACCCATGCGCATGGTCAGCGGACAAAACCCGACTCTCTGAACTCTATACTTCGCCAAATTTTTTCCCTGTGTCCTACTTATGCGCTGGTTGTGCATGGCACACCCAGTGCATAAAAACAGCCTCTCTGAAGTTTTAACTTATTCAAATTTTGGCTCTGATTAACTACTTATGCGCTGGTGTTGTGTCGCATGCCCAACGTATGAAAATAGCCTCTCTGAGGTTTTAACTAAGACAAATTTTTGCTCTGATTAACTCTCGTGCACTGGTTGTGCATTGCACGCCCATCGCATAATATACGCCTCTCTGAACTTTTTACTTAGCCAAATTTTTGGCCTGCTTACCTATTGTGCGTTGCTTATGCGATGCACTAGCAGAGCACACCATAAACATTGATCTTGAATTTTTATATTTTGTCCTCGATTCGCGTTCCCGCTCCTTTTTTAGCCCTGCAGCATGAACAACAGTGACATATATGCTACAAAAGTAGGGTTGTCTCCCAACTAGCACCTTAGTTAAGGTCGTGGCACGACTTTTTTTATATTTTTCTTTTATTTGAATTGTTACATTGCAAACTCGGGTTGCCTACCGAGAAGCGCTTAATTTAACGTCGCGACATGACGCATATCTTTCTTTGCTCATCATTAAGAAGCACTTGCTCATTCTCCTTGTCAAATTTATCGCCCTAATATCACTTGAGACACTGTCCATTTACCAAGAACTTGCGCACCCTATCCATAGTTTGTATTTCGACAGCGCTATGGGGTGTATTTTTGTCAACACAAATGGTCTAGACCGCAACCTAGAGTTAAAGAGTAATACCTGCTGCCCTGGCATGAATTCACGATGTTGTATATGCTTTTCATGCCATCTCTTTGTCTTCTCCTTGTACAGCTTGGCGTTATCATACGCTCCCATTTGAATTCATCAAGCTCGTGCAACAACAACAACCTCTTCTCTCCTGCTAAGCTCATATCAAGATTAAGCTTTTTGATTGCCTAATATACTTTATGCTTTAACTTTATCGGTAGATAGCATGCTTTCCCGTAAACTAAACTGTAAGGAGAAGCTCTGATGGGGGTCATATAAGCTGTGTGATATGCCCACAAGGCGACATCTAACTTTATTTCCCAATCCTTCCTCTAGGTGTTCACAGTTCTCTCTAAAATTTGCTTCATTTCTCTATTTGATATCTCTACTTGTCCGCACGTTTGTGGATGGTAAGCTGTAGAAACCTTGTGCTTCACCCACTATTTTACCAAGAGGTTCTTCAACAAACTGTTGTAGAAGTAAGCACCCCCATCACTAATTATCGTCCTCGGGGTTCCAAACCTTAAGGATATGTTCTTTGCACAAAATTCACCATCACCTTTGTATCATTGGTTGGAAGAGGAACTGCCTCTAGCCATTTTGAAACATAATCGACAGCAAGCAGAATATACTTATTCCCAAAGAATGGTCGGAATGGTCCCATAAAGTCAATGCCCAAACGTTGAATATCTCTACCTCCAATATGTTTGTTAACGGCATCTGATGCCTCTTAGAGAAGTTTTCAGTTCGTTGACATCTGTCATAATTTATAGCAAATAAGTGGGCATCTTTGAAAAGGGTCGGCTAATAAAAATCAGATTGTAGTGCCTTAGATGTCGTATGATCACCTTGAAGTGCCCCTCACATGGGGAAGAATGATAACACTCCAGCACTTGACTCACCTCGGTTTGTGGAATGCATCTCCGCACTAACTGATCAGTCCCTTACTTAAGCAAATATGGCTTATCGCATATGTAGAACCGTGAATCATGATACAACTTCTTTCTTTGTTGTGAAGTAGCTTTAGGTGGGTACACCACACTTACTATGAAGTTCACAATATCAGCATATCATGGGACTTCGGCAGCAAGAATAGTAAATAGCGGCTCGTCTGGGAACGACTCTCGGATTTGAACATCCTCCACAAAATGATTATGGTTTTCCAATCTAGACAAGTGATCAGCGACTTGGTTCTCAACTCCCTTACTGTAATGACCCGTTTGGTCGTTATAGTCTTTCTAACATTTTTGCCCCTTTCCGAGCTTGGTTAGCTCATTTTTGACCTGAGGGGACTGTTGACAGACTTCCCGAGGTGTCTAGACTTGATTCGGGTGACTTTTTGTGAAATAAGGGCTTTAAACGAAAAAGAGTTGACTAAAGGTTGACTTTTGGGTACACGGACCTTTTTCAAAAATTCGTCGATTCCGAGAGGTCCGGATGGTCATTTAAAACTTGTGTGTATATCTGGTTCAGTTCCCAATGCACTCAGATGCATTCTGGGACTTGGGTTGGGAAATTGGAATTGTGGTACCGGGGGTTGGCTCGATCAACGAGACCTCGGTTGGAATTTCGAGGCCACGAGCGTGTTCGTAACATGTTTTTATGTGGGTTTGTGTATGTGATTTGTGAACATATGACCTCAGGAATTGGGAAGTTTCTGGTGTGTGGTGCCCGGTTTGGAAGCACCAGCATCGCGACAGCTATACCATTAAAGCGGTCACCCTGCTGCTGGAGCAGTCGTTGCCATTTGGGCATGATCGCTGTAGCGGTCAGGGTACCGCTGGAGCGGCCTTTGCATCGCGAGGGTGGCTGACGGGCAGGAGTTCATTTAATGAAGTGTTAAAAGCCCTTAGTCTATCATTTAATACTATTCCAAAATTTGAGCACTTGGGAACTATTCTTGGGGTTTATTGGTGAAGATTCTTGGTGGTAAGTTCTCCTAACCCTCTTGCTATTTCATTGTTCTTATTCATCTTAGAATTCCTTTTCTCTTGATAGTCCCTTAATAATGGAAGATTAAAGTGGGTTTTGATGGATTTTCTAACTAGGCTTATTTATGATGAAATTGATTGAGTTTATGCTAATATCTAAGGTTGTTAATCATATATCTCCCTTATTAATGTTGAATTCTTGAATCTAAGAGTTAGGGTTTGTACCCAAAATTGGAGGTTTTACTTGAAATTAGAAATTAGGTGAATCCTTGAGTAATTTAGCAATTAGTTGTTGGGTTTTGATCACTCAGTGCTTAATTTGATATTTTACTCCCGAAATTTTCGTTTGACCTTGTGGGCCCCGTTTTCCCAAATTCTAGGGTTGGCTTTTGAGCTAATTTGACCATCCGAGAGGTCCGGATGGTCATTTGAAACTTGTGTGTATATCTGGTTCGGTTCCCAATGCACTCAGATGCATTTTGGGACTTGGGTTGGGAAATTGGAAATGTGGTACTGAGGGTTGGCTCGATCAACGAGACCTTATTTGGAATTTCGAGGCCACGAGCGTGTTCGTAACGTGTTTTTATATGTGTCTGTGTGTTTGATTTGTGAACATATGATCTCAGGAATTGGGAAGTTTCTGGTGTCTGGTGCCCGCTTTGGAAGCACCAGCATCGCGACAACTGTACCATTAAAGCGGTCACCCTTACCGCTGGAGCTGTCGTTGCCATTTGGGCATGATCGCTGTAGCGGTCAGGGCACCGCTGGAGCGGCCTTAGCATTGCCAGAGCGGGTGATGGGCAGTGAGTTCATTTAATGAAGTGTTAAAAGCCCTTAGTCTATCATTTAATACTATTCCGAAATTTGAGCACTTGGGAACTATTCTTGGGGATTCTTGGTGAAGATTCTTGGTGGTAAGTTCTCCTAACCCTCTTGCTATTTCATTGTTCTTATTCATCTTAGAATTCCTCTTCTCTTGATAGTCCCTTAATAATGGGAGATTAAAGTGGCTTTTGATGGATTTTCTAACTAGGCTTTTTAATGATGAAATTGATTGAGTTTATGCTAATATCTAAGGTTGTTAATCATATATCTCCCTTATTAATGTTGAATTCTTGAATCTAAGAGTTAGGGTTTGTACCCAAAATTGGAGGTTTTACTTGAAATTAGAAATTAGGTGAATCCTTGAGTTAATTTAGCAATTAGTTGTTGGGTTTTGATCACTCAGTGGTTAATTTGATATTTTACTCCCGAACTTTCCGTTTGACCTTATGGGCCCGTTTTCCCAAATTCTAGGGTTGACTTTTGAGCTAATTTGAATGATGGCGATATGGGTATCGATCTTCATGATTTCTAATCTATATTTCGAATACTCCTAGACTTTATTGATCTTGAGTCTCAGCGGAAGGGGAAAGCAAATGAGTGATTTTTGGTGTTTGCTGTTCAGCCATCCAGGTAGGTTATGGCTTACCCTTGGTGAGACTCGTGTAGCGAAGCATATATTTAGATTATATTATCGAAGAAAGCATGTAAACCTTCGGGTATGAAGTTGGGTTGGATATTGTATTAGGTTGGGCCCTATTGTGTGATTGGGGCTAGCCACCCCGTTGTGTTGTGATTGAGTTGTCCTATTGTTGTGGGCTTGATGCCGCATAGAGATAGTGGATATTGGAGACTATTGTGACAACTTTTTCATGATATTGTTGGCGCACCCATGTTTGGTACTTGTGATATTGATCTGATTATTCATGTTGACTCATACATTGCACGCATTCACATCTCTCATGATATATTGTTGATACATTGTTGGTACTTGATGAAACATTATGATGAACTGAGCTTAGTTTGCATGAGAGTGATATGAGTAGTACGATATTCTATGGTTGTCCCGAAATCGTGGATTGTGTGTGAGTGATGTGAATAGTCCGATGATTGTCCCATAATCATGGATTGTGTGATGTGAAAGTCCGATGTCCGATGATTGTCCTGAAATCATGGATGAGTGAGTACATGGACTTTGCGGGTCCCCCATGGGTTGTGCTACCGGGACGTCGATACTTCCGTCTGGAGTACATGTGTACACTGCATTGCATTGCATTGGCATTCTTACATCATTGCATTGCATTGCATCTTGGCTTATATTAAGATGATCCATTGTTGTACTTGTGTTGATTGATTTCGGATTAGGTATATATTGAGAGTTGGCATACTTGGGTTTAGATGCTTCCTCCTAGGTGATGACAAACACTTATTTCTGATTGCGTTTGATTTATACTTGTTGATTTATCTGCCTATCCTGCTGTATTTTCTGAATTATGTTAGCTATACTTAGTCGGCCGATGATACCTACCAGTACTGTGGTTTTGTACTGACCTGCACTTGATGTATTCTTTTATGAATGCAGAGTTCCAGGTTGGGTCTGCTTCTATCTCCCATGGCTGATAGTTACCATCTGCACAGTTTCGAGTTTCTAGGGTGAGCACGAGACGTTCGCTGCCTTGAAGACTCTTCTTATTATGTCTTACTTTTCTATTTGGAGACATAGACTGATTTGATGTATTATTATATTCCAGACTATATATTTTTCCATTAGATGCTCTTGTATGGATTAGACCAGACCCTGGGTGTATTTCCATATTTTTGCACTATTTCTATTATAATATCGTAAGACTTACGTGATTATTTTCCTTCCGCTTAAATTGATTTAATTGTTTATGTCTTTACTTTCGTTGGTTCAAGGGTTCGCTTACCGAAGTGGAAAAGGTAAGTGCTCGCATGGCTTAGCCAAATTGAGTCATGACAAGTTGGTATCAGAGCCCTAGGTTACTCGGTCTATAATACAAGAGTGTGTTTAGTAGAGTCTCGTGTATCAGTACGATGAGCTCTGTATTTATCTGCTAGAGGCTATAGGGCATTTAGGAAATATCACTTCTTTCATGCTACTTTATTCTAATTGGTATCTGGAAAAATCAAATTGGTATCTGAATTTTATCTATTCTCTCAAAGATGGTGAGGACTCGTGTTACACCTCGCACTTTCAGAGCATGAGCACCATGTATTTCACCGTATTAATGGAGTATCGGAGACGTCCCGTGAAGTTTTGAAAGGTACAAGCCATGGGAAGTACGTAATAATGAAGTAAAGAAGAATTATGATCTCGTAAGTCGTGACCCGGAATGGCAATCTTGGAACCAAAGGACATGACCCTTATCAAGTATAATTAATGATAAATATCATGTATGGAAAGTTTCGGAAGATTCCGGGAGCAAGCAAATTGAAGAAAATAAGTTTGTCGAAAATTTTGGAAAATTTGACAAAATTTTGGACAGAAATTTTGGGTCAACTTTAGAGAAGTATATCTCCTAGTAAATCAGGAGTTTTGAGGTGGAACAAAAGCCTAAATTGAAGTTCATTGAGTCTAGTTTCCAACGCAACAAACCGTCGTCGATACGACATTAGAGTAGAGAATTATGGATGTTACAAGTCAGGCTGCCAGAGCAGAAACGCATAGCTATAGTGCACGACACGCGCGCTACAGCACCCGAAAATTCTAGGTCGGTGCCAACTGACCCTAGAACATTATAAAAGGGGGTTTCCCCTTATTGTTTCATCAAAACACCCCTAAAACCTTCCCTAAACCCCTAGAACATTCTCCCAACTTACTCCATAGAATTTTAGCCCAAATCAAGTGAAACCCCAGGATTTAGTCTCGGGAAGCGTATAAGGTCTTGTAGTTTTTGTTCTAAACAACAAATCTCCACGAATCAAAGGAGGCCGCCAAAGATAAATAAAATTTCAAGCCCTACCAACCATGATTAAGGTAAGGATATTCTCTACTATGGGTATGATAAATTGCACCATGAAAATTTAGTTGTTAAAGCTTCTAAAGTCTAGTGATTGGTTGAGAAATTGGGGAAACATCGTGTGGGATGTTTTATTGAACATATTGATGTTGATATTGGTTTTTCTAGTGTTTTTGTTTTGTTGGTATTGTGATTTCGGGCTAGGGTATAAACAAGGGAGATGCTGCCTGAATTTCGACAGATTCTAAAAGGATTTAATTTGAAGGCTTAAGACAAGCATATGACAATAAGCCTAACAATAGAATGAATTCTCTTGAATGTAGATTTGCGAGCTTAGGAGGGAAAGCGTTAAGTAGTTACAGTTAAGGCGACCGAAAAGGTATGTTAAGGCTAGTCCCTTTCATTCTAAAGGCATGATTCTTTTCTTATGAACCCATACATGTTTTCCATAATATTATCATGACCCAACTAGAGGGCCATGATGGGTACCCGGAGCTAGCATACCGAGCATCATCTGCCAGACTTATCATCAAACTCAACCTGAGCATACACAATTCCCAACACAAGCTTATCATGAAACGAACTTCAATTACTCCTCAAAATAAACATATGTGTGTACAAGCCCACGAAGCTACAAAATGATATACATGATATACACTAAGAAGATCATGAGAAGTCTATTGCCTACACATATGTATCTATGAGCCTCTAACTATAGTACTGAGATCATAAGGATGGGACAGGACCCCGCCATGCCCCAAATATGTACACTAAAGAATATACCAATAAGCGGCAACTTCAGAGTAGTGGAGTGCTTCTGCAAGTCTGCTGAATATAGCTCCTAAGCGTTTGTGTCGTCTCCCTGTCTACCTACAGGCATGAATGCAACGTCCATAAAAGAAAGGACATCAGTACGAACAATGTACTGAGTATGTAAGACATGTATAACAATATAAGCAAGAAATAAGAGAACAAAAAATGAAGAGATAACCTGTAACTGATTGCCTCTTAAGGCGGAGTCATGCATGCTAACCTTTACTTTAAAACAACATCATAAACATATGCATATACATAAACTGCTTATCATCATCAGTCCGCGTCCGGTGTAACCATCTCATGCCGCCCACTAGTGCTGACAGCCCGGCCAACTAGGCACGGTGTTATCCATAAACCGCCCACTTACGCCCAATGTAGTGGGGTCTGGCCGGCCACCAAGGCACGGTATAATCATACACATACATAACATAAAGCATGCATGAGAGCTCGAGTAAAAGCTATAACTCGATCGGAGTGACGTAAGGTCGGTACCCTCCGATTATATTATGAAATAATCATCATCACTATGTCTCACCTTGAAGGAACTAGTGTCATGAGGTGAGATGGCCAACGATGAATAACATCAAGGAATTTATGAAATAAGATCATTAAGCTCAAAATAGCATCAATTCATAAGCTTTGGAATCTCTAGAAGTAAAATCATCATCATCATCATTATCATAAAACACATCTTATCTCTTTCTCATAAGGAGCTCTTAAGAATCTTTAACCTTCACCTTTTAGGATGTAAGAAGGTCATGGAGATATAGAGAGAAATCATAATATAGATAGAAGTCATGCCTTTGAAGGAAGGGGACTAGCCTTAAAATACCTTGACGTCTTCTTAATGATTACACATTCGCCTTCCAAGCTCACGACTCTACATTTAAGAGAATTCGCACTAAAATTAGATAAGTGAAGATACGCTTAAGTTTAAGCTAAAGTGACTAAAAGCTAATGAAAATTGAGTAGCATTTCCTTTGTTTCGACAACTTTCTCCGTATAATAAACAGGTCCCACATTGATAGCAACACCCACAATACCATAATCAATAAACTTCTTTGAGTTTAAATATTGTTCAATCCTCAAACTCTTTTTTCAAGGTCATTCATAACTATAATTACAACACAACACCATATTCATCTATATATACTACTTCTCCAACATCCTTAATATCATTCATAACAAAATTATACTCATATCATATTAAGAATCATGACTCAAGTTAACTTACTACTCAAAATATCATTATTCCCATATTTGAGCTCATATTTTATTTCCTTCTCTCATCCAAGTCATTCAACCACTCAAATACTCTTAATAACATGAAATAGATGTAAAACACACCTTTGATCATGTAAGGATGAACTTTGGATGAATATACCTCAGTTGAGAACAACCCCAACTTCAATACCAAAGGGGTTCTTGATTTCTATAAACCCTAGTGATCCTCCTTGCACTTGATCCTCTTGATTCTTGGTGTTTAATCTTTGATTTCTCTTGGATTTGTGTTAATATGGTGCGTGGAATATTCTAGAGTTCTCAAGAGGTGCGGAGAAAATGAGAAATAAGAACTTGGGTCATCTTTTTATTAAAAAAACCAAAGCTAACCGATAGGATTTATACGGACACTTATATGGTCCGTATAATTTTATACGGTCCGTATCTTCACTGTAACTGTTATACGGACCATTATACGGACCATATAAGTGGTCGTATAACTCACCTTTTCCAAAATTATTTTCGTCGATTCGTTTGATCTCAAATCCTTATGGAGTCTTCTTGGCACTTGTTTAACACTTCATTAACCATATAAGGAGCCCTATAACTCCTTCCCAAGACATTACTAAATAATCGTTAACTCGATACTTGCAAAAAGCTCTCCAAACACGACTTATACTTTACTTCCTTCGACGAACTTAGTCTCACCGATTCATCTAGCTTTAAAATCTTGTCGTATGCACTTTAAAGCTACTAAATACCCTCCTTATTGTCATAAGGACTTCATGTTCACCTTAAGCTTGCGGTAGTATATTCACAACACAATGATATGAAATGTCCGAGGTGTAACATTCTCCCCCTCTTAGGAACATTCGTCCTCGAATGTTAATGTTCTCAGGGATTCTAGAAAAATTTCGCCAGAGTTTCCCTTGTAATATGGCACTACCGTCCTATCACAACAACCCAAAATATATTGCCTCATAGGGCTACAACAACAATAACAGAAAGCATGGCCACACATTACCAAGAAAGCATCAAGAATATTACATACCAGAGGACAGTGGCGTCTCGTCCTGAGACTCTTCTGGGGGTGGAAACAAATGCGGATATCTGGACTTCATATCTTCTTCTACTTCCCAAGTCATCTCTTCTCTATCATGTTTTCTCTACAGGACCTTAACTAAAGCTACGTCTTTAGTTCTGAGTCTCCACACTTGCCTATCTAGTATGGCAATGGGTACTTCTTCATAAGCCAACTTCTCAATAACTTGCACATCATCCACAGGCATGATTCTGGAAGGATCCCCAACACACTTACAGAGCATCGACACATGAAAAACTAGATGAACTGATTCAAGCTCTGGAGGTAGATCTAGTTCATAAGCCATTTGTCCTACCTTGCGCACAATCTTGTAAGGTCCAATATACTGGGGGCTCACTTTACCTTTCAAGCCGAATTTCATTACACCTTTCATCGGCGACACTTTTAGAAATACCCAATCATTAACTTGGAAATCCAAGTCTCGTCGATGATTGTCCGCATAAGATTTCTGACGACTCTGGGTTGTCAACAACCGATCTTGAATTAGCTCAATCTTCTCCACTGCTTTCTGAATCAATTCTGGACCTATTAGTTGTGTCTCTCCTACTTCAAACCACCCAATTGGCGATCTACACTTCCTTCCGTATAGAGCTTCATACGGGTCCATCTGGATACTGGAATGATAACTGTTATTATATGCAAATTCAATAAGTGGCAAATGATCATCCCAATTACCTCTGAAGTCTAATATACATGCTCGTAACATATTTTTCAAGGTCTGAATAGTGTGTTCAGCTTGTCCATCGGTCTACAGATGAAATGCTGTGCTGAGTCTCACTTGAGTTCCCAAACCTTCTTAAAAGGATTTCTAGAAATTAGCGGTAAATTGTGCCCCTCTATCTGTGATAATGGACACTGGGACATCATGAAGTTGCACTATCTCTTTAAGGTACAACTTTGCATAATCTTCTCCTGAGTATATGGTTCTTACTGGAAGAAAATGAGCCGATTTTGTAAGTCTGTCCACGATTACCCATATGGAGTCATACTTACGCCAAGAACGAGGCAAGCCTACAATAAAGTCCATATTGATCACTTCCTATTTCCAGGTTGGAATTTTCATAGCCTGCAACAATCCTCCTGGCATGTGATGCTCAATTTTCACTTGTTGACAATTTGGGCTCTAAGGTACAAATTTTTCTATATCATTCTTCATTTCATCCTACCAATACATTGGATTGAGATCATGGTACATCTTTGTCGCTCCGGGATGGACAGAATAATGGGAATAATGAGCTTCTTCTAAAATCTGGTGACGTAATCCCGCAATATCCGGAACACATATCCCATTTCGATACCTGAGAACCCCATCTGCAGAAATATCAAATGGTGACTTCTCCTTCTGGGGAAGTGTATATTTATAGTGACTCAACTTGGGATCTTCATATTGGCGCTTTTTCATCTCCATGTCTAAGGACCAAATAGTTGGGTTATAAAAGTAACCCTTGCATTGCCCGAGTTCCTTAAGCAGATCCCTAGGCTGGCTAGCTGGTGGAGCTCACAGACTAATTCTTTCTTCTCCGGCTGAACATCACATAGACTGCCCATAGATTTACGATTGAGAGCATCGACCACCACATTTTCCTTTTCAGGATGATATAAAATACTCACATCATAGTCTTTCAGTAGCTTTAACCATCGCCGCTGCCACAAATTCAACTCCTTCTGCTTGAAAATTTATTGGA
Source organism: Lycium barbarum (assembly GCF_019175385.1). Classification (NCBI taxonomy): domain Eukaryota; kingdom Viridiplantae; phylum Streptophyta; class Magnoliopsida; order Solanales; family Solanaceae; genus Lycium; species Lycium barbarum. The sequence goes on from NC_083343.1 coordinate 89,036,355, forward strand.
AACTCTTATGATCTGTATAAATATCAACATGAACACCATACAAAATAATGTCTCCACATCTTTAGTGCATGAATAACCGCTGCTAATTCCAGATCATGGGTCGGATAGTTCTTCTCATATTTTCGCAGCTGCCTGGAAGCATAGGCGATAACCTTACCGTGCTGCATCAACGCACAGCCCAACCCAACACCGGAGGCATCATAATAAATAACATAGCCTTCTAATCCTTCTAGAAGTGTCAGAACTGGGGCTGAAATCAATCTATCTTTCAATTCCTAGAAAATATGCTCACAAGCATCGGTCCATTGAAATTTTACTGATTTTTGAGTTAGCTTTGTCAATGGTGCTGAAATAGAAGAAAATCCTTCCACAAACCTTCTGTAATAGCCTGTTAATCCCAGAAAGCTACGGACCTCGGTAGGTGTTGTAGGCCTTGGCCAAGTATTTACGGCCTCAATATTCTGAGTATCCACTCGGATGCCGTCACCTGATATAATATGGCCCAGAAAAGTTACAAAATTTAGCCAAAACTCACATTTTGAAAATTTTGCATAGAATTCTCGAGTTCGAAGAATTCCAAGGACAGTACGTAGATGATCTGCATGCTCTGCTTCTGACCGAGAATATACCGAAATGTCATCGATTAACACGATCACAAATAGGTCTAGAAAAGGCCTAAATACATTATTCATCAAATTATAAACATTGCTGGAGCGTTAGTTAACCCAAATGACATTACCCGAAATTCATAATGACCATATCTATTTCTGAAAGCCGTTTTCGGAATGTCTTCTTCATTGGCTCTCACTTGGTGATATCCTGAGCTTAGATTTATCTTTGAAAACCACTTAGCACCCTGCAATTAATCAAACAAATTATCGATTTTTGGAAGCGGATATTTATTCTTTATCGTCACTTTTTTCAACTGCCTATAGTCAATGCACATTCGTAAAGATCCATCTTTCTTTCTTACGAACAAGACAGGTGCTCCCCATGGCGATGAACTAGGTCTAATGAATCCCTTCTCGAGCAAATCCTTTAGTTGTGCCTTTAGCTCTTTCAATTCCGCAGGAGCCATTCTGTAAGGAGGAATAGATATAGGTTCGGTGTCCGATAGCGCATCAATAGTAAAATCAATTTACCGTTCCAGTGGAAGATTTGGAATTTCATCTGGAAATACATCCGGAAACTCATTTACTACCAGGACAGATTGAAGGGTCGACGACTTTGCTTCGGTGTCATGAACTCGGACTAAATGATAGATATAACCTCTTGCAATCATCTTCCTTGCTTTGGGATAGAAAATAAACCTACCTCTTGGAGACGCTGTGTTACCTTTCCATTCAAGCACTGGTTCTTCGGGGAATTGGAACCGAACCATTTTTGTTCTACAATCCACATTAGCGTAACAAGCGGCCAACCAATCCATGCCTATAATAACATCAAAATCTAACATTTCCAACTCGATCAAATCAGCTGTAGTCTGACGATTACATACCACAATCACATAATTTATATATACTTGTCTAGCTATTACTGAGTCACCAACAGGAGTAGACACCTCAAAAGGTTTAATTGGCTTAGGTTTCACCCCAATACGATAAGCAATATATGGAGTAATATATGACAAAGTAGAACCCGAATCAATCAATGCATAAACATCATGAGAGAATACTGATAGGATACCTGTGACAACGTCAGGGGAGGACTCAAGATCCTGTCGTCCGGCCAATGCATAAATACGGGGTTGAGGTCCACTCAAACTGGATACTACCCCTCTGCCCCTACTATAGCCTGTTGAAGTCTGGGGAGTTTGCCTTACCGGGCGTACGGACGAAGAAGAGCCGGCTACTGATCTTGTGGGCTGGGCCCCAACTCTACCACTCATCAATGGACAGTCACGCATTATATGCCAGTCTGACCACAGGAATAACAAGCATCTGAGCCTCGGCAACGCTGACCCGGATATAATCTACCGCACTAGTTGCATCGCGGTACCGGTGGTCTTCTCTGACTAGGATCACCTCCACACTGAGAACCTGAAACTCTCGAGCTCTGACCTGGTCCAGAATAAATAGGGCAGTCAAATATCATGCTCGCAAATCGAGGAGGTGCACTAGTTGTAGACTGGCCCGAATATATGGAATGCGGTTGCCTCTGGCCCCCTCTATACTCACTACTAGCACCGGCAGATCTAGCCCTCTTACTATGCCTTCTATCCATATCACGGTCACCTCTTTGCGGCTGTTGTTGCTCTTCCAAATTTTGGGCATGGGCTTGAATACGGAAAATGTCTATCCCCTTCTCGAGTGAAGCTGTCAAACAATCTTTGATCAAATATGGCCTTAGGCAACTCACAAATCTATGCACCCGATCTCCCATATCGGCTACTATGGCCGGAGCATACCTAGACAATGAATTGAAATGGAGACTATACTCCCAAGCACTCATATTTCCTTGTTTGAATTCAGAAACCTGTCAGCTCGGGCCCGACGGACCTCAGGTGGCAAATAATGGCGGATGAATGCATCCACGAATTCCTGCCATACGGGGGGAGGTGAATTTTTCTTTCTCGAAGATATCCAATTATTATACTATAGAACGACTACAACCCGCAACCTATAGGAAGCCAACTCCACTGACTCCGTATCAGAAGCATGTATTATTCTCAGCGTCCTCGACATCTCATCTATAAAGCCCTGTGGGTCTTCATCCGGCGTTGACCTGAAAAATTCTGGAGGATTCAAACTCATAAATCACGGGCTCTGGCACTAGCTGCTCTATTACCTAGACCTGCACTCCGCCGCTGAGCTTGAGCAACAACTAGATAGGTAAATAACTGAATAGCCTTAATCATCTACTGGCCCGAAGCACCCGGTGGAGGAACTGGAGGCATTGCAGCTGGAGTGGGGACCCCTTCATGCCCCTCTGCAATAGGCGGAGTGTGAGAAGTCTAAGATGGAGCCTCATTATGGGACTCACCCTCTTCCAAATTTACCGGTGGCTCCTGTTCAACCCGCCTTCCTGTCACAGTCTTTCCCTTCTGGGCGGCAGTTGCTTTCCTCTTCATTGGCATCGCTGAAATCATAACGCATAATTAGGGAAAAGGGAAATCTTATAATATAGCTCTATCGCACGATCTATAAAGAAGAAAGACGATCATTATTCCTAAATGCCCCGCTACCTCCTGTTCATAAGTGTGGCGTTCTTCAAACCCATAAATAAATCTCTACTGGACATGGCTCGTAGACACCCTCTAGGACGGAACTGCTCTGATATCGCTTTTGTCACGACCCAACTAGAGGGCCATGATGGGTACCCAGAGCGAGCATACTGAGCACTATCTGCCAGACTTATCATCAAACTTAACCTGAGCATATACAATTCCCAACACAAGCTTATCATGAAACGAACTTCAATTACTCCTCAAAATAAACATATATGTACAAGCGCACGAGGCTACAAAATGATATACATGATATACACTAAGAAGATCATGAGACATCTACTACCCACACATATGTATCTACGAGCCTCTAACTAGAGTACTGAGATCATAAGGACGGGACAGGACAGGACCCCGCCATACCCTAAATATGTACACTAAAGAATATACCAATAAGCGGCAACTCCGGAGTAGTGGAGTGCTTCTGCAAAATCTGCTGAGTACAACTCTTAAGCGTCTGTCCCGTCTCCCTGTTTACCTACGGGCATGAATGCAGTGTCCATAAAATAAAGGACATCAGTATGAAATGTACTGAGTATGTAAGGCATGTATAACAGCATAAGCAATAAATAAGAGAACATAAAATGAAGAGACAACCTGTAACTGATTGGCTCTTAAGGCGGAGTCATGCATGCTAAACTTTACTTTAAAACAACATAATAAACATATGCATATACATAAACTACTTATCATCATCATCCCACCTCCGGGGTAACCATCTCATGCCGCCCACTAGTGGTGACTGCCTGGCCAACTAGGCACGGTGTTATCCATAAGCCGCCAACTTACGCCCAGTGTAGTGGGGTCTGGCCGGCCACCAAGGCACGGTATAATCATACACATACATAACATAAAGCATGCATGAGAGCTCGAGTAAAAGCTATAACTCTATCGGAGTGACGTAAGGTCGGTACCCTCCGATTATATTATGAAATAATCATTATCACTATGTCTCACCTTGAAGGAACTAGTGTCATGAGGTGAGATGGCCAACGATGAATAACATCAAGGAATTTATGAAATAAGATCATTAAGCTCAAAATAACATCAATTCATAAGCTTTGGAATCTCTAGAAGTAAAATCATCATCATCATCATTATCATAAAACACATCTTATCTCTTTCTCATAAGGAGCTCTTAAGAATCTTTAACCTTCATCTTTTGGGATGTAAGAAGGTCATGGAGATATAGAGAGGAAATCATAATATAGAAGTCATGCCTTTGAAAGAAGGGGACTAGCCTTAACATACCTTGACGTCTTCTTAACGACTACACATTCTCCTTCCAAGCTCACGACTCTACATTTAAGAGAATTTGCTCTAAAATTAGATAAGTGAAGATACACTTAAGTTTAAGCTAAAGCGACTAAAAGCTAATGAAAATTGGGCAGCATTTACTTTGTTTCGACAACTTTCTCCGTATAATAAACAGGTCCCACATTAATAGCAACACCCACAATACCATAATCAATAAAATTCTTCGAGTTTAAACATTGTTCAATCCTCAAACTCCTTTTCAAGGTCATTCATATCCATAATTACAACACAACACCATATTCATCTACATATACTACTCCTTCAACATCCTTAATATCATTCATAACAAAATAATACTTATAGCGTACTACGAATCATGACTCAAGTTAACTTACTACTCAAAATATCATTATTCCCATATTTGAGCTCATATTCTATTTCCTTCTTTCATCCAAGTCATTCAACCACTCAAATACTCTTAATAACATGAAATAGATGTAAAACGCACCTTTGATCATGTAAGGATGAACTTTGGGTGAATATACCTCAGTTGAGAACAACCCCAACTTCAATACCAAATGAATTCTTGATTTTTATAAACCCTAGTGAGCCTTCTTGCACTTGATCCTCTTAATTCTTGGTGTTTTATCTTTGATTTCTCTTGGATTTGTGTTAATGTGGTGTGTGAAATCTTCTATAGTTCTCAAGAGGTGTGAGAAGATGATAAATAAGAAATAAGAAATAAGAACTTGGGTCATCTTAAAAAAAAAAAACCACAACTGCCCGATAGGATTTATACGGACACTTATACGGTCCGTATAAATGATCGTATAATAGCACTAGTGATGGGCCTTCACTGCAACTGTTATATGGACCATTATACGGACCGTATAAAGTTATACGGACCGTATAAAGTTATACAGACCGTATAAGTGGTCGTATAACTCACCTTTTCCAAAACTGTTTCCGTCGATTCGTTTGATCTCAAATCCTTATGGAGTCTTCTTGGAACTTGTTTAACACTTCGTTAACCATATAAGGAGCCCTATAACTCCTTACCAATACATTACTAAATAATATTTTACTCGATACTTTCAAAAACCTCTCCAAACACGACTTATACTTTGCTTCCTTTGACGAAATTAGTCTCACCGATTCATCTAGCTTTAAAATCTTGTCGTATGCACTTTAAAGCTACTAAATACCATCTTTATTGTCATAAGGACTTCATGTTCACCTCAATCTTAGGGTAGTCTATTCACAGTACATATGAAATGTCTGAGGTGTAACAAATATCCTTATTCCCAAAAAGCTAGAAGTTCATGATTCTCAAAGTTCTTTTTTTTCTAAAGATAGATGTTTCCTATGATGATAATGATGATGATGATCCCATTTCTAGAGATTCCACAGTTTACAGTCTTGATGCTATTATTAGATTGTTGAGGTTATTTCATGATTTTCTTAATTTTATTTATTGTTTTTGATCTCACCTTATAATAATTGTTCCTTCAAGGTGAGATATAGCGATGATGATTGCTCCATAATATAAATCGGAGTTTACTGACCTTACATCACTCCGAGAGAGTTATAGCTTTTAATTGGGCTCTCATGCATGCTACTTATGTTATATCTGTATATATGATATAAGAAAAGATGATAGTGTTATATACGCGTATATTATATGTATATAGGATATGGGAAAAGGGTGACGACGTTATATATGCATAACCACCTGATCTGTTAGTATACTATGATATTGTCCCGGACGCGGGATGCCCGGACGCAGGATATATTGGATAAATGGATTGGGCCATTCGTTCCGCGACAACATATATGATGATGATATAATATATTTATGGGTCGGGCTACACGTTCCACAACACTATTATTTATATATGTATGAAAAATGTTTTTCTTAAAAGAAAGCTAAGCATGCATGATATTCCCCTGAAGAGCAATTAGATGTACAGGTTGTCCTTATCTCATGTTATGTTTTGTACCTCTTGTTATATTGTTATTCATGCCTTATATACTCAGTACATTATTCGTACTGACGTCCTTTCTTATGGACGCTGCGTTCATGCCCGCACAGGTAGATGGACCAGACCCTTAGGAGCTTCATCAGCGGAGTTTCAAAAGCGTTCTAGTTGCTTCAGAGCTACAATTTGTTGGTACTACTCTTGTGTATATGTGTCACACCCCACCCTTGGTAGGGCGTGATTGGCACCCAGCACCTTATGAAAACCGAGCGAACCAACTTATAACTTACGTCCTTCGTCTCAAATGGAAACAATAGGGTCGAGAGGCTAAATACGAACATAATATCATGCATAACATATGTACATTGGACCCATGGTGCCAACATTACTATCGTCACACTATGACCAAGCTGTATATAGGAATTGTCTGCAAAGCCTCTATGAACATGACTGAAGTATACAAGTCGGGACAGGGCCCCCGACATACACTGGACAAAATCATATATATATATATATATATATATATATATATATATATATATATATATATCTAGACATAGCAGTGCTCCAGGAAGAAATGGAGCTCACCAATCAAATTGGTACCTGAAAGCAACCTACTGCGGACGACATTCATCTCGTCTACTTGCACCTGCGGGCATGAACGCAGCGTCCACAAGAAGGGACGTCAGTACGAACAATGTATTGAGTATGTAAGGCATGAATGGTAGTATGATATCAGAGTGAAGAAAACATAAGATAAAGTAAGTAATTATAACCCGTACTCTTTTTAAGATCGCTGTCATGTAAACTACTCGTCTACAGGAAAAACATGTCATACACATCCATACACAACATATGTATTCACATACACTCATATGTATTCACATACACTTACTATACATACATCTATCCGTACTCGGCCCTTGCAGGACTCGATGTTATCCGTACTCGGCCCTTACGGGATTCGATGTTATCCGTACTCGGCCCTTGCGGGACTCGATGTTATCCGTACTCGGCCCTTGCGGGACTCGATGTTATCCCCAGCTGATCAGTGGGATGCTGTCACGACCCAACCCCGTAGGCCGTGACTAGTACCCGATCTGGGCACCCAAACACATCTATCCAACGCTATCTCAACTGTTATCAAACGCATTCAAGTATAAAGCAGAAGCCGTCAAGGCTATATTTCAAATTTAGATAATTTCCAGAAAGGTTTTGGCAGAGATTCCTTTGTTTTACATACTATCCAAAATAACCCTGCGCACAGAAAATACCAACAAAGGCCACACCGGCCGACAAAGCAATATATAAACATATGCGGACCGGCCGCCGCGGCGAATGGGGTCGCCCCAAACACAACATATACACACATCCGTACAGAAAGACCCTAACCCACAAACATATCTACAGGCCTCTAACAGACATACAGAGTCATATGACGGGACAGGGCCCCGCCGTACCCGGAGTTGCCATACATACAAAATATACAGAAGACAGAAGATATATACCAAAAGTACACGCTCCGGAACAAAGGAGCTCTTCAAAATAGCAGAATCTGAGCCCTAGACTGGTGGCGTATCTTCAGGTGCGTCTGTACCTGCGGGCATGTAACGCAGCCCCCGAAGAACCGGGGGTCAGTACGAAAAATGTACCGAGTATGTAAAGCAGAAACATAACAAACATAATCATAGTCTGAACCGGAAGCACAGAAATATAGCGGACAGAACCATAAATCAAACGGACGGACAGGATCATGGTCCAGACGGACGGGCAGAATCACAATCCATACGGACAGACAGAATCAGAACAGGGCACAGGAACGTGGTCGCCACTCCTGTCTTTGGCGCCACAACATATCATATTTCAGAAGATTTCATATCTTCGAACATCTCCGTCACATAACACATCACATCATAACCACGGTAACCCCGGGGAAAGATCACACGCCGGGAAACCGAACACATCATACTTCGTAACATATTCACGGTAGCCGGGGACGGACATATACCACAGTACCCCGGAACCGGACACATCATACTTCGGAATTCATACATGGGACCCGACCCCCGACAAGGGACTCGGCGGCCCATCCACACGATATAAACCGGCCCGGGATCCGGTGAAAGGAAGCTTTAAGACATCCACGAATAGATTAATGAGAAACCACATACATACAGATCGTTATACCGACTCAATCAAACTGAAGTAGGCCAAATGGCGAGTCAAATCAGAGTATTCGAATAGCGTTCATAATATGCGCCTATATCCTGCTTGGGAAGGCACGACGGATTATTACCAGAATCAGATTTTCAGATGTCAAAGCCATTTTGTAAAATTTATATAAAAAATAGTCATAGCATGATCAGAATAATAGTCCAGATGTTGCCTGTGAGAAACTGACAGAAATAGGGCAATTTAGGTCATACAAAAAGTGTCGGGGCCTTGCGGGCCCACCTCGGACCAACCCGAGGAGGCGTACGTAAATTACAGATAGTAGACCTTATGAGGTCGTCCATAATGATTTGGAAGTATTCCGACTCCGTTTAGGAAGGTTGCATACTTAAGGCTCACTTTGAAGACAAGTTATAAGAAAATGGATTCAATCTTACTGAAGGAATTGGAGCGGATTTCCATCTCGAATTCCGAGGAACGGAGTCGTATTTAAGGCTCGCGGCCGAGCCTATTATGTTCAGAACATGCCTAAGAATGAAGGGGTAGGCTTTACATACCTCAATTGCGCCTTATACTCGCTTAGCTTCACTTCCAATTTCGTCCAGAATCTACAAATGGTCAAGTTTACCAATTGTCAATTCAAGCCTTTAAGATTCCATACTCAATCACATAATTGCCTACCGAAATTTCGGCAGCATTTCCCCTATATATGTGACATCCCCGAGACTTAGCTCGGCTTAATATATCAACACAGCAACCCAACAACAACATCATTAACAACAACAAGCATTACAAAACACATAATATGGCATAACATAACAACTTTCATTCCGACCTTACACTTCCAAACCCATCTTACCATTTTCATATTCGTCACTCATCAAGATCATTACAACATAATTCGGAGGCATATCCTATTTTTTTCACCAAATATACATAAGGTATACACAATATACAAGCTTACTACCAAAGTCATATTTTACCCACAACTTCCAATCTTTAGCATATATGTTCATGACATATTTCTATCTTCCAACTTCATCAATGACAATCATAATTTACCTCTTACTACTTTTCTTTCCATATTTACAATAAATTTGCATAATTTCTTACAACAACTTAACAACAAGTTTTCCATGACAACAAGAACCATTATCCTTCCATTCATTTCACAATAACACAATTAACATACTAACGGAATTTAATTCACATTCCATCATCACCATAGCATCACACGGCCACATGCTATATTTTCCAACTTTCACTAATTCATTCCACTTTCATTTCTAATACAATTTCTACCATAACTACACTAGATTTCAACAAAAATTCAAATCTTCATGAACATACAATACATGCACACTTTCGGCCAACATGCATACCACCTCAACACACAAGATTTTCATGTTTTTCATTCATTTCCACACACTACAACATACATATACCTTCCATATCACAACAAAAGCATAAAATCCTTACCTTTCTCCCAAGTTCTTTACTTGCTACAAAAGTCACTTTCTTGCCAATATAATTATACCATCTTGTAGAGAACCTTGCACTTGGTAATAATCCCACAAGAAATGAATTTTTGAACCAAGGATTAAGCTCCAAGAATTTTCTTTTTTTTTTTCTCCTCTCTTTCTCTCACCCGAACCCTCTCCTCTTTTTTGTTCTTGCTTTGCTTTATTTTTCTTGAAGGTTCTATGGATAGGGATGCATATATATATAATATCACATAATTAAATTATGGACTTGGGCCATTTTCACACACCATGGCCGGTTGGGCTCCCTTGTTGGGCCTTGTTTCTCTTATTTTTCTTTTGAGTCCACTTGGCTAATTTTTTTTTTTGTAATTCATGGCACAAGTTTCCAAAATTCCAACTTTGCCCTTGGCCTCCTTTCGTAATTCCACACCAATGTATTCATAACCGACACATTCGTACCAAGCAAGGTCCAAATGTGGCCTTGTCCATTACAAGCCAAATTGTTTCGAATTTTTCGAATATGCAAAAATGCCGGATGTAACAGATGCAATGCATACATACATACACACACACACACACACACACAGATATATATATATATATATATATATATATATATATATATATATATATATATATATATATATATATATAAATGCATAAATAAAATCAACATCGTCATTAGCATTACCATTATCATCAATCCTTGAAGGATCAACCATCGCAAGATGAAATTGACGACGTCACGGGAGTCTCGAGAATCATGAACATAGGTAGCACTGGAAATAGAATCGTTATCATCGCTATATCTCACCTCGAAGGAACGAGTAACATGAGGTGAGACCATCAACAATAAGTACGATTAAGGGATTCATGGAATGGCTCAATAATCTCATAGTGCCCTCAAATCATTGCTTCGGAGTTTCAAAAGCAGAGAATCATCATCATCGTCACAATCATCACAGAACTTATTCCATTTAACATCATAAGAGGCTTTAAGAGTCATGAACTTTGAGCTTTTGAAAACAAGGCGGTTATGGAAACATTTATGGAGTCATAACATAGGAATCATGCCTTTGAAAGAAAGGGACAAGCCTTAGCATACCTGTTCCACCTCTTACTAGCTACGCTTATTTGTCCAAGCTCGCATGTCTACATTTAAGAGGATTTACACTAACGTTAGCCTCTTCATCCCACACTTGTTCCAAGTTTCAAATCAAACTATTTTATATTCTGCCGAAAATCGGGCAGCAACTCCCCTGTTTATATGCTTAGCCTGAATTCTCAATTCAACAACCAACAACAACCACAACAATACCAATATTAACCATAATATTTCCAACACCAAAATACTTCATAAACATCCCATATGGTGTTTGTCCCATATTTCCATCACAGAGTCATTTTATAACAATTTTACAGCTCCTTCTCCATAAATAAATTAAGATTAACGTTAATAGCAAGAGATTCATGCCTTTATTTCGATAAGAATGCTATATCTTCACTCCCCCACCTTAAGATTAAGCCACAACGCATTGGTACCCAATTTTGTCGTTGCAACTATACGCCGTCTGGACTGGAATTTGGAAATTATACCTGGTTTGGGCTAAAACGTTGGTGGTGGAAAGTTGGGGAATTTTATGGAATATTTGCGGGGTTCTTGGTGTGTTTTGGGACGAAAATGAGGGGGTCTCCCCCTTTAAATAGTGGTCCAGGTTCTGCTTGGACCGACTTAAATTTCCTTCAGCGCGTTCGCGCTGGCTTATTTTTTCTGACTGCACCTTTGTTTAGTAAAAAGATCATAACGCTTGATCCGGCTATCGTGTGAGGGCCCACGACCTATGGTTAGAAATATATTTCAATTATCTACAACTTTCATTCTTTGTGTTTTTCCAAATTACAAACTCATTCCAAAAATGGGCATAAGCCCTCCAAGTCAGATCATTCGAAAACGTTTCCTTCAATCGTCCTTTTGGAGGGCTTATGCCCATTTTTGGTTTAAGGGTCTTTCTTAGGACTTTCTCAACTTTACATGTACTACTCATATGTCTCTTCACATGTCCTTCATGAAACTGCAGTGTGTGGGCCCCACTTTGGCTTACAGCAACGAGGGATTTTCGGCGAGTGACATATGAACCGATTCACCCTATATGGTCTCCACATGTCATACATATGCCATTATTCACTCTTATAGTACAACATTTCTCCTTAATCCTCGCATGACTTTACTCTTGTTCGGGCTCACACTAAGCTGTCTACAGTCTAGGTAGCGCAAAATTTTCCGGGGTGTAACAATATGTATACTTGGGCATGACGGAATCCTGCCTGTCTTCAAGGATTCTTGTATTATACAAAGGCTCGTAGACAAATGTGTGTAACTAGAAATCCCAGATCGTCACCGGTTCATATTGTTGTATGATATTTTGGCAGCCTTGTCGGCTTGTGATGATGAGTATAATTACTGAGGATTATATATGTCACGACCTAACCCCGTAGGCCGTGACTAGTGCCCGATCTGGGCACCCAGACACATCTATCAGGTGCTATCTCAGATTTTATTAACCGCATTCTAGTATATAGTAGAAGCCGACAAGACTATATTTTAAATTTAGATAATTTCCAGAAAAATTTCGGCAGAGTTTCCTTTGTTTTACGGACTATCCAATATACCCTGCGCACAGAAAATACCAACAAAGGCCACACAGGGCCAACAAAGCAACATTTAAACATATGCGGACCGGCCGCCGCGGCGAATGGGATCGCCCAAACACAACATATACACGCATTCATACAGGAAGACCCCCAACCCACAAACATGTCCACAGACCTCTAAACAGACCGACAGAATCATATGACGGGATAGGGCCCCGTCGTACCCCTGAGTGACGTACATTTATACAATAGCAGGAGACTGTACCAAAAATATAGGCTCCGGATAAGAGAGCGCCTCAGAACAGCGGAATAAGATCCTAAGCGGGCGGATCAGCGAACCTGTCGTATGTACCTGCGCGGCATGAAAACGCAGCCCCCGAAGAAAGGGGGTCAGTACGAAATATGTACTGAATATGTAAAGCCTGAAGTAGAGAAACCAAAATCATAACCGGAAACAGAACGAACAGAAAGGAATGCAAAAATCCAGAATACCAAATGCATATTTCAAAACATAAGGAATGTGTACAGAAACATATGCCATATCATGTCCGGCCCCCGCCAAGGGACTCGGTAGACAGAACGTGGTCACCCTCCCGACGCTGGTGCCACAACACATAAGGATCAGAATAGGGGATAACCCCATAACATAGCATGTCATGTCAAATGGCCATATCGGATCATATCATATCATATCAAAATAGTGTACATGGCACAGCATACTCCACAACCCATGTACACGTATACCTGCCCCCTCACCATCGAGGCACGGCGAACAATGCAGAGGAATACGCTTGACAACATATCCTGGCCTGGGCTCAGTGAAAGAAACATTGAGACATCCACGAGTGGCGTAGTGAGAAACTAATGCAATATGAGACATAATACATTTTACAAGGACTCGATGGAGTATTCCGAACAACAACCGTATTAATGAAACCGTACGATAGTCACGGTGCGTATATTTCGGATAACAAAAATAGATTATGTGATAATAGTCTTCTTGGGATCATTTCCATATTCCAAAATAATTTATAAGACTTAATAGAATAACTTAAACAAGTGTCATTTAGTAGTCAGAAGAGTAGTTAAGACGTTTCCTTTAAAACTTCTCAAAATAGGTTAAAATGCAATAAGAGTGAAATTGAGCATAGTGGGCCCACCACGGGTCAACTAAAGTGATAGGCTCAATTTACGTACATTAAGTCTATAGAGTCATCCCTGGAGATCTTCGAACAATCTCCTAACTTTCCAAGCAATTTGTGTAAACTTACCAAATTCTTTCAACAAAACGTACTTATAGGATTCAATTCTATTGAATGAAAAATGGACATTTTCAGATTTAGTTTGCTATAAACAGAATATCCCCCGAGGTTCAATTTCAAACCTAGTACATCTAGGACATGCCAAGAGAAAGAAAAGGATAGCTTTACATACCTGTCGACGACTATCCGTGAATCCCTTTTGCCTCGTTGCTCTTTTCGCCTATTTATATAAAAGTGACGTTATCGTTAGTAACTATATTTCCTAGTTCGCCACTCTATAGTTCATTCTTCTATAGGACCTACATTCCAGTCTATATATATGTTTTCACTTAAGTATTCTATTATCTAGCATTTTGGCGAAAATTCGGCAGCACTTCCCCTTATAGGTTCACCTATCCAAATTTCCAATTGTGTTCCTCTAGACACATAAATACCAGCAACAATACATGGGCACACTTATACTTTCAATTCCTTCAATCCAATAAAAAAAAGCGACAATATGATCGTATCAACACAATTCCAACTTTAACTTTCCAATCTTTTCGCCATATAGTTCGGGACAACAACAACTATAATTCTACTTAAAATTAACTATCATGCTTGATAAAAAATAACTCCTGCTCACGGCCCAAAACAGCAACATAACATTACCATTTACAATTTCTTGTGATCAACACTTATCTATCAAGTTTACAAAAATCGCAATAACTTGCAATTGTCCAACTCCAACCAAACAACAATAACACGTTTAGCAACATTGTCTATATAACCGCAAGAGACTATATTAATAGCATACTAACTCCTACAACAGCCCATAACGACTTCAACTCCACTTTTTAACCATCGATGTCTTCATTCTTATTTTAGAACCCATGACAACAACAATCAACATTCAAACTAAATTAGCCCATCCATTTACATAAAACAGTCCACGGTTGGACTGTTTTTCCCACTTCCACATATATCATTTCTTTTACATCTTAACTCACATATTTAAAATGCAAACAATACACCACTATGTCCATAACAATCAACAACTAAAGTATCACATAAAACAGTCCATTAACTCCTTAAATCAACTCCTACACGGCTTCAACACAACCACATACAAAATTCCAAAATTTTCATTCCTTTCAAACACACTACATCATTCAAACCATCCTTAATACATGTACAAGAAATTCAAACATTACTTCACACGGCTAACTTTAAATTTCAACAACATTCAATACCAACATGCACCATTTTATACATATTCACAATGCATCCAACTCATTCTAAATGTAAAAGAAATAACCAATTCTTACCTTGGATACTTGACCCCAATTTGTGTCTTAAATCTTTATACTTGTTCTTGCTTTTCCACCTCTATCTCCTTGTCTTCTCCTTAGAATTTTATTAAGCTACAAACTGTTTTTTTTTTTTAAAACCTCAATCTGGCCGTGAGAAGTCATGCATATGCTTTCTTGTTCTTGAAAGTTGATATCCAACAAATGCATTGGAAAATGTCATTTGCACTTTGCCTTATTCTATGTATATGGTTTCCCACCATGTTACACGTACACCCCCACTTGATGATTCAACATTCCACCTTGTTTTGTTAATTTTCAGATTTGATTCCCCCCCCCCCCCCCCCTTTTTTTTTATTCTGGTGGGGCCCACATGGCACCTTAAGCTTAATTAATTAATGAAGTGATTTAAATTTTAATCCCACTTAATAATCTAATCATAGTTAATTTACCCCTAATCTCCAATAATATCTTTATACCAATAAAATTTATACACAATTTATGTTTTAATTAAAATTGAAAATTAACGATTTCTATTTCGTATCCGAAAATAATTCCGCCTTTAACTTGAGTCGATTTGCTTGCGGATAATTCGTCGTATAAATGTACGGGGTATAACAATATAGAAATGTGTCGTTATCGTATGGCATATGCCCTTACAGACCATGATACCCATGAGCTATCTTTGTAGTCCACCTAGAGATGATTATGAGATACATGTTCAGAGGTGCCCGTCATGGCCCTCTGGTTGGGTCGTGACAAAAGTGGTATCAGAGCAGTTCGCCATCTATGAGCCGTGTCTAGTATAGTCTTGTTTATGGGTGTGACGCACGCCACACTTATAAACAAAAGGCTGCAGGCCATTTAGGAACCATTGACCCTTCCTTCTCATCTTAGATCGCATCGTAGAGCTAAATTATAGGATGTGATGTCCTTGATTCTAACCCTAAATGTTTTGATTGTGGATAAGTAGTTGATTATGCCGCTATGAGGTAATTGATGAGAATTGAAGTTGGTACTCTGAAAGGTATGTTTCCTGCCTTATTGATATTGATAGACTTTGATATAAGAACTTAAGCTAGATGTTACGAGTAATTGTGATTGCTTTGTGAGGCATTGAATATGTTTTCTGGGCTGTGTGCAGGAATGAGGCGGTAAGAAGTATAGAGGAAACTCCGCCCAAATTTTTACAAATTGAATTGTTTGAATGTTTATGCTATAGAGAAAGAATGAAAGGAAAATGTGACAATTGGATGTTTGGTAAGTTATGATTGAATCAACAATTATGAGATATTTTCAAAGAGAAGTTTTAAAATGATTTTAATTTAATTTAAGGGAAGATCCCGGAGGGGAAAATGATTAGTAGTTAAAGGAACTAGAATGAGTTGCATTTGAAATTTCGGAGGATTGAGACTTATTGAAAACATAAGGAAAGTTGATATTAGGAACTCAAATGCGGTATTACGATTTATAGATTAGATTGGTTAGTAAAAGATAACGAAGAGATATTGATATGGAAAAGGAAGTTAACGAGTAGAGGAAAGTTTTACTCTAGAAGTTTATATATATATATATATATATATATACACACACACACACATGAGACTAGGACAGGTTGATGACAAGCACACAGACTCATTTTATCGGACTTTCCTATATGATGTGAGTTTACATTGGGATTCAGAAATCACCAATCATTCAACTTCAAAGGGATTCTGAGTATTTGATAGTTGGTACTATTTTGAGAATCATTATGGCCGAGTTACTTCGGGTATTAATGATGGCCTTGAACTCAAGAATGAGAAATGGTTAGGTAAGTTGGATTGCAATTATGATTGTCTTCTGGATTTTTTATATAACTTCTAAATGTGATGTTGCTTGGCCGATGAAGGAAATAGAGATTGTATCAATCTTAGGAATATGTGGTGTATTTCTAGCTAATCCCTATAAGAAGGATTCACCTCAATTTGTTTCAAACGGGTGTTGTGAAGGTTATTTGATGATAGAGAAATTAGGTGCTATGTTAGTTTATGTCTAAGGAGAGAAGAGAGTAGGTGTACAAGTGAAGATTTATCGCAAGGATCGATTCGGGTGCTACAGGAAAGTAAAGGATGTGAGGTTGATCATCTTAGACAAAGAGACAGGGTACAAGTACGAGTAAAGATTTTTAAGTAAATTTATATAGCCAGGATTTACAGTTAGAACGTAGAAAGATATGCTAGACCTACAGATCTAGACATACAAAAAAAAGAATATGAGAAACCAGAATAGCCTGAGGGAAATTAGGAGCATATGAGCTTTACAATTAGAATTTTGAAATGATCGCGAGGTATCAGTCTGGCTAGCTGGGCAAAAAGAGAGGGGAGGTGTATTAAAGCCACAGATTCAGGATAAAATCAAATGGCAACAAGATATCTCACAAGAAAAGGTGTTGAAAGCGATAACAAGATAAGTCACGAGTGGCTACATCGAGTATTATGCATACCCTTATGATTGATTTTACGACATGTTAAAAGTATTGATTGTGTTGTATGTCAAAATTGAGGTAGTAAGCGCTACAGAGAGAATTAGGATTGGTTAGCGGTAACACGACCAAATATGTAAGTACGGGCATTAGGAAAAAGAAGGTTATGATATCATGAAGGGGAGAGAAACATGGACAAGGAAAACGTATACCTATTGAGGATCAGATAATATATTTGAGGAAAAAGGTTAGGATGAAAGTAGACAATAGGATCAAATTTAAATAAATCAATGGGAGATAGAGTAATGTTATACGTGACAAAGGATGAATGTGAGGACCCCGGAACCAACTTATACGTCTTCATAACCAGAACTAAGAAGGTTGTAAATAATGGACAAAGGTGCATCCTTGAGAAGAAATAAACAGGTCTTATGAGAGCGACGAGAAAATTTTAAACTCCTGAGATTTAACCAGGAGAATAGATGTGAACCCATGATTGGTATGCCTATTTAAGGGAAGAAAGTACCCCAAGAAGAGATTTTCAGTGTCAAAAGGGATTCACACTCATAACGAAACACTCCAAAGTCTCCTAAGCTAAGAGTAAAGAATGACTAATGGAAACAGACATTTTACGAGTAAAAGAAAACAAAAGAAACTATGAGGACTAAAGGAAGGAGGAGGTGTCAACGAAATGGTTAAAGGGAATTATGTGGCCGCCGACAACAAGGAGAAGGTTAATGAGTCAGTAGGCGTGCCCAAAGGAAAACAGATTGAAATTATAAGACAATGGTTGTGTGAAAGATGCGAAGATGTGATCATGAAGAAAATCGAGAAAATTCGAGTGTGTGTGTGTGTACAAGTTGTAGTATCATAAAGGAAGATGAAGACTCGATGAAATAAGAAAGGAAAGGGTGTACTTTGTGAGGATTTCATGATAAAAACAAGAACCGACAGAACACTAGAAGGACCATGATGCATTGTTGTGATGAAAACAAGTAGTTAAGAAGAATTACGGGACAAAATGAGCTAAGCTAATGAGAGGACGAGTCGTGGGAATGGATGGTATGGAGTATCAACTTTTAATGATATAATATAGACATAAATCAGAATTGGGAACTTAGAGCAAGGAGAATTTCAAGGATATTAAGAAGATAGTCGTGGAGGAAGAATAGGGCTAAAGGAGCGTGGTATAGTCGGACACTCCATAAGGGGCCTAATAAATTCCGATGTCCCCATTAATTCATTAGCCTAGGGGACTACTAGTCACGGAAGGTAGAAGTGAAAAGTCAATAAAGAAGGCATTTGAATTGTATCCGATATGTATAAGCATTTTGATTTAATACAAGAACTCAACTAGCCAACAAAAAAAAAATGGAAATAAGTTAAACCAGGGATAAGTATAAGGGACAATCAGGACTACTAAAAAGAACTTGTAGCACTAGAAGAGATGAAAGCTTTAAAAGAGGAATATTTATAGGAAGTTCAATAATCTTCAAAGGAAAGGAAGATAGTGTGCCTATGGATAACAAGACAACAGTACTGCCTGAGATTAGGGAGTACCTCGTAAGTCGTGAAATTCCAACCCGCCGTTTATATCAATTGTGAGAGTGTATGACATAGAACCATATAAACAATCGCCATGATGAAATGACCAATAGAATGGTGTAAGGATGATGAAAAGGAGCCGAAGAAGAATGAAGGTTAGTTTAAGTCTCAATTAGTCACCGGTATAAGAGAGCCAAGGACTTAAGGAGGGAAACACACTCGTATTGAAAGGAAATTATGATTAACTAGGATTTTATCTTAGTTCCATGTTCATGAGTTTATATTGTAATTATGTTAAAATTGAGGAGAGGAAATTGGAGGAAAGGTTCAAATATGAATATGATGATATTGTAAGGAATTAAGGGGTCCGAACAAGAAATTAAAAGGAAATGATATGGCATGTATATAAGGTCGACTAGTACAAAAAAGGATAATCTAAAATAGCACCAAAAAAGCAAGCAAGGAAAGGCGCCATATCTGAACAAGAGAGTTTGTCTACTAGTAGAGAAATAAGGAGCAAGGCAAAAGAGTACAACAATTAAGAATATTCGCAAGATTGGAGAAGAGCCATAGCAATCATGAGTTAATACCACCTTAATGGAAACAGGTCCCAAGACGGTAACTGGACATCAGTTGACCATCGGTTACATACATGAGGACATGAGGCTATGAAACTAATGGATGAGTTCGACAGAGAGTTAAGGGAATATGAAAGAAGACTAATGAGCCCACAGTATAAGAGCATACAGATCAAGAACTAAAGGAGGACAACCATTTCAAGAAATTAATAATAGCATCGTAAGCTCGCAAGCTACAACACTCGAGGACAAATGTTTCTAAGGTGGGAAGGATGTTAAACTTCGCACTTTCAGAGCATGAGCACACCACGTATTTCACCATATTAATGAAGTATCAGAGACGTCCCGTGAAGTTTTGAAAGGTACAAGCCATGGGAAGTACGTAACAATGAAGTAAAGGATGAATTATGATCTCGTATGTCGTAACCAGGAAGGACAACCTTGGAACCAAAGGACATGACTCTTATCAAGTATAATTAATGATAAATATCATGTATGGAAAGTTTCGGAAGATTCCGAGATCAAGAAAATCGAAGAAAATAAGTTTGTCAAATATTTAGGAAAATTAGGCAAAATTTTGGACAGAAATTTTGGGTCAACTTTAGAGAAGTATATCTCCTACTATATCAGGAGTTTTTAGGTGGAACAAAATCCTAAATTGAAGTTCATTTAGTCTAGTTTCCAATTCAATAAACCACTCATCAATACGATGTTAGAGTAGATAATTATGGACGTTACAAGTCGGGCTGGCAGAGCAGAAACGCGCAGCTACAGTGCGTGACACGCGCAACTACAATACCTGAAAATTCTAGGTCGGTGCCAACTGACCCTAGAACATTATAAAAGGGGTTTTACCCCTTATGTTTTCATCCAAACACCCCTAAAACCTTCTCTAACCCTGTATAACATTCTCCCAACTTCCTCCATAGAATTTTAGTCCAAATCAAGTGAAATCCCGGGATTTAGGCTCGGGAAGCGTATAAGGTCTGGTAGTTCTTGTTCTTAACAGTGAATCTTGATGAATCAAAGGATGCCACCGAAGATAAATAAGATTTCAAGCCCTACCATCCTTGATTGAGGTAAGGATATTCTCTATTATGGGTATTATGAATTGTACCACGGAAATTTAGCTGTTAAAGCTTCGTAAAGTCTAGTGATTGGTTGAGAAATTGGAGAAAAATCATGTGGGATGTTTTATTGAGCATATTGATGTTGATATTGGTGTTTTTGGTGTTGTTGTTTTGTTAGTATTGTGATTTCGGGCTAGGTATAAACTGGGGAGATGCTTCCCGAATTTTGGCAGATTCTGAATGGATTTAATTTGAAGGCTAAAGACAAGCATATGATGATAAGCCTAATAATAGTATGAATTCTCTTGAATGTATATTTACGAGGTTGGGAGGACAAGCATTAAGTAGTTAAAGTTAAGGCGATCAAAAAGGTATGTTAAGGCTAGTCCTTTTCTTTCTAAAATCATGATTCTTTTCTTATAAACCCATACATGTTTTCCATAATATCCTTATTCCCAAAAAGCTAGAAGTTCATGATTCTCAAAGTTCTTCTTTTGTTAAAGATAGATGTTTCCTATGATGATAATGATAATGATGATGATCCCATTTCTGGATATTATAAAGTTTACAGTCTTGAAGCTATTATGAGATTATTGAGGTTATTTCATGATTTTCTTAGTTTTATTCATTGTTGTTGATCTCACCTTATAGAAATTGTTCCTTCAAGGTAAGATATAGCGATGATGATTGCTCCATAATATAAATCGGAGGTTACCGACCTTACGTCTCTGATAGAGTTGTAGTTTTTAATTGGGATCTCATGCATGCTACTTATGTTATATATGTATATATGATATTAGAAAAGATGACGACATTATATACGCGTATATTATATATATATGGGGTATGGGAAAAGGGTGACGACATTATATACGCATAAGCACCTGATCAGTTGGTATACTATGATATCGTCCCGAATGCGGGATGCCCGGAGCGGGATTTATGGGATAAATTGATTGGGCCGTTCGTTCCGCAGCAACATATATGATGATGATATAATATATTTGTGGATCGGGCTGCACATTCCACAACACTATTGTTTATATATGTATGAAAAATGTTTTTTTTTAAAAGCTAAGCATGCATGATATTTGCCATAAGAGGCAATCAGATGTATAGGTTATCCTTATCTCATGTTATGTTCTGTACCTCTTGTTATGTTGTTATTCATACCTTACATGCTCAGTACATTATTCGTACTGGCGGCCTTTCTTGTGGACGCTGCGTTCATGCCCGCAGGTAGATAAGTAGACAGACCAGACCCTTAGGTTCTTCATCAGCGGAGTTTCGAAAGTGCTCCAGTTGCTTTGGAGCAGCAGTTTATTGGTACTACTCTTATGTATATGTATACTTGGGCATGGCGGAGTCCTGCCCATCTTCATGGATTCCTGTATTAAATATAGAGGCTCGTAGACAGATGTGTGTAACTAGAAGTCCCATATTGTTACTGGTTTATATTGTTGTATGATATTTTGGCGGCCTTGTCGACTTGTGATGATGAGTATAATTGTTGAGGATTATACAGAAATGTGCAATTATCTTGTGGGATATGCCCTTACAGTCCATGATACCCATGAGCTATCTTTGTAGTCCACCTAGAGATGATTATGAGATGCATGTTCAGAGGTGCAGCGGTAGGTTAGTTCCGGGTGCCCATCATGGCCCTCTGGTTGGGTCGTGACAACTTGAGCTACTATAGCTTGAGGTCAAGCGCCAAAGCCCGCAACTATGGCTGGCACCTGAGGGCGAGCGATTACCCGAGGGCGAGATAGAGCTAGAGGCCGCGTGGCTGCCCTAGCCAAGGGAAGGGCTCTTATGGTAGGACAGCGAGGCGAGATATCTCCGTCTACCGAGCCTGAATATTAGTATGATCAAGACCACGCCGCAGGGGATGGTGTGGCCCCAGCACGGACACAACCCCAGGTTAATTCTGATCAGGCTATGTATGACACTATGGCCAGAGTATTACTTTTTCTAGATGCCCAGCAGAAGGCCGCTGGTGTTACTTCTCATGGCGAAGGTTCACATACCAGATTTGGGGCGCAGACCCCTGGGTAGAGACCTACTCGGGTAGCATACCCTGCTATAGCTATGGCTTCCTATACTGATATGGTACCCGCTCCTGGTGATGATCTTAGGCCTATGGAGGGCGCTGTTATGACCACGTCCGATCAGGAACTTGTTGGGGTGTTCCGGAAGTTAGAGCCGCTGAGGTTTTCGGGTACTACTTCTGATGACGCTTATGAGTTCATCCTGGATATGCATGAGTTGCTGCATAGGATGGGGATTATGGAGACCCAAGGCGTTGACTATTTGTCCTACCAGCTTTCCGGCGACGCGAAGACTTGGTGGAGGTATTTTGTTGCTTGCAGACCTGAGGGTTCCCCTCCCCTGACTTGGACTCAGTTTTACCGGGCCTTCTTTGAGAAGTATGTGCCCCGATCTTTGAGAAAGGCGCGTAGGGAAGCGTTTATACATCTTCAGTATAGGGGTATGTCGGTGGAGGCCTATGCGACCTGTTATAAGTATCTTGCCCGTTATTCCACTCCTTTGATCCCTACTGAGGCTGACAGGATCAGGTGTTTTGTTGGTGGGCTAGTTGGTTCTCTACAGATTTCTTGCCTTCTGATGGAGGCTATGAGTCTACCTTCCAGTCCATTGTCGAGCATGCTTCTTTGGTTTAGGGCGCTAAGGCCTGTACAATTGTTGTTGTGACAAGAGACCACGTCAGACTGAGAGTTATGGTGGTTCTAGTTCGAGGGGGGCCAGTCAGCCATCTAGGCCATATCATCCATATTCCGGCCGCTTTGTGCATTCATATTTACAGGCTTTCCCCAGTGAGCCACCTAGACAGGGAGCTCTCGAGAGTTTGTTTTCTCGATCGGTAGACAGGGTCGGGTCCTCAGCTTCAGTTTATTAGCCTCCGACTTCTTTGAACTATTATACTTGTAGAGAGGTTGGACATGTTGCTAGGAGATGTCCTCGACCCAGGCGTGATTATCAACCACCAAGGACTCCGACATCATCTGTGTGGTCGAGGTGGTACTACTCAGAGGGGCAGTGCTCAGTAAGGCCGCGGTGGTTCTCATGGTTCTAAAGGTGTATCCCAAACAGTTAGAGGTGGTTCCCAAAGTGCGAGAGGGGGATCTCAGACTGGGCGTGGTGGGGTCCATTGTTACTCGTTTTCGAGTAGGCCCGAGGCAGAGGCCTCAGATGCTGTGATTTTAGATACCATTTCTGTCCGTCATAGAGCAGCATCTGTGTTGTTTGATCCTGGATTCACTTATTCGTATGTGTCTGCATATCATGTTGTTGATTGGGATTTTTCTTGTGATAACATAGATATACATGTTCATGTGTCTACTCTGGTTGGAGATTCTGTGATTGTTGATCGAGTTTACCGGTCTTGTTTGGTTACTTTTATGGGGTATGACACTTGGGTAGATTTGATGATTCTCTATATGGTGGACTTTGATATTATATTGGGGATGTCCTAGCTTTCTCCTTATCAAGATATCTTGGACTGTCTTGCCAAGACAGTTACCTTAGCCATACCGGGCATTACTAGGCTAGAGTGGAGGGGTACTCTTAGTCCCGCTTCGAAGAAGATCATTTCCTTCCTTCAGGCGAAGAAGTTAATAAATAAGGGGCGTTTAGCCTATGTAGCTCATGTACGTGACACGACAGTTGCATCTTCACCCTTTGAGTCCATCCTATTGTGAAAAAGTTTGCGGAGGTATTCCCATCGGATCTGCCGGGCATGCCATCCGATCGCGACATTGACTTGGGTCGGGCACTTGCCCTATTTCTATTTCGCCATATCGTATGGCACCTGCCGAGTTGAGAGATCTTAAGGAGCAGTTATATGATCTATTGATCAAGGGGTTCATTAGATCGAGTGTCTCCTCTTGGGGTGCTCCTATGTTATTTGTGAAGAAGAAAGATGGGACCATGAGGATATGCATTGATTATCGCCAGCTGAACAAGGTTACTATTTTAAAACAAGTGCCCTATACCTCGTATTAATGATCTATTTTTGACCAGCTTCAGGGTGCTTTAGTGTTTTCGAAGATTAATTTACGTTCAGGCTAACACCAGTTGAGGATTAAGGCAGAGGATATTCCGAAGACAGCCTTTCGGATGAGATATGACCACTATGAGTTTCTGGTGATGTCTTTTGGGCTTACCAATGCCCGGTTGCATTTATGACTTTGATGAATGGCATCTTCAGGCCATTCCTTGATTCCTTCATGATTGTATTTATTGATGATATCTTGGTGTATTCCAAGAGTAGAGAGGAGTATGAGAGCTATCTTCGTACTGTTCTTGGATTGTTGAAGAAGCATAGCTTGTTTGCTATGTTTTTGAAGAGTGAGTTTTGGTTGGAGTCTGTGGCATTCTTGGGCCACTTAGTGTCTAAGGATGGGATTATGGTTGACCCATAGAAGATTGAGGTTGTGAGGGGTTGGGCGAGGCCCACTACTGTTACCGAGGTTCGTAGTTTTGTGGGTTTGGCCAGCTATTACTGTCGCTTTGTGAAGGGTTTTGCTGCTATTGCTTCATCTTTAACTAGATTGACTCAGAAGAATGTTCCCTTCCAGTGGTCAGATGATTGTGAGGAGAGCTTTCAAAATCTCAAGCTTATTTTGACTTCAGCCCTGATCTTAGCATTACCCGTGGAGGGTAGGGATTTCACGATCTATTGTGGTGCCTCTCGTATGGGTTTAGGTGTTGTGTTGATGCAGAAGGGTAGAGTGATAGCTTATGCTTCCCGTCAGTTGAAGATTCATGAGAAGAATTACCCTACCCATGATTTGGAGTTGTTAGCCGTGGTCTTTGCTTTAAAAATTTGGAGGCATTATTTGTACGGTGTCCATTGTGAGGTTTTCACTAATCACCATAGTCTTTAGCATATGTTTATCTAGAGAGATCTTAATTCCAGGCAGCGCCAATGGATGGAGCTCCTGAAGGACTATGACATTCCTATTCTTTAC
The DNA here is from genome assembly GCF_019175385.1 of Lycium barbarum. Taxonomy (NCBI): domain Eukaryota; kingdom Viridiplantae; phylum Streptophyta; class Magnoliopsida; order Solanales; family Solanaceae; genus Lycium; species Lycium barbarum. The sequence goes on from NC_083343.1 coordinate 89,062,327, forward strand.
CATCCCGGGAAAGCCAATATTGTAGCTGATGCCTTGAGTCGCAAGGCAGTGAGCATAGGGAGTTTAGTTCGTTTGATTATTTCTGAGCGTCCGTTGTCCATGGAGGTTCAAACTCTGGCCAACAGTTTTGTTCTCCTTGATATTTCAGCTCGAGGTAGGATTTCGGCTTGTGTAGAGGTGAGGACATCTTTATTGGACCAGATCCGGACTTATCAGTTTGAGGATCCTCAGTTGAGTAAGATTCGAGATAGAGTTTTGAGAGGTGAGGCCAAGGAGGCCGTGATTGATTCTGAGGGCATTCTGAGGATTAAGGGACGCGTGTGCGTTCCTCGTGTTGGTGATTTGATTCAGTTGATTCTGTCTGAGGCTTATAGCTCTCGCTATTCCATTCATCCGGGGGAAACTAAGATGTACCGTGATTTAAGACAGCAATATTGGTGGCGTCGGATGAAGAGAGATATAGTTGATTTCATGGCTAAGTGTGGAAATTGTCAGTAGGTAAAGCATGAGCACCGGCGACTCGGTGGTGTACTTCAGACGATGCCCATTCCCGAGTGGAAGTGGGAGAGGATTGCCATGGATTTTGTTGTGGGTCTTCCGAAGACCCTAGGCAAGTATAATTTTATTCGGGTGATAGTTGATCGGTTGACTAAGTTCGCTCACTTTGTTCCAGATAAGGTTTCCTATACCGCAGAGAAGTTAGTCAAGTTGTACATTTGGGATATTATGAGATTGCATGGGATCACTATTTCTGTGGTATCTGATCGAGGTACTATCTTCACTTCCCGATTCTGGAGGGCTTTTCATGATGAGCTAGGTACCCGATTGGATCTCAGTACAACTTTTCATCCCCAGATTGATAGCCAGTCCGAACGGGCCATTTAGGTTATCGAGGACATGTTGAAAGCGTGTGTTATTGATTTTGGTGGTCATTGGGATCAATACTTACCATTGGCAGAGTTTGCGCACAACAAAAGTTATCATTCGATTATTGGCATGGCGTCTTTTGAGGCTTTATATGGTAGGAAGTGTAGATCTATCGTTGGCTGGTTTAATGGGTTCGAGGTTCGACCTTGGGGTACAGATCTGTTGAGAGAGTCCCTTGATAGAGTGAGAGTTATTCAGGCCAAGCTTTTGGCAGCGCAGAGTTGACAGAAGATGTATGCGGACCGGAAGGTCCGAGATTTAGAGCTTGCTGTTGGTGATCAGGTTCCATTGAAGGTTTCACCCGTGAAAGGTGTTATGAGGTTCGAGAAGAGGGGCAAGTTGAGCCCCAGGTATATTGGCCTATTTGAGATTGTGGGTCGTGTTGGCGATGTAGTTTATGAGTTGGCATTGCCGCCAGGCTTGGCGGGAGTTCTTCCAATTTTTCATGTTTCGATGCTGAAGAAGTACCATGCATATGATACCTTCATTGTTCATTGGGATTCGATATTACTTGATGATAATTTGACCTATGACAAGGAGCCTATTGCGCTTTCGGATAGGCAGGTTCGGAAGTTGAGGTCGAAAGAGATTGCTTGTGTAAAGGTGCAATGAAAGCATCATCTTGTTAAAGAGGCTACTTTGGAGACTGAGTTCGACATGCGTAGCGGGTATCCCCAGTCGTTCGCTGATTCAACCAGGCCGTAGGAGTCGCGGGGTACGCAATCTAAGGGCGGTCGAGGTCATTTCTATGCTTTTCCTAATAGGCCTGAGGCCTAGGCTTCTAATGCAGTCATCATAGTTACTATTTCGCTCAGTCGTCGGTCAGCTGTGACATTACTTGATCCAAGCTCTAGCTACTCTTATATGTCTACTTACTTTGCTTCTGGTCTGGACATACTTTGTGAGTCGCTTGGTTTTCTTATTACTGTTTCTACTCCCGTTGGGGATTGTGTTATGGTGGATCGAGTGTATCAATCTTGTGTAGTTATCTTGATGGGATACGACACTTGGGCGGATTTGAAGATTCTAGACATGGTGGATTTTGACATCATCTTAGGCATGAATTAGAGATTGCAGGGTGAGCTGCTTGGCTGATTTGCAGCACCGAACCTCCTTTATCTTTATCATTTTATTTTTTCTTATCTCATACAGTGTATTGAGTTTTCAGACTTCTGTTTATTACTCTTAGTCACTCGTGTGCTCATATCACCAGATTTTAGGGTTATATTTATATTTTTTGCACTTATGACAATTTGAGATGTCTTTATGATTTATAACTATTTTACGTGATTAGTTTACGCTTGCAATTATTGGAAATTGGTTTAGAACTGAAGTTGATTCATCTATTGGGTTGGGGTGTAGGTGTCATCACGACTTAACATAATTTTTATCGTGATAAAAATAGTGAGAAAATATTAGAACCCGAAATGAATTTAAAGTTTTTCCTTATTATCGAACTTAATTATCCTGAAATCTCTTGATATAGAGGTGATCAATTAAGAAATTTTGTAAATTCATCGTATTAAGATTTATTCTTAATCTGCTTAGACCTACTTTAGGAAAAACAATTAGAGAGATTTTGTGTGGATAGATTGAGCACCCATGTAAAGAAGCCTGAAACTTAATACAAATAGTGGCTCCTTAACAAGCAACATAAAACACATACACAATACGTGTCCTCTCTATAAATATATAGCCTAAATAATTTTCAATAGATTCTGCCGTTAATGTTGCTTCAAATGAAACGATGTCTTGCTCATCGTTTCTCCTCTTTATGGTATATTTATTCCAATTATCTATTTATGTATACACAATCTTTATCTTCTTTTATTCTTTTTTATGATTTCAAGTGAGCAAGGCATCCTTTCATTTGAAGCAACATTCATGGCTAAATCCACTGAAAATCCTTTAGGGTATATACGATCTAGAGAGAAGACAAGTACTATGTGTATTCCTGCTGCTTGTTTAGGAGCCACAATTTATATTAGTATGCTTCTTTACACGGGTGTTTGAATTGTCCACACGAAACTGCTCTAATTGTTTTCCCTAAAGTAGTTCTAAGAAAATTTAGAATAAACTTGAATAAGATGAATTAAGGAAAATTTACCTAAACAACTCTAAATAAATAAATTTCATGATAGCCATGATCGATAATAAGGAAAAACTTTAAAATCATTTCTTATTTTTAAATTTCTCACTAGTTCTCATTTAAAGAGCTACTTATTTGGTATCCTCTCTGTTGATTTTGCTTTTATTAATTCTTAGTTAAAGGAAGGCTTACTCTTGGAAGATTGGAGGTTGTGTTAATATAGCATTGGTGTGTGGATTTATTTTTGGGAGGGGGGGGGGGGGGGAGGGGTTTCTGCAATTTGGAGAGAGCATAAATTTTATGCTAAGCCGATAAAGTTCGAATTTTTTGTCCAAAAGCAATAAAAAAATCCCTAAGAAAGTTTGAGATAAATTATGATTAGATGCATAGATGGAAAATTCACTTCAATTGATGATATTATTTAGTTCATACACTATTTGTGTTTTTTTTATGGTTTATACTTTAAAATTGTAGAAAATATTAAATTTAGAAATATATCAAGAGGGTTTTTTACTAATGCGAAACGAATTGAAGACAATCGCACCAACAAATGTTATTATTAATAATATATAATGAGTCACTCTTTGTAGTTTATTATCGCTCTCTAGTGATTTTTATTATTTTGTGCTAAATAAGTTTTGTGTGTGTATAAGTAAAAAACTCACCCAAACCCCTCAGTTTAAAAATACTCTCTAGCTAAAACCCTAACCCTAGTGTAAACCTTAGGAAGAAACCTCTCTTTCTGGGACCAATGGCCGTCACGGCCACTGGGCATCCTCTTTCAGAGGTTGCACATTCATCTTTTAACACCACATGTTCAACATATATAACCCTTACCGTTTGTAATGACCCGCCAAGTCGCTTTTGTAATTTTACCCAATTTTTCCTAAACAACCCTTCCATTAGTCTTAGTTTGGTGTTTTTGACCTGCGAGGATGGGTGACACAGGTTTCGTGGCAATCGGATGAGAATTGGGGTGAGAAACCTAAGTCCTAGATCCTTAAGTTAGATTCTGAGTGAAACTTTGACATATAGTTGAGTTTTTTGTAAACGCGTCCGGAATGGAATTATGATATTTCTATTAGGTCCGACACGTGATTTTTTACTTGGTAGGATAATTGGTTCGTATCCCGAGGCATTCGGGTATGATTTGGGTCTTTGGTTGGAAAGTTGATTTTTTGGTGTTTTGGAATTGACCATGGTCAAACCCGGGTCAACAGGACCCCTTTTGAGAAATTCGAGTGCGATCGAGATCATAGCGTGTTTTATGGTTGAAATGCATGTTCGGTTTGTGTCCGGTGGATTCCAGGTGAGTTTTGGGTGTCAAAACCAATTCAGGATGACACTAGATTTTTTTGGTGTTCGGTTGCGGGTTTCCTTCATCGCGTTTGCATAGGAGGGATCGCATTCGCAAGGATTGACAAGGGTGGTCATTGCGAACTCGAGCCCTTTATCGTGTTTGCTAAGAGAAGATGGGGCCTGAGCCGGATCAAGCTTAGGCATCGCGTTTGCGAGCCCTGTCTAGCTTTCACGATGCTTAGGCTAGGTCAGGGCCATATTCACAACACCCTCTCACGTTCGCGAAGAAGGGTCGGTTAGTGAACAGTGAATAAATTCCCAGCTTCGGGATTAAACTCCATTTTGACATAACTCTTTCTTTAAAGCTTTCTTTTGCGAGAAAACAAGTGCTTAGTTCAAGATTCATTATGGGGGTAAGATTTTAACCTTTATTTCATCATTATCCATTGATTACTTCAATTATTTGGCAATGAAATCATGCTTTTGGGTTAGAAATTTGGGGGGGGGGGGGGGGGGGGTTTCCCTAATCTAGAATTTGGTTTTTCTTGAAGTTGAAGGTCAATCCATGATTGTTTTTAGGTAGCTTATTTAGACCTTGGGTAACGTAAATTTAAGTTCAATTTCCATTTTTTCCCTTGGGGATCGAGTTTGGTTCTTTTGAGTTTATCTTGGGTTCCGGGCTAGACCATCGTAATATGTGAGTTGTTAGAATCGTGTGACCTCATAGAGTATTATTTTGATATTGTTGAACTCATATTCTTGATAATTTGACATTCGGGGTTTGAGAATGGATTCTTGAGTTTAACTTTTTAACCCGAGTTTCTTCTATGGCTTTATGGGTTTCTCTAGAATCGTATGTTAACGTAGAATTCATATGTATTAGACTTTTCTGATTCTAAGGCGCTTCGGAAGGGGAAAGATCAGGTCTGATTGTTCATGGCACCCGTTCGGCATAGAAGTAGATTCCGATATGCTCCTTTAGACTCCGATTGGATTGCGTACTTAGTCTAAAATTTCTGAAGGGGTATTGGGCGTGATGGGTGTCCCACTTAGTGATTGCGATGGGCACTTGGGTGGGTATCGGTGTATACTGTTGGGTAGTTAGAATGACTTGGAAATCATGTTGAGCCTTTGGGCATGGTTGTGGTTATAAATCCACTTAGATTGGTATGATTGTTGTTTATATGGCCTGTGATATCCATTATATACTTGTTTGGTTTAATTAATTATCTCATCGCTTGTTATCTCGCATAGTTATTGAAGAAATGATTCGAGCTCATGAGTTGACATATGAAACTGCTTGATGATTCATTTTCATTCTAGAAATTCATATTGTTATGGAATATTATGCATTGTTGCTCATATTTACCAGTTTTTTGAGTTCTCACAGTTCAGCGGTAAATTCGGGCGGTACTGAGAGTGGTCACAGTCCGAAGAAAAAAAGACCTCGGGCGGTACAGTGACAGGTATATGGACCTCGCGAGTCCCCCACGGGTCATGATTATAAGGCATGGTATATAGCATGTGTGTATCGGGTATTTTTCTTGGCCAATGCAATGCATTTAGTTTCATCATACCTTTATGTGCGATGTGTTTAACTGATTTTTTCTTATTTCTTACTTGACTTCATGGAGATATGCTAAGTAATTAGTGTTAAGGTGTTTTACTCTCATGTCATACTTGATGCTCCTCTAGTGTTTATATGCTATATATGTGTTCTTATGGTTCTCGGCCTATGATACCTACAGGGTACTAGTGTTGTACTCATACTGCACTTCATCACTCTTTTTCTGATGTGCAGATACCGATTTCGGTTCCAGCTTAGGACCTCGTGGCTGATTTTGAGGCTTGCTTTCGAGACATTTCAGGGTGAGCTATATACTGACTCGTGGCCCCTGGATATCTCATCTTTGAGTGTTCTTCAGTTGTTTACTTTACACAGTTGTATTTCTCCCACGAGACTTATATCCAGACATCTTTAGTGCTCTTGTATTTCTAGACCTAATTTTGGGGGTTGTATAAGACTAAGTCACTCTTTCTGTATTATCTTATTATATGACAGTATCAGTTAGGTTTTAGTAAATGGATAATCTTTTGTTACTTATGTCACGCGGCGAACCATGGCCTGGGCGTAATACGACAATCGGTGCCTGACTGCATATGACCGAGTGAACCAATTGGATGGCTGAATCAACATGTGATATCAAAACATACTTAAATACGGAAAGAACATTAACACATGTTGTTCTTCTAAAATCTGACTGAAATATCATAAATGCGGAAATACTAAATAAGTATCCAACAAGGCAACACAAAAGCTGCTAAACATCTAACTGACTGTACTATAGTTTACTAAGACTCTAAAAAGTATTGAACTACTAACTATTTACTGAGACAAGGCCCTCGGCATACCTCACTGACTGAACTACTATAAAGACTGAAAGTATGATAACGCCCTGAGGGAACTGGGGCTCACCGAGTAGCTAATATGAGAAGGTCCTAGCAAGCAGAATCGTCGATTGGTAAATCGTTACCTGTATCGCGAGAGGCAGGCCCCGGCCAAAAGGGACGACAACATATTTGAATTGCAGTAGTATGTAAAGCAACTGAAAGAAAGAACTGTAATTACTAAAACTAAAACTGAACTGATAACTGAACTGAAATAAGGAAGTGAAGATATGAATACTCCTTGTTATGAATGAGGAACCACCTGTTTATCTGAGTAAATAATCTGCGGCCTCAAGCCCAATATATATGTGCACAAGCTGCGGCCTCGGGCCCAAGTATATGTATATACAACTGCGGCCTTAGGCCTAATAACATAGATGTTCATAATTAAGAAATTTATATAAAAGAATTGAGAATCATGTAGAAAGATACAACAGTGACATACTGGTCACTGATTCACTCGGACATGTATTCATGAACTGATTATGAGAACTGAACTTTTAACTATTTATAAACATGCTGAGTATTCTAGACTGAGACTCGTGGGCATCAAAGTCTATATTGATTACGTACTGAGTTCACAACATTCAGAATGAAAGTCATGAATGAATTATGAAATTCTCGCGACCCAATTTCATTAAGTCGTGCGGGCACCTACCTTACCACCTCGATAAGCGAATCCTTATCCCAACAATCACAAAAACATGAATAAATAAATAAGCGGAAGAGATAGAATTACGTAAGTCTGACATATAAATAGATAAATAATGTGGAAATACATCAAAGCTACCCCAGTATCTGGTCTGGTCATACAAGAGCGTCTAACTAGAATCAATAAGTCTGGAAGTAGTAATAGTACATCAATGGTCTCAATATGTCTCAGAATATCAAGTAAGACATAAATAAAGAAGAATCTTCAAGCCGGCGAACACCCTCGTGCACGCCCTGTAAGACTCAAAACAGCAACCCTCGAACTATTATCAGCCACGTGGAGTCGAGGTCGAACCCACCTGGAACTGTGCGTTCATAAAATAATGCAGCAAGTGCAGGTCAGTACAAACAACAAGTACTGGTAGGTATCATAGGCCGACTAAGATTAGCTAACATATATCAAGGCAATAAAGTAAGATAAACATGTAAATCAACACGGTATAAGTCAACACGAGCCAGTAATCAAGTACAAGTCATCATAACCTATGTTATAGCATCTAAACCCAACTGTGCCAAGTCTCAGTACATTCAATCTGAATCCATATATACATCACAAGAATATCACAATAGAAACCATGGTATAATGCAATGCAATAATGTATGAAGTGTGAATGCAATGCATATGCACTGTACATATGTACTCCGATGATGGAACATCACATCTCAGTAGCACAACCCATGGCAGACTTGCGAAGTCCATGTACCCTCACGATTTCAGCAAAGACCTCGGTAATCGTTACAAGCACTCATACCTCGATTCCGGGATAAACATCGGTCCTTATGTCACTCTCATCCAATTGAACCCAACTCATAACAGTGTTTTCTTGTATATCATCAATGTATCAATAGTATATCATGAAGGGTGAGAATGCATGCAATGTATGAGTTCAATGTCAATAATCAAGTCAATGTCAACAGTACCGCATATGAGCACACCAACAATATCAATAAAAAGGCTATACAATAAGGCGAAATAAAATCACAGTCCTCTTCTCAAAACAACAACAACAAGGTGCTACAATATCATCATAAAGATATATCAATAGTCACCAATATCTACTATCTCCACATAGCACCGGGCCGCAACAACATAACAAGATAAGTAACAACACAATGAGGTGGCTAGCCACAAATCCTATAACAAAGCCCAACCTAAGGCAATATCCAACCCAACTTCATACCCTAAGGTTTATATGCATTCTCCGACAATATCATCTAAATATATGCTTTGCTAATCGAAGACTCACCATAGGGTAAACCGTAACCTACCTGGAAGGCCGAACAACAAAGTCTCCAACAATCACACCTTAGTCTTTCCTTTCCTTTGAGCCTCGAGATAATGAAGGTCTAAGAATATTCAAATCATGAAATAAGAATCAAGAAGAACATCAATCAAACCCTACTTCTATTCAAGACCCAAATTCCTAACCTATGGAATGGGGTTTATGAACTAGAAAGGGGAAATTAAAAATCTATAGGTATCAACATGAAATTAAGCTCTAGGTGATCAATTCCCATCAATTACAAGCTAGAAGAACCAACAATTTACTTAAATTCAGATTCTAGGCAAAACCCCAAATTTGGATATAAACCCTAACTTCTAATCCCATAAATTAGTCACTAATTTGGAAGAATCATGCAATGATAGGTTCTAGTCATCAATTCCATGCTTAAATGAGCTAACCCAATCAATAAATCAAGATCTAGAAGCATAGAAAGAAGAAGTCATGGAATCCTCTTTAAATCTTCAAACCCTTAAGGAACTATCATGATAATGGAATCCTAAAGGTGATTAAGGACAATAGAATAGTAAAGGAAATAGAAAAACTTACCACCAAGAGTTTCTCCCAGGAACCACCTTGAAAAGATCTCAAAAACTCCAAAGTCGAAATAATAAAGGATGAGTAACTTAGGGTTTTTAATACTCAGTTAATGAAATAATCTACCGATACCGCTTCTGCGGCAATGGGACCATTGCGGCGGTCCCGCCTCGACCGTCAGCCAACGTATGCACTAACTGCTTCTGCGGCCTGGCAACCACTATAGCGGCGCCACTTCTGTAGTATTGGTGCCGCCATAGCAAGCACCAGATACTAGAATCCCCAAAATCACAATCTCAAATCGAAATCCCGACTATCACCCGAGGCAATGTGATGACCCAAACTGATGGGCCGTAACAAGTGCCTGACCACTACTGGCCAAGCATTCCTATGCTTGCATTTACTGCTCACTGATTATCCTGGGCCCATACACAATCTGTAACTGAGCTGTACTGTCTCGCGAACAATCAACATAAGAGACACTGCACTGAGAACTCACCGCTAACACATACATATAAACATAAACACTGAGAGTAACAGCACGAGCCGGTTTGGCCACCACATATATACTGTACAACAGAATAAATGCCGACGAGGTTGCATAACATCACGGCTACATATCACTGTCTACAGACCTCTACGGAGTACAAACTGTAGAAATGACAGGACAAGGCCCTGCCGTACCCATATATGTACATAACAGAATAGCATACCAAAAGGGATGTAGCTCCGGAGCAATGGAGCGTACTGATTGCTGCTGAGGGGAGGTCCTACTGCGATGAATCGTCCGACTGGCTACCTGATCCTGCGGGCATGAACGCAGCATCCACAGGAAGGGACGTCAGTACGAGTAATGTACCGAGTATGTAAGGTATGAATAATAACATAGTAAGGGATGTAAAGTATGAATAATAACAAAATGGAAATATAGAGCGTATCGTAAGATAAAAGAGTAACCTGTACATATGAGTGCCTCTTAGGGCGGATGCCATGCATGCTTAGCTTTCTTTGAAAAACATTTCTTGTTCATGTATACATAAAATGGAACATATCATGTTGCCGAGGCGTCGGCTCGGATCCATTTAACCACATATGTCCCGCGTCCGGGATGATATCATGTCATATTATACCAATTGATCATGTGGCCATGCGTCTATAGCGCCTCGCCCTTTTTCCCATATTCCCCATATAAATATACATATATCATATTCATATATCATATAAGCAGCATGCATGAGAGCCCAAGAAAAGCTATAACTCTATCGGAGTGACGTAAGGTCGGTAACCTCCGATTATATTATGGAATAATCATGATCGTCATGTCTCACCTTGAAGGAACAATTATTATAAGGTGATACTATCAATGAAGAATAACATCAAGAGAGAACATAGAATAAGGTCATAAATCTCATAAGGCGTCAATTCATATACTTCGAAGTCTTTAGAAAATAGAGTCATTATCAAGGAATAAAATTGAGGATCAAGAAATAGCTCAATATTCTCATATTTATATTGAATTCACAACCTGAGACTTTCAAACATGAAACCATGCTTATCATAATCATCATAGACATATTCTCATCTTTGACATCATTGTTGTCATTACAAAAACATGTCCGTCGTTGTAGTCATAAAAGCTTACAAAATTATAAACCTTTGTTTTGGAAAGATACGGACATTTTGGAAAACATTTACAGGTTATCAGGAAGGGAGTCATGCTTTGGAGTCATAAACATCTAGCTTTTGGAAAAAAAGGAGTTATGAAAACATTTATGAAATCGTACCATAGGAATCATGCCTTTGAAAGAAAGGGACAAGCCTTAACATACCTGTTCAGCCTCCAATTATCTACACTTATTCATCCGAGCTCACAAGTCTACATTTAAGAGGATTCACACAATAGTTAGACTCATCGTAGTATATTTGTACTAAGCTCTCAAGTCAAACTATTTTATATCTTGCTGAAAATCGGGCAGCATCTCCCCTGTTTATATGCCTAGCCCGAAACCTCAATTCAGCAACCAACAACAAAAACAACAATACCAACATCAATAACATCATTCCCAACACCAATATGTACCATAAAACAGCCCACACGCTATTTTCCAACTGCCATAACTAACAAACTTACTACACAATTATTTAACGACTTTATTTTCGTAAATAAGCCTTAAATAATACCAAAAGAGAAAGATTCATACCTTTTTTCTTGTTAAGACAGAAATATCCTCAACATCCACGCTAAAATACACCACAAAACAATACTATAATCACAACCATGCGTTACCCAGACCTAAACCACTACTCCGCGACTTAAAAATTGCTCACTTTTGATTCCCTCACTTTCCCTCTTCCAATTTCTGGAATTTTCTAGGAAAATCTGATGAAAAAAGGGGGTTATTACCCTTTATATAAGGGTCAAATTCGGGTCGGGTTCACTGTAGCATTTTACTGTAGCAGCACTGCAGCAGGTCGATACTGTAGCAGTACTGTAGCACGCGTTTCTGCTCTGTCAGCTGAACTTGTAACGTCCGTAATTCTCTACTCCGATATCCTATTGACAAGCAGTTTGTTGCGTTGGAAACTAGACTCGACGAAATTCATTTTAGGCATTTGTTTCACCTTAAAACACTTCATATGCTAAGAGATATTTTCCCCTCAAGTTGGACCAAAATTTTCACACAAAACATTACCCATCCTTTCTCCAAAGTCGTACTACTTCATTTCTTCCACTCATTTCCTTATAAAACCTTCCGGTATACCTTGTATACATCCTTCACTCATTAAATGTAATTGAGAATGATTGCTTATATTTCAAAGGTGTTTTACTTAACCATAACTCAACGTACTTATGTTTCAAATTTGATAAGTGCTTCTTTGAAGATACGGGGTGTAACAAGCCATTTGCTCACATACCAGCAGGTACACATCAAAACACCCTACGAACGCACCTGTGGCTTTAAAATTCCCAAAAGAGGTCTCGTTGACCGAGTCAACCCTCGATGCCTCAAATCCAACTTCCCAACCCAAGTCCCAAAATGCACCCAAGTGCATTGGGAACTGAACCAAATATTCGCACAAGTTCTAAAAGACCATCCGGACCTCTCGGCATTGGTAAAGTTAAGAAAAAGGTCCATTTACCCAAAAGTCAACTTTGAGTCAACTCTTTTCACTTAAAGCCCAGATTTTCCAAAAAGTTGCCTGAATCATATCTAAACACCTCGGGAAGCGTGTCAATAGTCTCCTCTGGTCAAAAGTGAGCTAAGAAGCTCAGGGAAGGGTCTAAAAGTGCGGAAAAGACTATAACGACCAAGCGGGTTGTTACATCAGATACCAATTAAACCATCGCTTATCGTTGAGCGATGAAAGGAAAGGAACGGAGAAGCATCTGAATTAGCAAACAATTGGGGCTATCAGCTATACATGTCGGACTCAGTTTCCCAACTGGCCTCCTCAACAGGATGATATTTTCATTGCACCTTCACAGAAGCAATCTCCTTATACCTAAACTTTCGAACCTGCCTATCCAAAATCGTAATAGGCTCCTCCTCATAAGTTAAATTCTTATCAAGAAATATCGAGTCCAACCGAACAATATAGGTACCATCGGCATGGTATTTCTTTAGCATAGACACATAGAAAACTGGATGAACTCACGTTAAGCCTGGCGGCAAGGCCAACTCATAAGAAATATCGCCCATAGAGTCAAGAATCTCAAATGGCCCAATATACCTCGAACTCAACTTGGCTCTTTTCCCAAACCTCATAACACCCTTTATGGGTGAAATCTTCAATAGAACTTGATCACCAATGGTAAACTCTAAATCTCGAACCTTTCGGTCTACATACATCTTCTGTCGACTCTGAGCTGCCACGAGCTTGACCTGAATGACCCTCACCTTCTTAAGAGACTCTCCCAATAGATCCGTACCTCAATGTCGAACCTAAAATGCATCAAATCAACCAACTGGAGATCTACATCTCCTACAGACAAAGCCTCAAAAGGCGCCATGTCAATACTCGAGTGATAACTGTTGTTATATGCAAACTCTGCTAACGGCAAGAACTGATCCCAATGACTACCAAAGTCTATAACACATGCTATCAGCATATCCTCGAGCACCTGACTGGTCCGCTCGGACTGCCCATCGATCATGGGGTGGAAAGCTGTACTAAAATCCACTCGGGTACCCAACTCATCATCTAGAGCTCTCCAGAAATGGGAAGTGAAGATAGAACCTCGATCTGATGTGATAGAAAAAGGAACCCGATGCAATTTCATAATATCACGAATGTACAACTTGGCTAACTTCTCCGTGGTATAGGAAATCTGAACGGGAATGAAATAACGGACTTAGTCAACCGATCAACTATCACCCAAATCAAATCAAACTTACCCAGTGTCTTCGGAAGACCCAAAACAAAATCCATGGCAATCCGCTCCCACTTCTACTAGGGAATGGGCGTCCTCTAAAGAACACTACCGGGTCACTGGTGCTTATACTTAACTTGCTGACAATTACCCCACTTAGCCACAAAATCGGCTATATCCCTCTTCATACAACGCCACCAATAGTGCTGCCTCAAATCACGATACATCTTAGTCGCCCCCGGATGAATGGAATATCGAGAGCTATGGGCCTCAGTCAAGATCAAATGAATTAAGTCACCAACACGAGGAACGCACATACGCCCCTTAATCCTCAAAGTACCCTTAATATCAATCATGGCCTCCTTGGCCTCACCCCACAAAACCCTATCTCGAAGCTTGCTCAACTAAGCATCCTTAAACTGATGAGTCCGGATCTGATCTAGCAGGGACGATCTCGCCTCTACACAAGCTAGAACTCTGCCCGAAGCTGAAATATCAAGACGAACGAAACTGTTGGCCAGAGTCTGAACTTCCATGGCTAACGGACAGTTGGAATCAACCAAACATGCTAAACTCCCCATGCTCGTGGCCTTGCGACTCAAGGCATCAGCAACAACATTGACTTTTCTTGGATGATAAAGAATAAAGATGTCATAGTACTTCAGGAGCTCCTTCCATCGCCGCTGCCTAGAATTAAGATCTCTTTAGGTAAACACGTGCAGAAGGTTACGGTGATCGGTGAAAACCTCACAATGGACACCATGTTATATCCCATTTTAACCAAAGTCAAAACGGTTTACAACTTTCCGGTAACTCCGGGGTTAATTAAGGTCAAGGAGTCACCAAGTTGTTATACCCCATTTTAACCGGAGTCAAAATGGTTTACAACATTCTAGTAATTCTGGGGTTAATTAAGGTCAAGGAATCGCCACCTAATTATTTATGGTGAATTAGGACATCTAAAGTTTATTAAAGTGTTTGACTAAAGTTTAACTCCGTTTAAGATCTACTAACTTAAAGATTCTAGGGAAGGGTTCTTAGTTATCCTAAAGAGAAGGGGTTAAGCATCCTTTAAGATCCGTTAACTATGGTTAACCGACCAAACTTAGGTTAATTAAAAAATAGTTTGAAATTATAAGTATGGTGTTTTAGGTACTCTATAAATATTTGAGAAAATAACTTGTATAACTAACAAACTAAAAATATTTTAACCTTAATAATAGTTGTCAACTTTAAAATTTCGAGAAAAATCAGAACATGGAAAATCCTTACAAGTCTGTGAGACTTTCAGATGGTCAAATAGATACAAAAAATGACTTGAACCGTTCATTGTTTGTTAAAAAAAAAAAAGAACCATCTGGACAGTTTAAAACATTTTGGAATTAAAATGGTATAGTAAAGGAGTTAGTTTATGGGCAAAGTCTCCAAATCAAAATCTTCTCTTTCAAAAAAAGTTTCCAAAAATTGAAAAGTGGAAATATTAATCCATCATTTCCAAAGCTATGGTTTTTAGCAAGAAATTAAAATAAGATTTGAGAAATACAAAGGTTTAAATAGTGTATTAATTTATTCCGAATGATATAGCGATGCCTTAAAAAACTGTTGTCAAATTCATTATCTTAAGTTCTTACTCATGTAATCATTACTGCTCTTTAGAAGCTGAAAATATTACCTTATTAATAATAAATGATAGGTTAGTCTAAATGATCAAATAAAACTTACATTGACTGAGTTTATCCTAAAATCCCAAAAGAGGGATACACCAAACATAAGCGAACCAGCAATTATATTTCTTTTTTAAAATGAAGATAGAATCACTGGTAAGGGAAAGATAGCCATGGGAGGTCCTGAACGAAATTCACTCGTTCCTCTTGATTGATATGATGCATTTAATCGAACATATGCGGAATTGACTCCAAGCTTGGGTAATGGGAGAGTCTTAGGTTAAGACTTGAAGTTTTGAGAGAGTCTCGATTTAAGACTCCATTTGCTCCAAAGTGCACACATAAAAGAAGGGGAAAGGAAGAAAATTAGAAGCAATTTAACATCTTTGCGGTGAGCAAATGACATAAACGGATTTAAGAGTATGTAATCATTAAGGTCAACACAAAGGTTCATCACCAAAGGTCACACACTGTTATGCTAAAACTACTATAGACAGTCTTCGGGAAAATAAATGACACTATTGCTAAAATCACACATGTTTCACTGCCGGTTGTGTTAAAAGAAGAACAAAGTATATATTCAATAATTTTTTAGTATAAAAAATAAAACACACACACATGATTTTTCATCAATGAATATAAATATGCAGCTCAGGAGCATGACATATATGATGTAAAAGAAATCAAAACAGGACCTATTGATGTAGGCACAAAAAAAAAAATAGAAATATAGTAAAAAGTATCTAGCATCATGGTTTAGCCACATAATCTCTGTGAGTCCATTTAAATGCAAAAAGAAAAAAATCAACACGTTATTTTATCATGTCACAACTGTAACAAATTACATTAGCATATTACAATACAACTGCAGGCAAGAACAACTTAAAACACGATTGTTTCTTAAACACCCAATTTGATTTCAACCAAAAAGAGATATGGAAAGGATAAGATTTTAATTCCTATTTTCTCTAAACACATAGAAACATACAATGAAATTTATACAACATTCAAAACAAAGAGGATCAAACAAACAACTATTTAGTAAATATGACTTCAACAGTAAAATAACGACCTTTAAAACATAGTAATTTTTTAAAGTTGAAGCATGGTTAGTGAGTTGAATACTTTCATACGTTGACAAAAACACGCATCAAGTCGCATATCGACGGGGTCAAAAAAGGGGATATCGACACTGAACTTTTTTGGGTGCGGTGAACTGGGGTGCGGGGTCTCAGATCCGATAGAATTTCGGCTCAAGCGAAAGCAAAATGCCCCTGTTTTGGTTAAGCAACCAACAGAAGCAGAAATATTACACCTCGGAAATTCCGTATGTGTTGCCTTGTGGATAGGCTAAGGTGAGCTCAAGGTAATTATGAAATCCTTATGAGATTAAGGGAAGTAGTAGATAGCTTAAGGTGCATACTATAAGAGTTTGAAGTTATATGAATATATGAGCCTAAGTGCATTGAAGAAAGTGAAATGTAAGTCGTGTTCGGAAAGGTTTCCGCTACAATTGAGTTAATGTCTATTTAGAAACATCTTGAGCGGCTGCTATAGGGCTATTTTATAGTTAATAAAGTGTTATATAAGTGTCAAGAAGTTTCCACGAGGACTGGAAGTCAAACGAGTCGACGAGAATGGAAATCAAATTTTTTCCAGTTGTACGGCCATTTGTACTGACCGTATAAATTATACGGCCCGTATAATTGTCCGTAGATTTGTTCCACAGAAGGGTGAATCCTGGTGGCATTATACGGCCTAATTATATGGACCGTATAAATTATACAGCCCGTATAGTAGGCTGTATAAATCGGGTCGAGTTACATTTTTATTTTATAAGGACGGACGACCCTTGCTCATTTTCATTTCCCACATTTCATCCAAGCTCTCTAAAGCTCCAAAACTCTTATCCAAACATATTTTACCCAAACCCAAGAGATTATAAAGGTTAAATATCAAGCATCAAAGTGTTCATGTGTTAGAAGGCTTCCTAGGGTTGGTGATTTCAAGAACAACTTGGGCATTGTGGCTAGGGTTTTTGCACAATTTGATAGCTACTCTAAAACTTGTTTCTATTGGATAAAAGGTTAGTTTCCATGCTTATTTCATTTTAATGAGAATGATTGGTTGTAGCAAAACTTGGGTAGAAGAATAAAGTAGAAAATGAAGTCTAAATGTAGCTTTTATGATGTTTATGAGTAGTAAACTAAATTGAGCCATGATTCTTAGTATGATATGGATATAATCTTGTTATGGAAGGTAGAGATAGTAGTAAGGAAGCATTGTATGAAAATACGCTAAAATGGGTGTGAAGTGGTGGGCATAAGTTGAACATAAGGATGAATTCTAAAGGATTAATGAAGTGTGATTACTCGATTATGATATTATGCTATTATGGATGTTATTGTGGTTGTTGGGAGTTGTTTTATAAAATGGTGGAAGTTGACGAAATAGGGGAAATGCTGCCGAATTTTCATTAGATCATGAATTATTCTAGTTTGAATTTAAGAGTATCATTAAAGCTTAACCATGGTATGAATCCTTCTAAATGTAGATTATTCAAGCTTCAACGGTGAATGTTAAATAGTTAAGAAGACGAAGAGGTATGTAAGGCTAACCTTTCTTTCAATAAGGCATGGTTCCTTAGCTATATATATATATATATATTTATGTATGTATGTATATATATATATATATATATATATATATATATATATATATATATATATATATATATGTATGTATGTATATATGTATGTATATATTCTTTCATGAGTTTCATAATGTCCTCCAAATGGTTCTCTCTCTAAAGTTACTAAAGCTCATGATCCTAGATACTTTCATGATTCCATTGCATCCCTTATATGATAGTTGATCCTCCATGGATAGATACCTATGGGCATAACAGGATCCTGTCCCGCCTATATGATGTTACGTACTCTTCTTAGAGGCTCGTAGACAGTTGTGTATGGTTAGATATCTTGTAGTCTTGTCGGCTCATATTTTATATATCATTTTGATAGCCTTGTCGGCTTATGTATATGGATATGGGCATTGTTATTGATGATGATATAAATGCGTTGTTGCCCAACGAGATTAGCACTTTTGATGTATGTAAATTATGAGTAAGCCATATGGCTAACCTAGATATAAATGTGAGATTACGATAAGAGGTTCCCGGGTGGGTTAGCACCTGGTGCCCGTCATGGTCCTCCGGTTGGGTCATGACAAAAGTGGTAGCAGAGCTGTTCTGTCCTAGGGTGTGTCTACGAGCTGTGTGTAGTAGAGTCTTATTTATGGGTGTGTTGCGCGCGACACTTATAAACAGGAGGCTGCAGGCAATTTAGGAATGAATGACCTTCTTTCTTCATAAGATCGTGCGATAGAGCCCGGATATAAGGACTTCTCTTTCCTTAACCGTGTGTTATGTATTTTAGAAATGCTTGTAAAGAGAAAGGCTACGGCAGCCCAAAAGGGCAAGACACTGGCAAAAAAGCGGGCTGAAAGAGCACCGCCAATGGATATAGATGAAGGTGAGTCCTAGAATGCGGCTCAATCTCAGTCCTCTCACTCAGTGCCTATTTCTGAGGAGCATGAGAGAGCCTCAGCCCCAGCTCCAGCTCCTCCAGCTTCTCCACCGGGTGCTTCAGGCTAAGATGTAAAATAGGCCATTCATTTGCTTACTCAGTTGGTTGCTGCCTAGCCTCAGCGGCAAGGTATAGGTCAAGGTGATAGGGCTGTTTGTGCAAGGGCCCGTAATTTTATTAGCTTGAACCCTCTGAAATTTTTCAGGTCAAAGCCGGAAAAGGACCCTCAAAACTTTATTGATGGGATGTTGAGGACACTTCGGTTAATGCGTGCTTCAGATATTGAATCGGTGGAGTTAGCATCCTATAGACTCCGGGATATTGCGGTTCATTGGTATACAGTTTGGATGGCTTCACGAGGAGTCAATGCACATCCCCCGGTATGGCAAGAATTTGTGGATGCCTTCCTCTGACATTACTTGCCTCCAGAGGTTCGGCGGGCTAGAGCCGATAAATTCTTGAATCTTAGGCAAGGAAGTATGAGTACCTTAGAGTATAGTCTCCGCTTTAATTCTTTGGCTAGGTATGCTTCGGCCATGGTAGCAGATATGGGTGACCGAGTGCACCGATTTGTGAGAGGCCTAGAGCCACATTTGATGGATAAGTGCTTGACTGCGTCCCTTCAGGACAATATGGATATTTCACGCATTCAAGCCCATGCCTAGAATTTAGAAGAAAGCCAACAACAACAAAGAAGTGAGCGTGAGCATGATAGAGGGCATAGCAAGAGGGTTAGATCTTCGGGTCCGACGAGTGAGTTTAGAGGCGGGCAAAGGCAGCAGGTTTTTGGGCATTCAGGCCATTCTATGACTAGTGCGCCTCCACGGTTTACAGGCCAGAGATTTGATAGACCTACTTATTCCGGGCCGAGTCAGAGTTTTAAGGCTTCAGGTTCTCAGTTCATGGGTGATTCGGGTCAGGAAAGGCCATCCGTGCCATGCTGTTCCCAGTGTGGGAAGTTATATTGAGGCTAGTGTCAACTAAGTTCAGAGGTTTGCTATGCATGCAGTCGACCAAGCCATATTATGCGCGATTGCCCCTCGGTTGATGGTAGGGGTAGGACCTAGCCTTCAGGATCAGTAGCCGGGTCTTCATCATCTATACGCCCTATAGGGCCAGGTTCACATGCGCCAGTCAGCCATGGTAGAGGCAGAGGGAGAGTCCCTAGTTCTAGCGGTCCTCAACACCGTATTTATGCTTTGGCTGGGCGCCAAGATCTTGAGTCTTCTCCTGATGTTGTTACAGGTATATTATCGACATTTTCTCATGATGTATATACTTTGATAGACCCAGGCTCCACATTGTCATACGTTACTCCATATATTGCGGGTCGGTTTGGGGTCAAACCGAAGTCGATCAAACCTTTTGAGGTATCTACACTCGTTGGCGAACCGGTAATCGCTAGTCGAGTATATAGAAAATGTGTAGCTGTGATTTGTGACCATCGTACTATGGTTGACTTACATGAGTTAAAAATGGTGGATTTTGATGTTATCATGGGCATGGATTGGTTGACTTCTTGCTAGGCCAATGTTGATTGTAGAATGGAAATGGTTCACTTCCATTTTTCGAGAGAACCAGTGTTAGAATGAAAAGGAAATACTGCGTCACCAAAAGGTAGGTTTATTTCCTATCTTAAGGCAAGGAAAATGATCACAAAAGGTTGTATTTACCATTTAGTTCGGGTTCAAGATGTAGAACCTGAATCGCCAACTCTTCAGTCTGTCCACGTGGTGAATGAATTTCCGGATGTATTCCAGAAGATCTTCCAGGCCTCCCTCCAGAGCAGGAGATTGATTTTGCTATAGATGTGCTATCGAATACTAAACCCATATCAATTCCTCCTTATAGAATGGCTCCTGCAGAGTTGAAAGAGTTGAAGGAGCAATTGAAGGACTTGCTTGAGAAAGGCTTTATTTGGCCTAGTTCTTCCCTGTGGAGAGCACCTGTGTTGTTTGTGCGAAAGAAAGATGGATCCTTGAGAATGTGTATTGACTATCGGCAACTGAATAAAGTGACTACCAAGAAGAAATATTCGCTCCCGAGGATTGATGATTTATTTGATCAATTACAAGGCGCCAAATGGTTTTCAAAGATAGATTTTAGATCCGGGTATCATCAGGTGAGAGTTAGGGAGAAATATATCCCTAAGACAGCCTTCAGAACAAGATATGGCCATTTTGAGTTCCGGGTAATGTCATTTGGGCTAACTAATGCACCAGCAGTATTTATGGATTTAATGAATAATGTTTTCAGGCCCTTCCTAGATTTATTTGTGATTGTATTCATCGACAATATCTTAGTGTATTCTAGGTCTGAGGCATAACATGCGGATCATTTGCGTACCATCCTTAAAGTTCTTCAAACTCGAGGGTTATTTGCAAAATTTTCTAAGTGTGAGTTTTGGTTGAATTCAGTGACCTTTTTGGGGCATAATATTTCAGCCGATGTTATTCGGGTAGATACCCAAAAGATTGAGGCCGTGAAAACTTGGCCAAGGCCCACAACCCCTATGGAAGTTCGTAGTTTTCTGGGCTTAGCAGGTTATTACAGGAGATTTGTAGAGGGTTTTTCTTCCATTTCTGCACCGCTCACGAAGTCAACCCATAAATTAGCTAAATTTCAATAGACAGATGCTTGTGAATGTAGTTTCCAAGAGCTAAAGGATAGATTAACTTCTGCCCCAGTCTTGATGCTTCAGGCGTTGGGCTAGGCTGTGTGTTGATGCAACATGGTAAGGTGATTACGTATGCTTCAAGGCAGTTGCGGAAACATGAGAAAAATTATCCGACCCATGATCTTGAATTGGCTGCAGTGATTCATGCATTGAAGATGTGGAGTCATTATTTGTATGGCGTCCACGTTGATATTTATATAGATCATAAGAGCCTTCAGTATATCTTCAAGCAGAAAGAATTAACTTTACGGCAACGGCGATGGTTGGAATGTTGAAAGACCATGATGTTGACATCCTGTATCATCCCGGGAAAGGAAATGTTGTGGCTGATGCTCTTAGTCGTACATCTATTGGAAGTTTATGTGATGTTCATCCAGAGAAAAGAGAGTTAGCTCGTGAGCTCCAGCAATTAGCTAGCCTAGGAGTTTGAGTAGTGGACTCAGGCAATAGAGGAGCTACCATTCAGAATTCAGCGGTCTCATCACTAGTGGTTGAAGTGAAGGAGCGCCAGTATGAGGATCCCATGCTAATTCATTACAAAAATGCATTCCCTCAGAAGGAGAAGTTATCATTCGATATTTCTAGAGATGGAGTTCTTCGATGTCGAGGCAGGTTATGTGTTCCTAATGTTGCAGGATTACGCCACCAAATATTGAGAGAAGCCCATTGTTCCCGTTATTCTGTCCACCCCGGAGCAACGAAAATGTATCATGATGTTAAATCTATATATTGGTGGAATGGGATGAAGAAGGATATAGCTGAATAAGTAGCTCAATGTCCCAATTGTCAACAAGTGAAAATTGAGCACCAAAATCCGGGCGAATTGTTGCAAACAATAGAAATTCTGACTTGGAAATGAGAAGTAATTAACATAGACTTTATTACAGGCTTACCCCGTTCCCGACGTAAGTATGATTCTATATGGGTGATTGTGGATCGACTTACGAAGTCAGCTCATTTCTTACCGGTCAGAACTATATATGTAGCAGAAGATTATGCAAAGCTTTATGTTAAAGAGATAGTGCGGCTTCACGGTGTTCCCGTGTCTATTATCTTCGATAGAGGGACTCAGTTTATAGCCAATTTTTGGAAATCTTTCCAAGAAGTTTTGGGGACTCATACGAGTCTTAGCACGGCATTCCACCCCCAGACGGACGGGCAAGCTGAACGTACCATTCATACTCTTGAGGACATGTTACAGGCATGTATATTGAATTTTAGAGGTGGTTGGGATGATCACTTACCACTTATTGAATTTGCTTACAACAACAGTTATCATTCTAGCATCCAAATGGCATCGTATGAGGCTTTATATGGGTGAAAGTATAGATCCCCTATTGGGTTGTTCGAAGTAGGAGAGACCAAATTGATAGGGCCAGACTTGGTCCAACAAGCTATAGAGAATGTCAAGCTTATACAGGATCGATTGTTAATAGCTCAGAGTCGACAAAAATCCTATGCAGATAATCGTCGAAGGGACTTAGAATTTCAAGTGAAAGATTGGGTATTCTTAAGGTGTCGCCAATGAAGGGCGTTGTGAGATTTGGCAAAAAGGGCAAGCTTAGTCCCTGGTACATTGGACCTTATGAGATTATACGCAAGGTAGGCAAAGTGGCTTACAAATTAGATCTACCTCCTGATTTGGAGTCAGTTCACCCAGTTTTCCATGTATCGATGCTTCGTAAATGCATCGGAGATACTTCTAGAACTGTACCAATAAATGATGTCCAAGTTACCAAACAATTGTCTTATGAAAAAGTCCGCATTGCCATTTTAGATAGGCAAGTACGGAAGCTCAGGACCAAAGAGGTGGCTTCGGTTAAAGTTTTATGGAATAATAATAATAATATAGAGGAAATGACTTGGGAAGCCGAAGAAGATATGAAGTTCAGGTACCTACATTTATTTTCACCCTCAGAGGAAACTCAGGCAGAGACGCCATTATCCTCAGGTATGTAGTGTTTTCCCTTGATGTTTTCCTGGATGGTAGTGCCATATTATAGGGGAAACTGTGGCGAAATTTTTATAGAATTCCCAAGAACCTAACATTCGAGGACGAATGTTCTTAAGGAGGGAAGAATGTTACACCTCAAAAATTCCGTATGATTTGCCTTGTGGATAGGCTAAGGTGAGCTCAAGGTAATTATGAAATCCTTATGAGATTAAGGGAAGTATTAGATAGATTAAGTTGCATACTATAAGAGTTTGAAGTTATATGAATATATGAGCCTAAGTTCGTTGACGGAAGTGAAATGTAAGTTGTGTTCGGAAAGGTTTCCGCTACAATTGAGTGTCACACCCCGATCTTACTAGGGTGTGATGGGCACCCGACCCCATATTCGTAGCCGAGCGAACCCACTGACTCTTATTACATACTTAACCTCTTTAAACTCTTACATCAATAAGAAGTGGAAAACATAGTAAAGCTTTCAGAATTTTTCTTTTCTTTGTACTCAAATCAAATGGAATCTGTAATCACATGGAATTATAACATAAAATAAGATGACACATCGGCTGGTGGAGCCGTTTACAATACCAACACTCTGTACCCACGACTCTGTCTGCAAAGTCTCTAACTTCACCCAAGACATCATAGCATAGTACTCTGACTCAGCAGCACTCCAGGGACAAGTGGAGTTTGCCAACTTCGCTGGAACATCTTCTATAGTGGCTTCTACTCATCTGGGTGTACCTGCACGGCATGAAACGCAGCCCCCGAAGAAAGGGGGTCAGTACGATCAATGTACTGAGTATGTAAGGCATGAATAGTAACATAGTGAGGGACATAGATATGAATAATAACAGAATGGAAATATAGAGCATATCATGGGGTAAAAGAGTAACCTGTACATCTGAGTGCCTCTTAGGGCGGATGCCATGCATGCTTAGCTTTCTTTGAAAAACATTTCTTGTTCATATAGAAAATAGAACATGTCATAGCGCCGAACCACGTCGGCTCCCCCACATATGTCCCGCGTCCGGGCATCCCGTGTCTGGATGATATTACGCCAACTGACCAGGTGGCAATGCGTCTATAGCGCAACATATGTCCCTTTTCCCCATCTTCCCCATATACATATACATATACATATATCATATAAGCAGCATGCAGGAGAGCCCAAAGAAAGTCATGTATCTATCGGAGTGACGTAAGGTCGGTAACCTCCGATTATATTATGGAATAATCATTGTGACTTTGTCTCACCTTGAAGGAACAATTATTATAAGATGTGACTAGCAACGAATAACAACGTTAAGACTCGATGGGTACGTACATAAATCGACACATGAAGGCTCAGAAACAAGTTTCGGGTCAATCTGACTTAGTATAAGAAAGTTATGAGCGTTTGAAGTACACAACCTTCTACGAACGTTTCAGAAGCCATTTTGGAAAATCAAAACAATAATCATATCAAGTACCTTTCGAACATGAAATCATTCTTATCATAGTTATCATAGAAATATTCTCATCCTCGACATCATCAATATCGTTGTAAAACATATCCATCGTTGCTGTCATAAAAGCTTACAATACCATAGACCTTTGTTTTGGAAAAATACGAACACTTTTGGAAAACATTGACGGGTTGTCGGAAAAGAATCACGCCTTGAAATCATAAACATCTATCTTTTGAAAACAAGGAGAATATGGATACAATTATGAAATCATAACATCGGGATCATGCCTTTGAAAGAAAGGGATGAGCCTTAACATACCTGCTCCACGTCCTATTAGCTACGCTTAATTGTCCAAGCTCGCTATCGCTAGTCTACATTCAAGAATATTGTCGCAATCATTAGATTCATCACCATATACTTGTCTTAATCTTTCAAGTAAATTCACTTATGATCTGCCGAAACTTCGGCAGCATCTCCCCTGTACATACACCATCCCCGAGAATCTAACTCGGCCAAAATCATCAATCAACAATCCGAGAATTCAACTCGGCCAAACTATCAACAACAATATCATCAGTCATACCAACAACATCAACAATCAATTCAAGACGCTATCTAACATTAACAACCTTTGTCATACAATTTAACGACATTTCATTTATATTCAATTCAATTCACATAACATTCAAAACGACTCAATCAACACACTACTTCACCCGACACCTTCCAATTTCAACAAGAACAATAACAACTTATTTCCTTCTTTCAAATTCAATCACAACAACCCAACTTACAATCTTCCAAACAAATGTCTCACTTCCAAATTCATGAATTCCACCAACATTTTACATTAACAACTTCATTCATACAAATTTAAGAATTCATGCTAGTGTCACATTAACTTCCACCACGACACCACAACGATTACAACTTCATTTTAAACCATTAAATCCTCACTTTACATCATGGAATCCACAACACAACAATCAAACTACTAAATCAAATCAATTCATCACATCTCACCCACCTAGCTACTATTCGGCCAAACCCACACACATATATATCACATGAATTTCGTCCATTTCTTCATACAACAACATGCATAAACCACCCACAACATATGTAAAAGAGGGTTGAACACATACCTTTCTCACCCAACTTCTTTACTCGGCTAGGGCTTGTGAATTACACAAATAAAAGCTTTGCTTGCTCCAAAAACTCCTTCATGTTAATAAGGATATTCCATTTGGTGGGAATACTAGAAGAAAACAATTTTTCTTGATCAATTTCCATGGCTCAATTTTTGGAGCCTTGGCCGAACCCTACCATATTTCTCTCTTCATATTCCTAAGTTGGAAGATGAAATTGTATTGCCTTGTAGGAATTGGCCTATATTTATAATTAGCTCCAACAAATGATAAGGGGACACATGCCCCTTCTCCTTTTTTCTTGAAACTTCTTAAAATAAAGGATAATAATATCCTAATTTGTCATTTTTGACTACATATATTATTGGTCCATATGGGCCAAGGCCTATATCTACCTTGGCCGGCCACCTTGGCCCATTTCATAAATTTCTTGAAGTTTTATAAAATTCCCATTTTGCCCCTAGCTTTCCACAATATTACCATTGACCCTCTTGTGAATTTCCCTTTTTGCCCTTAGCCTTTCTCAATATTTCCATACTAATAATATTCATAAATAATATTCATAACAACTTGTACATTAAAATATGTCGGAACATAGTCTTGCCCTTAACCTACCACAACCACCTTGAAATATCCGAATGTATAAAATACGGGATATAACATTGAGTTAATGTCTATTTAGAAACATCTTGAGGGGCTTCTATAGGGCCTATTGTATGGTTAATAAAGTGTTATATAAGTGTCAAGAAGGTTCCACGAGGATTGGAAGTCAAACGAGTCGACGAGAATGGAAATCGAAATTTTTTGAATTGTACGACCATTTGTACAGATTGTATAAATTATATGGCCCGTATAATGGTCCGTAGGTTTGTTCTAGAGAAGGGTGCAGCCTGGAGGTATTATACGGCCTGATTATATGGATCGTATAAATTATACGGCCTGTATAGTAGGCCGTATAAATCGGGTCGGGTCACATTTTTATTTTATAACGACGGACGACCCTTGCTCATTTTCATTTCCCACATTTAATCCAAGCTCTATAAAGCTCCAAAACCCTTCTCCAAACATATTTTACCCAAACCCAAGAGATTATAAAGGTTAAATTGCAAGAATAAAAGTGTTCATGTGTTAGAAGGCTTCCTAGGGTTAGTGATTTCAAGAAAAACTTGGGCATTGTGGCTAAGGTTTTTGCACAAGTTGATAGCTGCTCCAAAGCTTGTTTCTATGGGATAAAAATGTTAGTTTCCATAATTATTTCATGTTAATGAGAATGATTAGTTGTAGCAAAACTTAGGTAGAAGAATGAAGTAGAAAATGAAGTCTAAATGTCGCTTTTGTGATGTTTACGAGTAGTAAACTAAATTGAGTCATGTTTCTTAGTATGATATGGATATAATCTTGTTATGGAAGGTAGAGATAGTAGTAAGGAAGCATTGTATGAAAATGAGCTAAAATGGGTGTGAAGTTGTGGGCATAAGTTGAACATAAGGATGAATTCTAAAGGATTAATGAAGTGTGATTACTCGATTATGATATTATGAGGGTATTATGGATGTTATTGTGGTTGTTAGGAGTTGTTTTGTAAAATGGTGGAAGTTGACGAAATAGGGGAAATGCTGCCCAATTTTCATTAGATCATGAATTATTCTAGTTTGAATTTAAGAGTATCATTAAAGCTTAACCATGGTATGAATCCTTTAAATGTAGATTATTCAAGCTTCAATGGTGAACGTTAAATAGTTAAGAAGACGAAGAGGTATGTATGGCTAACCTATCTTTCAATAAGGCATGGTTCCTTGGCAATATATATATCCTTTCATGAGTTTCATAATGTCCTCCAAATGGTTCTATCTCTAAAGTTACTAAAGCTCATGATCCTCGATGCTTTCATGATTCCATTGCATCCCTTATATGATAGTTGATCCTCCAAGGATAGACGTAACGAAAACGATGATGGTAATGATATGATGATACTTATGGACTCTTATGTATACGTGTCTAAGTGATATGACTATTATGTAACACCGAGCCTATATGGCCGGGTATGATACCTATCGCGCGCGCACCACTGCAGTTGGGTACGGAGAACACTGAGGCTTGGTAGGGCCAAGTATGTATAATCACTGA